>NW_027459460.1:1380000-1725000 GCF_050624435.1 Tenrec ecaudatus
CCAAGTTCCTGTTAGCTAACCTAGATAGTCCATGTGCCTGCTAGGTAACCTACATAGTCCAAGTGCCCATTCCTTAACCTAGATAGTCCAAGTGACCGCTAGGTAACCTAGACTGGCCAAATGCCCTCTAGGTTACCAACATACTCCAAGTGCACGTTCGTTAACCTAAATCGTCCAAGGGCCCGCAAGGTAACCTCCATAGTCCAAGGACCCGCTAGGTAACCTACAAAGTCCAAGGGCCCGCAAGGTAAACTTTAGAGTCCAAGTGCCCGCTAGGTAACCTAGATATTCCAAGTGCCCGTTAGGTAACCTAGATAGTCCAAGTGCCCGCTAGTTAACTTACATAGTCCAAGTGCCCGCTAGGTAACCTAGACAGTCCAAGTTCCCACTAGGTATCCTGCATAATCCAAGTGCCCGTTAGGTAACCTAGATAGTCCAAGTGCTTGCTATGTAACCTAAATAGTCCAAGTGCCCGTACGTTAACCTAGATAGTCCAAGTGCCCGCTAGGTAACCTAGACAGTCCAAGTGCCTGCTAGGTAACCTACATAGTCCAAGTGCCCGTTCATTAACCTATATAGTCCAAGGGCCCACTAGTTATCCTGCATAATCCAAGTGCCCGTTAGGTAACCTAGATAGTCCAAGTGCCCGTACGTTAACCTACATAGTCTAAGTGCCCGTTAGTTATCCTAGATAGTCCAAGTGCCCACTAGGGGACGTACATAGTCCAAGTGCACGCTAGGTAACCTAGATAGTCTAAGTGCTCGCTAGTTAACCTCCATAGTCCATGGGCCCGCAAGTTAACCTACATAGTCCAAGTGCGCAATAGGGAACCTACATAGTCCAAGTGCCCGCTAAGGGACGTACATAGTCTAAGTGCCCGCTAGGGAACCTACACAGTCCAAGTGCCCGTTAGGGAACCTAGATAGTCCAAGTGCCCGCTAGGGAACCTGTATCATCCATGTGCCCACTAGTTAATCTAGATAGTCCAAGTGCCCGCTAGTTAACCTACATAGTCCAAGGTCCGCTAATTAACCTAGATAGTCCAAGTGCCCGCTAGTTAAACTACATAGTTCAACTGGCCTCTAGTTAACCTAGATATTCCAAGTGGCCTCTAGTTAACCTAGATAGTCCAAGTGCCCGCTAGGGGACATACATAGTCCAAGGGCCCTCTAGTTAACCTAGATAGTCCAAGTGCCCGCTAGGGGACGTACATAGTCCAAGTGCCCATTTGTTATCCTAGATAGTCCAAGTGCCCACTAGGTAACCTAGACAGTCCAAGTTCCCGCTAGCTTACCTACATAGTCCAAGTGACCGCTAGTTTACCTGATAGTTCAAGTGCCTGCTATTTAACCTACATAGTCCAAGTGCCCGCTAGTTAACCTACATAGCCCAGGGCCTGCTAGTTACCCTAGATTGTCCAAGTGCCCGATAGTTAACCTACATAGTCCAAGTGCCCGCTGAGGAACCTACATAGTCCAAGTGCCCGATAGAGAACCTACATATTCCAAGTGCCCGTTAGGGAACCTAGATAGTCCAAGTGCCCGTAGGGAACCTATATAGTCCAAATGCCCGCTAGGGAACCTACATAGTCAAAGTGCCCGCTAGAGAACCTGCATTGTACAAGTGCCCGCTAGTTAACCTTGATCGTCCAAGTGCCCGCTAATTAAGCAACATAGTCCAAGTGCCCGATAGGGAACCTACATATTCCAAGTGCCTCTTAGGGAACTTAGATAGTCCAAGTGCCCGTAGGGAACATATATAGTCCAAGTGCCCGCTAGGGAACCTACATAGTCAAAGTGCCCACTAGGGAACCTGCATTGTACCAATTGCCCGCTAGTTAACCTACATAGTCCAGAACCCGCTAGTTTACCTAGATTGTCCAAGTGCCCGCTAGATAACCTACATAGTCCAAGGGCCCGCTAGTTAACTTAGATATTCCAAGTGCCCGCTAGTTAACCTAGATCGTCCAAGAGTCCGCTAGTTAACCTATATAGTCCAAGATCCCGTTAGGTAACCAAGATAGTCCAAGTGCCCGCAAGGTAACCTACATAATCCAAGTGCCCGCTAGGTAACCTAGATATTCCAAGTTCCTGTTAGCTAACCTAGATAGTCCAAGTGCCTGCTAGGTAACCTACATAGTCCAAGTGCTCATTCCTTAACCTAGATAGTCCAAGTGCCCGCTAGGTAACATAGACTGTCCAAATGCCCTGTAGGTTACCTACATAGTCCAAGTGCATGTTCGTTAACCTACAACGTCCAAGTGCCCGCTAGGTAACCTACATAGTCCAAGTGCTCATTCCTTAACCTAGATAGTCCAAGTGCCCGCTAGGTAACATAGATAGTCCAAGTGCCCGCTAGATAACCTACATAGTCCAAGTTCCCGCTAGGTAACCTAGATAGTCCAAGTGCCCGTTAGCTAACCCAGATAGTCCAAGTGCCCGCTAGGCAACCTACATAGAACAAGTGTCCGTTCGTTAACCTAGAAGTCCAAGTGCCCGCTAGGTAACCTAGACTGTCCAAGTGCCTACTAGGTAACCTACATATTCCAAGTTCCTGTTAGCTAACCTAGATAGTCCAAGTGCCTGCTAGGTAACCTACATAGTCCAAGTGCCCATTCCTTAACCTAGATAGTCCAAGTGCCCGCTAGGTAACCTAGACTGTCCAAATGCCCTCTAGGTTACCTACATAGTCCAAGTGCACGTTCGTTAACCTAGATCGTCCAAGTGCCCGCAAGGTAACCTACATAGTCCAAAGGCCTGCTAGGTAACCTACATATTAAAAGTGCCCGCTAGTTAACCTAGATAGTCCAAGTGCCCGTTAGGTAACCTAGATAGTCCAAGTGCCTGCTAGGTAACCTACATAGTCCAAGTTCCCGCTAGGTAACCCAAATAGTCCAAGTGCCCGTTACCTAACTTAGATAGTCCAAGTTCCCGCTAGGCAACCTACATAGTACAAATGCTCGTTCGTTAACCAAGAAGTCCAAGTACCCGCTAGGTAACCTAGACTGTACAAGTGCCCGCTAGTTTACCTACATAGTCCAAGTGCCCGTTAATAACATACATAGTCCAAGTGCCCGCTAGGTAACCTTTAGAGTCCAAGTGCCCGCTAGGTAACCTAGATAGTCCAAGTGACTGTTAGGTAACCTAGATAGTCCAAGTGCCCGTTAGGTAACCTAGATAGTCCAAGTACCCGCTAGGTAACCTACATAGTCTAAGTGCCCGCTAGGTAACCTAGATAGTACAACAGCCCATTACTTAACCTAGATAGTCCAAGTTCCCACTAGGGAACGTACATAGTCCAAGGACCCGCTAGTTAACCTACATAGTCTAAGTGCCCGATAGGGAACCTACATAGTCCAAGTGTCCGCTAAGGGACGTACATAGTCCAAGTGCACGCTAGGGAACCTAGATAGTCCAAGTGCCCGCTAGTTAACCTTGATCGTCCAAGTGCCCGCTAGTTAACCTACATAGTCCAAGTGCCCGATAGGGAACCTACATAGTCCAAGTGCCCGCTGAGGAACCTACATAGTACAAGTGCCCGATAGGGAACCTACATATTCCAAGTGCCTGTTAGGGAACTTAGATAATCCAAGTGCCCGTAGGGAACATATACAGTCCAAGTGCCCGCTAGGGAACCTACATAGTCAAAGTGCCCACTAGGGAACCTGCATTGTCCAAGTGCCCGCTAGTTAACCTACATAGTCCCGAACCCGCTAGTTTACCTAGATAGTCCAAGTGCCCGCTAGATAACTTACATAGTCCAAGGGCCCGCTAGTTAACCTAGATATTCCAAGTGCCCGCTAGTTAACTTAGATCGTCCAAGAGTCCGCTAGTTAACCTACATAGTCCAAGTTCCCGTTAGGTAACCTAGATAGTCCAAGTGCCCGCAAGGTAACCTACATAATCCAAGTGCCCGCTAGGTAACCTAGATATTCCAAGTTCCTGTTAGCTAACCTAGTTAGTCCAAGTGCCTGCTAGGTAACCTACATAGTCCAAGTGCCCATTCCTTAACCTAGATAGTCCAAGTGCCCGCTAGGTAACCTAGACTGTCCAAATGCCCTCTAGGTTACCTACATAGTCCAAGTGCACGTTCGTTAACCTAGATCGTCCAAGTGCCCACAAGGTAACCTACATATTAAAAGTGCCCGCTAGGTCACCTAGATAGTCCAAGTGCCCGTTAGGTAACCTAGATAGTCCAAGTGCCCTCTAGGTAACCTACATAGTCCAAGTTCCCGCTAGGTAACCTACATAGTCCAAGTGCCCGTTACCTAACCTAGATAGTCCAAGTGCCCGCTAGGCAACCTACATAGTACAAGTGCCCATTCGTTAACCTAGAAGTCCAAGTGCCCGCTAGGTAACCTAGACTGTCCAAGTCCCCGCTAGGTTACCTACATAGTCCAAGTGCCCGCTAGGTAACCTACATAGTCTATGTGCCCGCTAGGTAAGTTAGATAGTACAACAGCCCGTTAGTTAACCTAGATAGTCCAATTTCCCACTAGGGAACGTACATAGTCCAAGGACCCGATAGGGAACCTACATATTCCAAGTGCCCGCTAAGGGACGTACATAGTCCAAGTGCCCGCTAGGGAACCTAGATAGTCCAAGTGCCCGCTAGTGTATGTACATAGTTCAAGTGCCCGCTAGGTAACCTAGATTGTCCAAGTGTCCGCTAGTTAACCTACATAGTCCAAGGGCCCGCTTGGTAACCTAGATAGTCCAAGATCCCGCTAGTTAACCTACATAGTCCAATGCCTGATTGGGAACCTACAAAGTCCAAGTGCCCGCTGACGAACCTACATATTCCATGTGCCCGTTAGGGAACCTCGATTGTCCAAGTGCCCGTAGGGAACCTATATAGTCCAAGTGCCCGCTTGGGAACCTACATAGTCAAAGTGCCCGCTAGGGAACCTGCATTGTACAAGTGCCCACTAATTAACCTAGATAGTCCAAGTGCCCACTAGTTAACTTACATAGTCCAAGGTCCGCTAGATAACCTAGATTGTCCAAGTGCCTGCTAGTTAACCTACATAGTCCAAGAACCAGCTAGTTAACCTAGATAGTCCAGGTGCCCGCTAGTTAACCTAGATAGACCAAGTGCCCGCTAGGGAACCTATCTAGTCCAAGTGCCCCATAGGGAACCTACATAGCCCAAGTGCCCGCTATTTAACATAGATTTTCCAAGTACCCGCTAGGAAACGTACATAGTCCAAGTGCCCACTAGGTAACGTACATAGTCCAAGTGCCCGCTAGGTAACCTAGATAGTCCAAGTGCCCACTAGTTAACCTACATAGTCCAAGTGCCCGATAGGGATCCTACATAATCCAAGTGCCCGTTAGGGAACTTACATAGTCCAAGTGCCCGTTAGGTAACCTAGATAGTCCAAATGCCCGCTAGTTAACCTACATAATCCAGGCTCCCCCTAGTTAACCTAGATAGTCCAAGGGCCCTATAGGTAACCTACATTGTCCTAGTGCCCCCTAGTTAACCTACATTCTCCAAGTGCCCGATAGGGAACCTATATAGTCCAAGTGCCCGCTAGTTAACCTACATAGTCCAAGTGCCCGATAGGGAACCTACATAATCCAAGTGCCCGCTAGGGAACCTACATAGTCCAAGTGCCCGTTAGGTAACCTAGATAATCCAAATGCCCGCTGGGAACCCACATAGTCCAAGTGCCCGCTAGGGAACTTACATAGTCCAAGGGCCCGCTAGGGAACCTACATAGTCCAAGTGACCGTTAGTTAACCTAGATAGTCCATGTACCGCTAGGTGACCTAGATAGTCCAAGTGCCCGCTAGGTAACCTACAAATTCTAAGTGCCCACTAGGTAATCTATATAGTCCAAATGACCGCTAGGGAGCCTACATAGTCCAAATGCCCGCTAACTAACCTAGATATTCCAAGTGCCCGCTAGGTATCCTACATAGTCCTAGTGCCCCCTAGTGAACCTACATTCTCCAAGTGCCCGATAGGGAACCTACATAGTCCAAGTGCCCGCAAGGTTACCTACATAGTCCAAATGCCCTCTAGTTAACCTACATAGTCCCAGTGGCTGATAGGGAACCTACATAATCCAAGTGCCCGCTAGGGAACCGATAGAGTCCTAGTGCCCGGTAGGTAACCTAGATAGTCCAAATGCCCGCCAGGAAACCCACATAGTCCAAGTGCCCGCTAGGGAACTTACATAGTCCAAGGGCCCGCTAGGGAACATACATAGTCCAAGTGCCCGTTAGGTAACCTAGAAAGTCCAAGTGCCCGTAGGGAATATATATAATCCAATTGCCCCCTAGGGAACCTACATAGTCAAAGTGCCCGAAAGGCAACCTGCATTGTCCAAATGCCCGCTAGTTAATCTACATAGTCAAGAACCCGCTAGTTTACCTAGATAGTACAAGTGCCCGCAAGGTAACCTACATAGTCCAAAGGCCCGCTAGGTAACCTACATACTCCAAGTGCCCGCTATGTAACTGAGATAGTCCAAGTGCCCGTTAGGTAACCTAGATAGTCCAAGTTCCCCCTAGGTAACCTACATTGTCTAAGTTCCCGCTAGGTAACCTAGATAGTCCAAGTGCCCGTTACCTAACCTAGATAGCCCTAGTGCCCGTTCGTTAACCTAGAAGTCCAAGTGCCCGCTAGGTAACCTAGACTGTCCAAGTGCCCGCTAGGTTACCTACTTAGTCCAAGTGCCCGTTAATAGCATAGATAGTCCAAGTGCCTGTTACCTAACCTACCTAGTCCAAGTGCCCATTCGTTAACCTAGAAGTCCAAGTGCCCGCTAGGTAACCTAGACTCTCCAAGTGCCCTCTAGGTTACCTACATAGTCCAAGGGCCCGTTAATAGCATAGATAGTCCAAGTGCCCGCTAGGTATCCTACATGGTCCAAGGGCCTGCAAGGTAACCTTTAGAGTCCAAGTGCCCGCAAGGTAACCTACATAATCCAAGTGCCCGCTAGGTAACCTAGATATTCCAAGTTCCTGTTAGCTAACCTAGATAGTCCATGTGCCTGCTAGGTAACCTACATAGTCCAAGTGCCCATTCCTTAACCTAGATAGTCCAAGTGCCCGCTAGGTAACCTAGACTGTCCAAATGCCCTCTAGGTTACCTACATAGTCCAAGTGCACGTTCCTTAACCTAGATCGTGCATGTGCCCACAAGGTAACCTACAGAGTCCAAGTGCACGCTAGTTAACCTACATAGTCCAAGTGCCCGCTAGGTAACCTAGAGAGTCCAAGTGCCTGCTAGGTAACCTACATAGTCCAAGTGCCCGTTCATTAACCTATATAGTCCAAGGGCCCACTAGTTAACCTAGATCGTCCAAGTGTCCTCTAGTTAACCTACATAGTCCAAGTGCCCGCTAGGTAACCTACATAGTCCATGTGCCCGCAAGGTAACCTAGATAGTCAAAGTGCCCGTACGTTAACCTAGATAGTCCAAGTGTTCGCTAGGTAACCTAGACAGTTCAAGTGCCTGCTAGGTAACCTACATAGTCCAAGTGCCCGTTCGTTAACCTATATAGTCCAAGGACCCACTAGTTAACCTAGATCGTCCAAGTGTCCTCTAGTTAACCTACATAGTCCAAGTGCCCGCTAGGTAACCTATATAGTCCAAATGCCCCCTAGGTAACCTAGATAGTCCAAATGCCCGCTAGGTAACCTATATAGTCCAAGTGCTCGCTAGTTAACTTTGATAGTCCAAGTGCCCGCTAGTTAACCTAGATTGTCCAAGTACCCGCTAGTTAACCTAGATCGTCCAAGTGCCCGCTAGTTAACCTACATAGTCCAAGGGCCCACTAGTTAACCTAGATAGTACAAATGCCCGCTAGGGTACCCACATAGTCCAAGTGCTCACTAGGGAACCTACGTAGTCCAAGTGCCCGCTAGGGAATCTACATAATCCAAGGGCCCGCTAGTTAACCTAGATAGCCCAAGTACCCACTAGTTAACCTAGATCGTCCAAGTGCCCGCTAGGTGACCTATATAGTCCAAGTGCCCCCTAGGTAACCTACAAATTCTAAGTGCCCACTAGGTAATATATATAGTCCAAATGACCGCTAGGGAGCCTACATAGTCCAAATGCCCGCTAGGTAACCTAGATATTCCAAGGGCCCGCTAGGTATCCTACGTAGTCCTAGTGCCCCTAGTGAACCTACATTCTCCAAGTGCCCGATAGGGAACCTACATAGTCCAAGTGCCCGCAAGGTTACCTACATAGTCCAAATGCCCTCTAGTTAACCTACATAGTCCCAGTGGCTGATAGGGAAACTACATAATCCAAGTGCCCGCTAGGGAACCGATAGAGTCCTAGTGCCCGGTAGGTAACCTAGATAGTCCAAATGCCCGCCAGGAAACCCACATAGTCCAAGTGCCCGCTAGGGAAGTTACATAGTCCAAGGGCCCGCTAGGGAACATACATAGTCCAAGTGCCCGTTAGGTAACCTAGAAAGTCCAAGTGCCCGTAGGGAATATATATAATCCAAGTGCCCGCTAAGGAACCTACATAGTCAAAGTGCCCGCAAGGCAACCTGCATTGTCCAAATGCCCGCTAGTTAATGTACATAGTCAAGAACCCGCTAGTTTACCTAGATAGTCCAAGTGCCCGCAAGGTAACCTACATAGTCCAAAGGCCCGCTAGGTAACCTACATACTCCAAGTGCCCGCTATGTAACTGAGATAGTCCAAGTGCCCGTTAGGTAACCTAGATAGTCCAAGTTCCCCCTAGGTAACCTACATTGTCTAAGTTCCCGCTAGGTAACCTAGATAGTCCAACTGCCAGTTATCTAACCTAGATAGCCCTAGTGCCCGTTCGTTAACCTAGAAGTCCAAGTGCCCGCTAGGTAACCTAGACTGTACAAGTGCCCGCTAGGTTACCTACATAGTCCAAGTGCCCGTTAATAGCATAGATAATCCAAGAGCCTGTTACCTAACCTACATAGTCCAAGTGCCCGTTCGTTAACCTAGAAGTCCAAGTGCCCGCTAGGTAACCTAGACTCTCCAAGTGCCCGCTAGGTTACCTATATAGTCCTAGGGCCCGTTAATATCATAGATAGTCCAAGTGCCCGCTAGGTATCCTACATAGTCCAAGGGCCCGCAAGGTAACATTTAGAGTCCAAGTGCCCGCAAGGTAACCTACATAATCCAGGTGCCCACTAGGTAACCTAGATATTCCAAGTTCCTGTTAGCTAACCTAGATAGTCCATGTGCCTGCTAGGTAACCTACATAGTCCAAGTGCCCATTCCTTAACCTAGATAGTCCAAGTGCCCGCTAGGTAACCTAGACTGTCCAAATGCCCTCTAGGTTACCTACATAGTCCAAGTGCACGTTCGTTAACCTAGATCGTGCATGTGCCCGCAAGGTAACCTACAGAGTCCAAGTGCACGCTAGTTAACCTACATAGTCCAAGTGCCCGCTAGGTAACCTAGAGAGTCCAAGTGCCTGCTAGGTAACCTACATAGTCCAAGTGCCCGTTCGTTAACCTATATAGTCCCAGGGCCCACTAGTTAACCTAGATCGTCCAAGTGTCCTCTAGTTAACCTACATAGTCCAAGTGCCCGCTAGGTAACCTACATAGTCCATGTGCCCGCAAGGTAACCTAGATAGTCCAAGTGCCCGTACGTTAACCTAGATAGTCCAAGTGTTCGCTAGGTAACCTAGACATTCAAGTGCCTGCTAGGTAACCTACATAGTCCAAGTGCCCGTTCGTTAACCTATATAGTCCAAGGACCCACTAGTTAACCTAGATCGTCCAAGTGTACTCTAGTTAACCTACATAGTCCAAGTGCCCGCTAGGTAACCTATATAGTCCAAATGCCCCCTAGGTAACCTAGATAGTCCAAATGCCCGCTAGTTAACCTATATAGTCCAAGTGCTCGCTAGTTAACTTTGATAGTCCAAGTGCCCGCTAGTTAACCTAGATTGTCCAAGTACCCGCTAGTTAACCTAGATCGTCCAAGTGCCCGCTAGTTAACCTACATAGTCCAAGGGCCCACTAGTTAACCTAGATAGTCCAAATGCCCGCTAGGGTGCCCACATAGTCGAAGTGCTCGCTAGGGAACCTACGTAGTCCAAGTGCCCGCTAGGGAATCTACATAATCCAAGGGCCCGCTAGTTAACCTAGATAGCCCAAGTACCCACTAGTTAACCTAGATCGTCAAAGTGTCCACTAGTTAACCTACATAGTCCAAGTGCCCGCTAGGTAACCTAGATAGTACAACAGCCCGTTAGTTAACCTAGATAGTCCAAGTGCCCACTAGGGAACGTACATAGTCCAAGTACCCGCTAGGTAACCTAGATAGTCCAAATGCCCGCTAGGGTATGTACAGAGTCCAAGTGCCCGCTAGGTAACCTACATAGTCCAAGGCCCGCTAGTTAACCTACATAGTCCAAGTGCCCGATAGGGAACCTACATAGACCAAGTGCCCGCTAAGGGACGTACATAGTCCAAGTGCCCACTAGGGAACCTACATAGTCCAAGTGCCCGTTAGGGAACATAGTAGTCCAAGTGCCGCTAGGGAACCTGCATCGTCCAAGTGCCCGCTAGTTAACCTAGATAGTCCAAGTGCCCGCTAGTTAACCTAGATCGTCCAAGGCCCGCTAGTAAACCTAGATAATCCAAGTGCCCGCTAGTTAACCTACATAGACCAAGGGCCCTCTAGTTAACCTAGATAGTCCAAGTGCCCGTTAGGGGACGTACATAGTCCAAGTGCCCGCTAGGTAACCTAGATAGTCCAAGTACCCCCTAGGGTATGTACATAGTTCAACTGCCCGCTAGGTAACCTAGATTGTCCAGGTGTCCGCTAGTTAACCTACATACTCCAAGTGCCCGCTAGGTAACCTAGATAGTCCAAGGTCCCTCTAGTTAACCTACATAGTCCAAAGCACGATAGGGAACCTACATAGTCCAAGTGCCCGCTAAGGGACGTACATAGTCCAAGTGCACGCTAGGGAACCTAGATAGTCCAAGTGCCCGCTAGTTAACCTTGATCATCCAAGTGCCCGCTAGTTAACCTACATAGTCCAAGTGCCCGATAGGGAACCTACATAGTCCAAGTGCCCGCTGAGGAACCTATATAGTCCAACTGCCCGATATGGAACCTACATAATCCAAGTGCCTGTTAAGGAAATTAGATAGTCCAAGTGCCCGTAGGGAACATATATAGTCCAAGTGCCCGCTAGGGAACCTACATAGTCAAAGTGCCCACTAGGGAACTTGCATTGTCCAAGTGCCCGCTAGTTAACCTACATAGTCCAGAACCCGCTAGTTTACCTAGATAGTCCAAGTGCCCGCTAGATAACCTACATAGTCCAAGGGCCAGCTAGTTAACCTAGATATTCCAAGTGCCCGCTAGTTAACTTAGATCGTCCAAGAGTCCGCTAGTTAACCTACATAGTCCAAGTGCCCGCTAGGTAACCTAGACTGTCCAAGTCCCCGCTAGGTTACCTACATAGTCCAAGTGCCCATTAATAACATAGATAGTCCAAGTGCCCGCTAGGTAACCTTTAGAGTCCAAGTGCCCGCTAGGTAACCTAGATAGTCCAAGTGCCTGTTAGGTAACCTAGATAGTCCAAGTGCCCGTTAAGTAACCTACATAGTCCAAGTGCCCGCTAGGTAACCTACATAGTCTAAGTGCCCGCTAGGTAAGTTAGATAGTACATCAGCCCGTTAGTTAACCTAGATAGTCCAATTTCCCACTAGGGAACGTACATAATCCAAGGACCCGATAGGGAACCTACATAGTCCAAGTGCCCGCTAAGGGACGTACATAGTCCAAGTGCCTGCTAGGGAACCTAGATAGGCCAAGTGCCCGCTAGTGTATGTACATAGTTCAAGTGCCCGCTAGGTAACCTAGATTGTCCAAGTGTCCGCTAGTTAACCTACATAGTCCAAGTGCCGGCTTGGTAACCTAGATAGTCCAATATCCCGCTAGTTAACCTACATAGTCCAATGCCTGATAGGGAACCTACAAAGTCCAAGTGCCCGCTGACGAACCTACATAGTCCAAGTGCCCGATAGGGAGCCTACATATTCCATGTGCCCGTTAGGGAACCTCGATTGTCCAAGTGCCCGTAGGGAACCTACATAGTCAAAGTGCCCGCTAGGGAACCTGCATTGTACAAGTGCCCGCTAATTAACCTAGATAGTCCAAGTGCCCACTAGTTAACTTACATAGTCCAAGGTCCGCTAGATAACCTAGATTGTCCAAGTGCCTGCTAGTTAACCTACATAGTCCAAGAACCAGCTAGTTAACCTATATAGTCCAGGTGCCCGCTAGTTAACCTAGATAGACCAAGTGCCCGCTAGGGAACCAACCTATCTAGTCCAAGTGCCCCATAGGGAACCTACATAGTCCAAGTGCCCACTATTTAACATAGATTTTCCAAGTACCCGCTAGGAAACTTACATAGTCCAAGTGCCCACTAGGTAACGTACATAGTCCAAGTGCCCGCTAGGTAACCTAGATAGTCCATGTGCCCACCAGTTAACCTACATAGTCCAAGTGCCCGATAGGGAACCTACATAATCCAAGTGCCCGTTAGGGAACTTACATAGTCCAAGTGCCCGTTAGGTAACCTAGATAGTCCAAATGCCCGCTAGTTAAACTACATAGTCCAGGTTCCCCCTAGGTAACCTAGATAGTCCAAGGGCCCTATAGGTAACCTACATTGTCCTAGTGCCCCCTAGTTAACCTACATTCTCCAAGTGCCCGATAGGGAACGTATATAGTCCAAGTGCCCGCTAGTTAACCTACATAGTCCAAGTGCCCGATAGGGAACCTACATAATCCAAGTGCCCGCTAGGGAACCTACATAGTCCAAGTGCCCGTTAGGTAACCTAGATAATCCAAATGCCCGCTGGGAACCCCCATAGTCCAAGTGCCCGCTAGGGAACTTACATAGTCCAAGGGCCCGCTAGGGATCCTACATAGTCCAAGTGACCGTTAGTTAACCTAGATCGTCCATGTGCCCTCTAGGTGACCTAGATAGTCCAAGTGCCCGCTAGGTAACCTACAAATTCTAAGTGCCCACTAGGTAATCTATATATTCCAAATGACCGCTAGGGAGCCTACATAGTCCAAATGCCCGCTAACTAACCTAGATATTCCAAGGGCCCGCTAGGTATCCTACATAGTCCTAGTGCCCCCTAGTGAACCTACATTCTCCAAGTGCCCGATAGGGAACCTACATAGTCCAAGTGCTCGCAAGGTTACCTACATAGTCCAAATGCCCTCTAGTTAACCTACATAGTCCCAGTGGCTGATAGGGAACCTACATAATCCAAGTGCCCGCTATGGAACCGATAGAGTCCTAGTGCCCGGTAGGTAACCTAGATAGTCCAAATGCCCGGCAGGAAACCCACATAGTCCAAGTGCCCGCTAGGGAAGTTACAAAGTCCAAGGGCCCGCTGGGGAACCTACATTGTCCAAGTGCCCGTTAGGTAACCTAGAAAGTCCAAGTGCCCGTAGGGAATATATATAATCCAAGTGCCCGCTAGGGAACCTACATAGTCAAAGTGCCCGCAAGGCAAACTGCATTGTCCAAATGCCCGCTAGTTAATGTACATAGTCAAGAACCCGCTAGTTTACCTAGATAGTCCAAGTGCCCGCAAGTTAACCTACATAGTCCAAAGGCCCGCTAGGTAACCTACATACTCCAAGTGCCCGCTATGTAACTGAGATAGTCCAAGTGCCCGTTAGGTAACCTAGATAGTCCAAGTTCCCCCTAGGTAACCTACATTGTCTAAGTTCCCGCTAGGTAACCTAGATAGTCCAAGTGCCCGTTACCTAACCTAGATAGCCCTAGTGCCCGTTCGTTAACCTAGAAGTCCAAGTGCCCGCTAGGTAACCTAGACTGTCCAAGTGCCCGCTAGGTTACCTACATAGTCCAAGTGCCCGTTAATAGCATAGATAGTCCAAGTGCCTGTTACCTAACCTACATAGTCCAAGTGCCCGTTCGTTAACCTAGAAGTCCAAGTGCCCGCTAGGTAACCTAGACTCTCCAAGTGCCCGCTAGGTTACCTACATAGTCCAAGTGCCCGTTAATAGCATAGATAGTCCAAGTGCCCGCTAGGTATCCTACATAGTCCAAGGGCCCGCAAGGTAACCTTTAGAGTCCAAGTGCCCGCAAGGTAACCTACATAATCCAAGTGCCCGTTAGGTAACCTAGATATTCCAAGTTCCTGTTAGCTAACCTAGATAGTCCATGTGCCTGCTAGGTAACCTACATAGTCCAAGTGCCCATTCCTTAACCTAGATAGTCCAAGTGCCCGCTAGGTAACCAAGACTGTCCAAATGCCCTCTAGGTTACCTACATAGTCCAAGTGCACGTTCGTTAACCTAGATCGTGCATGTGCCCGCAAGGTAACCTACAGAGTCCAAGTGCACGCTAGTTAACCTACATAGTCCAAGTGCCCGCTAGGTAACCTAGAGAGTCCAAGTGCCTGCTAGGTAACCTACATAGTCCAAGTGCCCGTTCGTTAACCTATATAGTCCCAGGGCCCACTAGTTAACCTAGATCGTCCAAGTGTCCTCTAGTTAACCTACATAGTCCAAGTGCCCGCTAGGTAACCTACATAGTCCATGTGCCCGCAAGGTAACCTAGATAGTCCAAGTGCCCGTACGTTAACCTAGATAGTCCAAGTGTTCGCTAGGTAACCTAGACAGTTCAAGTGCCTGCTAGGTAACCTACATAGTCCAAGTGCCCGTTCGTTAACCTATATAGTCCAAGGACCCAGTAGTTAACCTAGATCGTCCAAGTGTCCTCTAGTTAACCTACATAGTCCAAGTGCCCGCTAGGTAACCTATATAGTCCAAATGCCCCCTAGGTAACCTAGATAGTCCAAATGCCCGCTAGGTAACCTATATAGTCCAAGTGCTCGCTAGTTAACTTTGATAGTCCAAGTACCCGCTAGTTAACCTAGATTGTCCAAGTACCCGCTAGTTAACCTAGATCGTCCAAGTGCCCGCTAGTTAACCTACATAGTCCAAGGGCCCACTAGTTAACCTAGATAGTCCAAATGCCCGCTAGGGTGCCCACATAGTCGAAGTGCTCGCTAGGGAACCTACGTAGTCCAAGTGCCCGCTAGGGAATCTACATAATCCAAGGGCCCGCTAGTTAACCTAGATAGCCCAAGTACCCACTAGTTAACCTAGATCGTCAAAGTGTCCACTAGTTAACCTACATAGTCCAAGTGCCCGCTAGGTAACCTAGATAGTACAACAGCCCGTTAGTTAACCTAGATAGTCCAAGTGCCCACTAGGGAACGTACATAGTCCAAGTACCCGCTAGGTAACCTAGATAGTCCAAATGCCCGCTAGGGTATGTACAGAGTCCAAGTGCCCGCTAGGTGACCTACATAGTCCAAGTGCCCGATAGGGAACCTACATAGACCAAGTGCCCGCTAAGGGACGTACATAGTCCAAGTGCCCACTAGGGAACCTACATAGTCCAAATGCCCGTTAGGGAACTTAGTAGTCCAAGTGCCCGCTAGGGAACCTGCATCGTCCAAGTGGCCGCTAGTTAACCTAGATAGTCCAAGTGCCCGCTAGTTAACCTAGATCGTCCAAGTGCCCGCTAGTAAACCTAGATAATCCAAGTGCCCGCTAGTTAACCTACATAGACCAAGGGCCCTCTAGTTAACCGAGATAGTCCAAGTGCCCGCTAGGGGACGTACATAGTCCAAGTGCCCGCTAGGTAACCTAGATAGTCCAAGTACCCCCTAGGGTATGTACATAGTTCAAGTGCCCGCTAGGTAACCTAGATTGTCCAGGTGTCCGCTAGTTAACCTACATACTCCAAGTGCCTGCTAGGTAACCTAGATAGTCCAAGGTCCCTCTAGTTAACTTACATAGTCCAAAGCACGATAGGGAACCTACATAGTCCAAGTGCCCGCTAAGGGACGTACATAGTCCAAGTGCACGCTAGGGAACCTAGATAGTCCAAGTGCCCGCTAGTTAACCTTGATCGTCCCAGTGCCCGCTAGTTAACCTACATAGTCCAAGTGCCCGATAGGGAACCTACATAGTCCAAGTACCCGCTGAGGAACCTACATAGTCCAAGTGCCCGATAGGGAACCTACATATTCCAAGTGCCTGTTAGGGAACTTAGATAGTCCAAGTGCCCGTAGGGAACATATATAGTCCAAGTGCCCGCTAGGGAACCTACATAGTCAAAGTGCCCACTAGGGAACCTGCATTGTCCAAGTGCCCGCTAGTTAACCTACATAGTCCAGAACCCGCTAGTTTACCTAGATAGTCCAAGTGCCCGCTAGATAACCTACATAGTCCAAGGGCCAGCTAGTTAACCTAGATATTCCAAGTGCCCGCTAGTTAACTTAGATCGTCCAAGAGTCCGCTAGTTAACCTACATAGTCCAAGTTCCCGTTAGGTAACCTAGATAGTCCAAGTGCCCGCAAGGTAACCTACATAATCCAAGTGCCCGCTAGGTAACCTAGATATTCCAAGTTCCTGTTAGCTAACCTAGATAGTCCAAGTGCCTGCTAGGTAACCTACATAGTCCAAGTGCCCATTCCTTAACCTAGATAGTCCAAGTGCCCGCTAGGTAACCTAGACTGTCCAAATGCCCTCTAGGTTACCTACATAGTCCAAGTGCACGTTCGTTAACCTAGATCGTCCAAGTGCCCGCAAGGTAACCTACATATTAAAAGTGCCCGCTAGGTCACCTAGATAGTCCAAGTGCCCGTTAGGTAACCTAGATAGTCCAAGTGCCCGCTAGGTAACCTACATTGTCCAAGTTCCCGCTAGGTAACCCAAATAGTCCAAGTGCCCGTTACCTAACCTAGATAGTCCAAGTGCCCGCTAGGCAACCTAGATAGTCCAAGTGCCTGTTAGGTAACCTAGATAGTCCAAGTGCCCGTTAAGTAACCTACATAGTCCAAGTGCCCGCTAGGTAACCTACATAGTCTAAGTGCCCGCTAGGTAAGTTAGATAGTACAACAGCCCGTTAGTTAACCTAGATAGTCCAATTTCCCACTAGGGAACGTACATAGTCCAAGGACCCGATAGGGAACCTACATAGTCCAAGTGCCCGCTAAGGGACGTACATAGTCCAAGTGCCCGCTAGGGAACCTAGATAGGCCAAGTACCCGCTAGTGTATGTACATAGTTCAAGTGCCCGCTAGGCAACCTAGATTGTCCAAGTGTCCGCTAGTTAACCAACATAGTCCAAGTGCCCGCTTGGTAACCTAGATAGTCCAATATCCCGCTAGTTAACATACATAGTCCAATGCCTGATAGGGAACCTACAAAGTCCAAGTGCCCGCTGACGAACCTACATAGTCCAAGTGCCCGATAGGGAGCCTACATATTCCATGTGCCCGTTAGGGAACCTCGATTGTCCAAGTGCCCGTAGGGAACCTATATAGTCCAAGTGCCCGCTTGGGAACCTACATAGTCAAAGTGCCCGCTAGGGAACCTGCATTGTACAAGTGCCCGTTAATTAACCTAGATAGTCCAAGTGCCCACTAGTTAACTTACATAGTCCAAGGTCCGCTAGATAACCTAGATTGTCCAAGTGCCTGCTAGTTAACCTACATAGTCCAAGAACCAGCTAGTTAACCTATATAATCCAGGTGCCCGCTAGTTAACCTAGATAGACCAAGTGCCCACTAGGGAACCAACCTATCTAGTCCAAGTGCCCCATAGGGAACCTACATAGTCCAAGTGCCCACTATTTACATAGATTTTCCAAGTACCCGCTAGGAAACTTACATAGTCCAAGTGCCCCCTAGGTAACGTACATAGTCCAAGTGCCCGCTAGGTAACCTAGATAGTCCATGTGCCCACCAGTTAACCTACATAGTCCAAGTGCCCGATAGGGAACCTACATAATCCAAGTGCCCGTTAGGGAACTTACATAGTCCAAGTGCCCGTTAGGTAACCTAGATAGTCCAAATGCCCGCTAGTTAAACTACATAGTCCAGGTTCCCCCTAGGTAACCTAGATAGTCCAAGGGCCCTATAGGTAACCTACATTGTCCTAGTGCCCCCTAGTTAACCTACATTCTCCAAGTGCCCGATAGGGAACGTATATAGTCCAAGTGCCCGCTAGTTAACCTACATAGTCCAAGTGCCCGATAGGGAACCTACATAATCCAAGTGCCCGCTAGGGAACCTACATAGTCCAAGTGCCCGTTAGGTAACCTAGATAATCCAAATGCCCGCTGGGAACCCCCATAGTCCAAGTGCCCGCTAGGGAACCTACATAGTCCAAGTGACCGTTAGTTAACCTAGATCGTCCATGTGCCCGCTAGGTGACCTAGATAGTCCAAGTGCCCGCTAGGTAACCTACAAATTCTAAGTGCCCACTAGGTAATCTATATAGTCCAAATGACCGCTAGGGAGCCTACATAGTCCAAATGCCCGCTAACTAACCTAGATATTCCAAGGGCCCGCTAGGTATCCTACATAGTCCTAGTGCCCCCTAGTGAACCTACATTCTCCAAGTGCCCGATAGGGAACCTACATAGTCCAAGTGCTCGCAAGGTTACCTACATAGTCCAAATGCCCTCTAGTTAACCTACATAGTCCCAGTGGCTGATAGGGAACCTACATAATCCAAGTGCCCGCTAGGGAACCGATAGAGTCCTAGTGCCCGGTAGGTAACCTAGATAGTCCAAATGCCCGGCAGGAAACCCACATAGTCCAAGTGCCCGCTAGGGAAGTTACATAGTCCAAGGGCCCGCTGGGGAACCTACATAGTCCAAGTGCCCGTTAGGTAACCTAGAAAGTCCAAGTGCCCGTAGGGAATATATATAATCCAAGTGCCCGCTAGGGAACCTACATAGTCAAAGTGCCCGCAAGGCAACCTGCATTGTCCAAATGCCTGCTAGTTAATCTACATAGTCAAGAACCCGCTAGATTACCTAGATAGTCCATGTGCCCGCAAGGTAACCTACATAGTCCAAAGGCCCGCTAGGTAACCTACATACTCCAAGTGCCCGCTATGTAACTGAGATAGTCCAAGTGCCCGTTAGGTAACCTAGATAGTCCAAGTTCCCCCTAGGTAACCTACATTGTCTAAGTTCCCGCTAGGTAACCTAGATAGTCCAAGTGCCCGTTACCTAACCTAGATAGCCCTAGTGCCCGTTCGTTAACCTAGAAGTCCAAGTGCCCGCTAGGTAACCTAGACTGTACAAGTGCCCGCTAGGTTACCTACATAGTCCAAGTGCCCGTTAATAGCATAGATAGTCCAAGTGCCTGTTACCAAACCTACATAGTCCAAGTGCCCGTTCGTTAACCTAGAAGTCCAAGTGCCTTCTAGGTAACCTAGACTCTCAAAGTGCCCGCTAGGTTACCTACATAGTCCAAGGGCCCGTTAATAGCATAGATAGTCCAAGTGCCCGCTAGGTATCCTACATAGTCCAAGGGCCCGCAAGGAAACCTTTAGAGTCCAAGTGCCCGCAAGGTAACCTACATAATCCAAGTGCCCGTTAGGTAACCTAGATATTCCAAGTTCCTGTTAGCTAACCTAGATAGTCCATGTGCCTGCTAGGTAACCTACATAGTCCAAGTGCCCATTCCTTAACCTAGATAGTCCAAGTGCCCGCTAGGTAACCTAGACTGTCCAAATGCCCTCTAGGTTACCTACATAGTCCAAGTGCACGTTCGTTAACCTAGATCGTCCAAGTGCCCGCAAGGTAACCTACATATTAAAAGTGCCCGCTAGGTCACCTAGATAGTCCAAGTGCCCGTTAGGTAACCTAGATAGTCCAAGTGCCCGCTAGGTAACCTACATAGTCCAAGTTCCCGCTAGGTAACCCAAATAGTCCAAGTGCCCGTTACCTAACCTAGATAGTCCAAGTGCCCGCTAGGCAACCTAGATAGTCCAAGTGCCTGTTAGGTAACCTAGATAGTCCAAGTGCCCGTTAAGTAACCTACATAGTCCAAGTGCCCGCTAGGTAACCTACATAGTCTAAGTGCCCGCTAGGTAAGTTAGATAGTACAACAGCCCGTTAGTTAACCTAGATAGTCCAATTTCCCACTAGGGAACGTACATAGTCCAAGGACCCGATAGGGAACCTACATAGTCCAAGTGCCCGCTAAGGGACGTACATAGTCCAAGTGCCCGCTAGGGAACCTAGATAGGCCAAGTACCCGCTAGTGTATGTACATAGTTCAAGTGCCCGCTAGGCAACCTAGATTGTCCAAGTGTCCGCTAGTTACCCAACATAGTCCAAGTGCCCGCTTGGTAACCTAGATAGTCCAATATCCCGCTAGTTAACATACATAGTCCAATGCCTGATAGGGAACCTACAAAGTCCAAGTGCCCGCTGACGAACCTACATAGTCCAAGTGCCCGATAGGGAGCCTACATATTCCATGTGCCCGTTAGGGAACCTCGATTGTCCAAGTGCCCGTAGGGAACCTATATAGTCCAAGTGCCCGCTTGGGAACCTACATAGTCAAAGTGCCCGCTAGGGAACCTGCATTGTACAAGTGCCCGCTAATTAACCTAGATAGTCCAAGTGCCCACTAGTTAACTTACATAGTCCAAGGTCCGCTAGATAACCTAGATTGTCCAAGTGCCTGCTAGTTAACCTACATAGTCCAAGAACCAGCTAGTTAACCTATATAGTCCAGGTGCCCGCTAGTTAACCTAGATAGACCAAGTGCCCACTAGGGAACCAACCTATCTAGTCCAAGTGCCCCATAGGGAACCTACATAGTCCAAGTGCCCACTATTTACATAGATTTTCCAAGTACCCGCTAGGAAACTTACATAGTCCAAGTGCCCCCTAGGTAACGTACATAGTCCAAGTGCCCGCTAGGTAACCTAGATAGTCCATGTGCCCACCAGTTAACCTACATAGTCCAAGTGCCCGATAGGGAACCTACATAATCCAAGTGCCCGTTAGGGAACTTACATAGTCCAAGTGCCCGTTAGGTAACCTAGATAGTCCAAATGCCCGCTAGTTAAACTACATAGTCCAGGTTCCCCCTAGGTAACCTAGATAGTCCAAGGACCCTATAGGTAACCTACATTGTCCTAGTGCCCCCTAGTTAACCTACATTCTCCAAGTGCCCGATAGGGAACGTATATAGTCCAAGTGCCCGCTAGTTAACCTACATAGTCCAAGTGCCCGATAGGGAACCTACATAATCCAAGTGCCCGCTAGGGAACCTACATAGTCCAAGTGCCCGTTAGGTAACCTAGATAATCCAAATGCCCGCTGGGAACCCCCATAGTCCAAGTGCCCGCTAGGGAACTTACATAGTCCAAGGGCCCGCTAGGGAACCTACATAGTCCAAGTGACCGTTAGTTAACCTAGATCGTCCATGTGCCCGCGAGGTGACCTAGATAGTCCAAGTGCCCGCTAGGTAACCTACAAATTCTAAGTGCCCACTAGGTAATCTATATAGTCCAAATGACCGCTAGGGAGCCTACATAGTCCAAATGCCCGCTAACTAACCTAGATATTCCAAGGGCCCGCTAGGTATCCTACATAGTCCTAGTGCCCCCTAGTTAACCTACATTCTCCAAGTGCCCGATAGGGAACCTACATAGTCCAAGTGCTCGCAAGGTTACCTACATAGTCCAAATGCCCTCTAGTTAACCTACATAGTCCCAGTGGCTGATAGGGAACCTACATAATCCAAGTGCCCGCTAGGGAACCGATAGAGTCCTAGTGCCCGGTAGGTAACCTAGATAGTCCAAATGCCCGGCAGGAAACCCACATAGTCCAAGTGCCCGCTAGGGAAGTTACATAGTCCAAGGGCCCGCTGGGGAACCTACATAGTCCAAGTGCCCGTTAGGTAACCTAGAAAGTCCAAGTGCCCGTAGGGAATATATATAATCCAAGTGCCCGCTAGGGAACCTACATAGTCAAAGTGCCCGCAAGGCAACCTGCATTGTCCAAATGCCTGCTAGTTAATCTACATAGTCAAGAACCCGCTAGATTACCTAGATAGTCCATGTGCCCGCAAGGTAACCTACATAGTCCAAAGGCCCGCTAGGTAACCTACATACTCCAAGTGCCCGCTATGTAACTGAGATAGTCCAAGTGCCCGTTAGGTAACCTAGATAGTCCAAGTTCCCCCTAGGTAACCTACATTGTCTAAGTTCCCGCTAGGTAACCTAGATAGTCCAAGTGCCCGTTACCTAACCTAGATAGCCCTAGTGCCCGTTCGTTAACCTAGAAGTCCAAGTGCCCGCTAGGTAACCTAGACTGTACAAGTGCCCGCTAGGTTACCTACATAGTCCAAGTGCCCGTTAATAGCATAGATAGTCCAAGTGCCTGTTACCTAACCTACATAGTCCAAGTGCCCGTTCGTTAACCTAGAAGTCCAAGTGCCTTCTAGGTAACCTAGACTCTCAAAGTGCCCGCTAGGTTACCTACATAGTCCAAGGGCCCGTTAATAGCATAGATAGTCCAAGTGCCCGCTAGGTATCCTACATAGTCCAAGGGCCCGCAAGGAAACCTTTAGAGTCCAAGTGCCCGCAAGGTAACCTACATAATCCAAGTGCCCGTTAGGTAACCTAGATATTCCAAGTTCCTGTTAGCTAACCTAGATAGTCCATGTGCCTGCTAGGTAACCTACATAGTCCAAGTGCCCATTCCTTAACCTAGATAGTCCAAGTGCCCGCTAGGTAACCTAGACTGTCCAAATGCCCTCTAGGTTACCTACATAGTCCAAGTGCACGTTCGTTAACCTAGATCGTGCATGTGCCCGCAAGGTAACCTACAGAGTCCAAGTGCACGCTAGTTAACCTACATAGTCCAAGTTCCCCCTAGGTAACCTACATTGTCTAAGTTCCCGCTAGGTAACCTAGATAGTCCAAGTGCCCGTTACCTAACCTAGATAGCCCTAGTGCCCGTTCGTTAACCTAGAAGTCCAAGTGCCCGCTAGGTAACCTAGACTGTACAAGTGCCCGCTAGGTTACCTACATAGTCCAAGTGCCCGTTAATAGCATAGATAGTCCAAGTGCCTGTTACCTAACCTACATAGTCCAAGTGCCCGTTCGTTAACCTAGAAGTCCAAGTGCCTTCTAGGTAACCTAGACTCTCAAAGTGCCCGCTAGGTTACCTACATAGTCCAAGGGCCCGTTAATAGCATAGATAGTCCAAGTGCCCGCTAGGTATCCTACATAGTCCAAGGGCCCGCAAGGAAACCTTTAGAGTCCAAGTGCCCGCAAGGTAACCTACATAATCCAAGTGCCCGTTAGGTAACCTAGATATTCCAAGTTCCTGTTAGCTAACCTAGATAGTCCATGTGCCTGCTAGGTAACCTACATAGTCCAAGTGCCCATTCCTTAACCTAGATAGTCCAAGTGCCCGCTAGGTAACCTAGACTGTCCAAATGCCCTCTAGGTTACCTACATAGTCCAAGTGCACGTTCGTTAACCTAGATCGTGCATGTGCCCGCAAGGTAACCTACAGAGTCCAAGTGCACGCTAGTTAACCTACATAGTCCAAGTGCCCGCTAGGTAACCTAGAGAGTCCAAGTGCCTGCTAGGTAACCTACATAGTCCAAGTGCCCGTTCGTTAACCTATATAGTCCCAGGGCCCACTAGTTAACCTAGATCGTCCAAGTGTCCTCTAGTTAACCTACATAGTCCAAGTGCCCGCTAGGTAACCTACATAGTCCATGTGCCCGCAAGGTAACCTAGATAGTCCAAGTGCCCGTACGTTAACCTAGATAGTCCAAGTGTTCGCTAGGTAACCTAGACAGTTCAAGTGCCTGCTAGGTAACCTACATAGTCCAAGTGCCCGCTAGGTAACCTAGAGAGTCCAAGTGCCTGCTAGGTAACCTACATAGTCCAAGTGCCCGTTCGTTAACCTATATAGTCCAAGGACCCACTAGTTAACCTAGATCGTCCAAGTGTCCTCTAGTTAACCTACATAGTCCAAGTGCCCGCTAGGTAACCTATATAGTCCAAATGCCCCCTAGGTAACCTAGATAGTCCAAATGCCCGCTAGGTAACCTATATAGTCTAAGTGCTCGCTAGTTAACTTTGATAGTCCAAGTGCCCGCTAGTTAACCTAGATTGTCCAAGTACCCGCTAGTTAACCTAGATCGTCCAAGTGCCCGCTAGTTAACCTACATAGTCCAAGGGCCCACTAGTTAACCTAGATAGTCCAAATGCCCGCTAGGGTACCCACATAGTCCAAGTGCTCGCTAGGGAACCTACGTAGTCCCAGTGCCCGCTAGGGAATCTACATAATCCAAGGGCCCGCTAGTTAACCTAGATAGCCCAAGTACCCACTAGTTAACCTAGATCGTCCAAGTGCCCGCTAGGTGACCTAGATAGTCCAAGTGCCCGCTAGGTAACCTACAAATTCTAAGTGCCCACTAGGTAATCTATATAGTCCAAATGACCGCTAGGGAGCCTACATAGTCCAAATGCCCGCTAACTAACCTAGATATTCCAAGGGCCCGCTAGGTATCCTACATAGTCCTAGTGCCCCCTAGTTAACCTACATTCTCCAAGTGCCCGATAGGGAACCTACATAGTCCAAGTGCTCGCAAGGTTACCTACATAGTCCAAATGCCCTCTAGTTAACCTACATAGTCCCAGTGGCTGATAGGGAACCTACATAATCCAAGTGCCCGCTAGGGAACCGATAGAGTCCTAGTGCCCGGTAGGTAACCTAGATAGTCCAAATGCCCGGCAGGAAACCCACATAGTCCAAGTGCCCGCTAGGGAAGTTACATAGTCCAAGGGCCCGCTGGGGAACCTACATAGTCCAAGTGCCCGTTAGGTAACCTAGAAAGTCCAAGTGCCCGTAGGGAATATATATAATCCAAGTGCCCGCTAGGGAACCTACATAGTCAAAGTGCCCGCAAGGCAACCTGCATTGTCCAAATGCCTGCTAGTTAATCTACATAGTCAAGAACCCGCTAGATTACCTAGATAGTCCATGTGCCCGCAAGGTAACCTACATAGTCCAAAGGCCCGCTAGGTAACCTACATACTCCAAGTGCCCGCTATGTAACTGAGATAGTCCAAGTGCCCGTTAGGTAACCTAGATAGTCCAAGTTCCCCCTAGGTAACCTACATTGTCTAAGTTCCCGCTAGGTAACCTAGATAGTCCAAGTGCCCGTTACCTAACCTAGATAGCCCTAGTGCCCGTTCGTTAACCTAGAAGTCCAAGTGCCCGCTAGGTAACCTAGACTGTACAAGTGCCCGCTAGGTTACCTACATAGTCCAAGTGCCCGTTAATAGCATAGATAGTCCAAGTGCCTGTTACCTAACCTACATAGTCCAAGTGCCCGTTCGTTAACCTAGAAGTCCAAGTGCCTTCTAGGTAACCTAGACTCTCAAAGTGCCCGCTAGGTTACCTACATAGTCCAAGGGCCCGTTAATAGCATAGATAGTCCAAGTGCCCGCTAGGTATCCTACATAGTCCAAGGGCCCGCAAGGAAACCTTTAGAGTCCAAGTGCCCGCAAGGTAACCTACATAATCCAAGTGCCCGTTAGGTAACCTAGATATTCCAAGTTCCTGTTAGCTAACCTAGATAGTCCATGTGCCTGCTAGGTAACCTACATAGTCCAAGTGCCCATTCCTTAACCTAGATAGTCCAAGTGCCCGCTAGGTAACCTAGACTGTCCAAATGCCCTCTAGGTTACCTACATAGTCCAAGTGCACGTTCGTTAACCTAGATCGTGCATGTGCCCGCAAGGTAACCTACAGAGTCCAAGTGCACGCTAGTTAACCTACATAGTCCAAGTTCCCCCTAGGTAACCTACATTGTCTAAGTTCCCGCTAGGTAACCTAGATAGTCCAAGTGCCCGTTACCTAACCTAGATAGCCCTAGTGCCCGTTCGTTAACCTAGAAGTCCAAGTGCCCGCTAGGTAACCTAGACTGTACAAGTGCCCGCTAGGTTACCTACATAGTCCAAGTGCCCGTTAATAGCATAGATAGTCCAAGTGCCTGTTACCTAACCTACATAGTCCAAGTGCCCGTTCGTTAACCTAGAAGTCCAAGTGCCTTCTAGGTAACCTAGACTCTCAAAGTGCCCGCTAGGTTACCTACATAGTCCAAGGGCCCGTTAATAGCATAGATAGTCCAAGTGCCCGCTAGGTATCCTACATAGTCCAAGGGCCCGCAAGGAAACCTTTAGAGTCCAAGTGCCCGCAAGGTAACCTACATAATCCAAGTGCCCGTTAGGTAACCTAGATATTCCAAGTTCCTGTTAGCTAACCTAGATAGTCCATGTGCCTGCTAGGTAACCTACATAGTCCAAGTGCCCATTCCTTAACCTAGATAGTCCAAGTGCCCGCTAGGTAACCTAGACTGTCCAAATGCCCTCTAGGTTACCTACATAGTCCAAGTGCACGTTCGTTAACCTAGATCGTGCATGTGCCCGCAAGGTAACCTACAGAGTCCAAGTGCACGCTAGTTAACCTACATAGTCCAAGTGCCCGCTAGGTAACCTAGAGAGTCCAAGTGCCTGCTAGGTAACCTACATAGTCCAAGTGCCCGTTCGTTAACCTATATAGTCCCAGGGCCCACTAGTTAACCTAGATCGTCCAAGTGTCCTCTAGTTAACCTACATAGTCCAAGTGCCCGCTAGGTAACCTACATAGTCCATGTGCCCGCAAGGTAACCTAGATAGTCCAAGTGCCCGTACGTTAACCTAGATAGTCCAAGTGTTCGCTAGGTAACCTAGACAGTTCAAGTGCCTGCTAGGTAACCTACATAGTCCAAGTGCCCGCTAGGTAACCTAGAGAGTCCAAGTGCCTGCTAGGTAACCTACATAGTCCAAGTGCCCGTTCGTTAACCTATATAGTCCAAGGACCCACTAGTTAACCTAGATCGTCCAAGTGTCCTCTAGTTAACCTACATAGTCCAAGTGCCCGCTAGGTAACCTATATAGTCCAAATGCCCCCTAGGTAACCTAGATAGTCCAAATGCCCGCTAGGTAACCTATATAGTCTAAGTGCTCGCTAGTTAACTTTGATAGTCCAAGTGCCCGCTAGTTAACCTAGATTGTCCAAGTACCCGCTAGTTAACCTAGATCGTCCAAGTGCCCGCTAGTTAACCTACATAGTCCAAGGGCCCACTAGTTAACCTAGATAGTCCAAATGCCCGCTAGGGTACCCACATAGTCCAAGTGCTCGCTAGGGAACCTACGTAGTCCCAGTGCCCGCTAGGGAATCTACATAATCCAAGGGCCCGCTAGTTAACCTAGATAGCCCAAGTACCCACTAGTTAACCTAGATCGTCCAAGTGCCCGCTAGGTGACCTAGATAGTCCAAGTGCCCGCTAGGTAACCTACAAATTCTAAGTGCCCACTAGGTAATCTAAATAGTCCAAATGACCGCTAGGGAGCCTACATAGTCCAAATGCCCGCTAGGTAACCTAGATATTCCAAGGGCCCGCTAGGTATCCTACATAGTCCTAGTGCCCCCTAGTTAACCTACATTCTCCAAGTGCCTGATAGGGAACCTACATAGTCCAAGTGCCCGCAAGGTTACCTACATAGTCCAAATGCCCTCTAGTTAACCTACATAGTCCCAGTGGCTGATAGGGAACCTACATAATCCAAGTGCCCGCTAGGGAACCGATAGAGTCCTAGTGCCCGGTAGGTAACCTAGATAGTCCAAATGCCCGCCAGGAAACCCACATAGTCCAAGTGCCCGCTAGGGAACTTACATAGTCCAAGGGTTCGCTAGGGAACCTACATAGTCCAAGTGCCCGTTAGGTAACCTAGAAAGTCCAAGTGCCCGTAGGGAATATATATAATCCAAGTGCCCGCTAGGGAACCTACATAGTCAAAGTGCCCGAAAGGCAACCTGCATTGTCCAAAAGCCCGCTAGTTAATCTACATAGTCAAGAACCCGCTAGTTTACCTAGATAGTCCAAGTGCCCGCAAGGTAACCTACATAGTCCAAAGGCCCGCTAGGTAACCTACATACTCCAAGTGCCCGCTATGTAACTGAGATAGTCCAAGTGCCCGTTAGGTAAACAAGATAGTCCAAGTTCCCCCTAGGTAACCTACATTGTCTAAGTTCCCGCTAGGTAACCTAGATAGTCCAAGTGCCCGTTACCTAACCTAGATAGCCCTAGTGCCCGTTCGTTAACCTAGAAGTCCAAGTGCCCGCTAGGTAACCTAGACTGTCCAAGTGCCCGCTAGGTTACCTACATAGTCCAAGTGCCCGTTAATAACATAGATAGTCCAAGAGCCTGTTACCTAACCTACATAGTCCAAGTGCCCGTTCGTTAACCTAGAAGTCCAAGTGCCCGCTAGGTAACCTAGACTCTCAAAGTGCCCGCTAGGTTACCTACATAGTCCAAGGGCCCGTTAATAGCATAGATAGTCCAAGTGCCCGCTAGGTATCCTACATAGTCCAAGGGCCCGCAAGGTAACCTTTAGAGTCCAAGTGCCCGCAAGGTAACCTACATAATCCAAGTGCCCGCTAGGTAACCTAGATATTCCAAGTTCATGTTAGCAAACCTAGATAGTCCATGTGCCTGCTAGGTAACCTACATAGTCCAAGTGCCCATTCCTTAACCTAGATAGTCCAAGTGCCCGCTAGGTAACCTAGACTGTCCAAATGCCCTCTAGGTTACCTACATAGTCCAAGTGCACATTCGTTAACCTAGATCGTGCATGTGCCCGCAAGGTAACCTACAGAGTCCAAGTGCACGCTAGTTAACCTACATAGTCCAAGTGCCCGCTAGTTAACCTAGATTGTCCAAGAACCCGCTAGTTAACCTAGATCGTCCAAGTGCCCTCTAGTTAACCTACATAATCCAAGGGCCCACTAGTTAACCTAGATAGTCCAAATGCCCGCTAGGGTACCCACATAGTCCAAGTGCTCACTAGGGAACCTACGTAGTCCAAGTGCCCGCTAGGGAATCTACATAATCCAAGGGCCCGCTAGTTAACCTTGATAGCCCAAGTACCCACTAGTTAACCTAGATAGTCCAAGTGCCCGCTAGGTGACCTAGACAGTCCAAGTGCCCCCTAGGTAACCTACAAATTCTAAGTGCCCACTAGGTAATCTATATAGTCCAAATGACCGCTAGGGAGCCTACATAGTCCAAATGCCCGCTAACTAACCTAGATATTCCAAGTGCCCGCTAGGTATCCTACATAGTCCTAGTGCCCCCTAGTGAACCTACATTCTCCAAGTGCCCGATAGGGAACCTACATAGTCCAAGTGCCCGCAAGGTTACCTACATAGTCCAAATGCCCTCTAGTTAACCTACATAGTCCCAGTGGCTGATAGGGAACCTACATAATCCAAGTGCCCGCTAGGGAACCGATAGAGTCCTAGTGCCCGGTAGGTAACCTAGATAGTCCAAATGCCCGCCAGGGAACCCACATAGTCCAAGTGCCCGCTAGGGAACTTACATAGTCCAAGGGCCCGCTAGGGAACCTACATAGTCCAAGTGCCCGTTAGGTAACCTAGAAAGTCCAAGTGCCCGTAGGGAATATATATAATCCAAGTGCCCGCTAGGGAACCTACATAGTCAAAGTGCCCGAAAGGCAACCTGCATTGTCCAAAAGCCCGCTAGTTAATCTACATAGTCAAGAACCCGCTAGTTTACCTAGATAGTCCAAGTGCCCGCAAGGTAACCTACATAGTCCAAAGGCCCGCTAGGTAACCTACATACTCCAAGTGCCCGCTATGTAACTGAGATAGTCCAAGTGCCCGTTAGGTAACCTAGATAGTCCAAGTTCCCCCTAGGTAACCTACATTGTCTAAGTTCCCGCTAGGTAACCTAGATAGTCCAAGTGCCCGTTACCTAACCTAGATAGCCCTAGTGCCCGTTCGTTAACCTAGAAGTCCAAGTGCCCGCTAGGTAACCTAGACTGTCCAAGTGCCCGCTAGGTTACCTACATAGTCCAAGTGCCCGTTAATAGCATAGATAGTCCAAGAGCCTGTTACCTAACCTACATAGTCCAAGTGCCCGTTCGTTAACCTAGAAGCCCAAGTGCCCGCTAGGTAACCTAGACTCTCCAAGTGCCCGCTAGGTTACCTACATAGTCCAAGGGCCCGTTAATAGCACAGATAGTCCAAGTGCCCGCTAGGTATCCTACATAGTCCAAGGGCCCGCAAGGTAACCTTTAGAGTCCAAGTGCCCGCAAGGTAACCTACATAATCCAAGTGCCCGCTAGGTAACCTAGATATTCCAAGTTCCTGTTAGCTAACCTAGATAGTCCATGTGCCTTCTAGGTAACCTACATAGTCCAAGTGCCCATTCCTTAACCTAGATAGTCCAAGTGCCCGCTAGGTAACCTAGACTGTCCAAATGCCCTCTAGGTTACCTACATAGTCCAAGTTCACATTCGTTAACCTACATCGTGCATGTGCCCGAGAGGTAACCTACAGAGTCCAAGTGCACGCTAGTTAACCTACATAGTCCAAGTGCACGCTAGTTAACCTACATAGTCCAAGTGCCCGCTAGGTAACCTAGAGAGTCCAAGTGCCTGCTAGGTAACCTACATATTCCAAGTGCCCGTTCGTTAACCTATATAGTCCAAGGGCCCACTAATTAACCAAGATCGTCCAAGTGTCCTCTAGTTAACCTACATAGTCCAAGTGCCCGCTAGGTAACCTACATAGTCCATGTGCCCGCATGGTAACCTAGATAGTCCAAGTGCCCGTACGTTAACCTAGATAGTCCAAGTGTTCGCTAGGTAACCTACTCCGTTCAAGTGCCTGCTAGGTAACCTACATAGTCCAAGTGCCCGTTCATTAACCTATATAGTCCAAGGACCCACTAGTTAACCTAGATCGTCCAAGTGTCCTCTAGTTAACCTACATAGTCCAAGTGCCCGCTAGGTAACCTATATAGTCCAAATGCCCCCTAGGTAACCTAGATAGTCCAAATGCCCGCTAGGTAACCTATATAGTCCAAGTGCTCGCTAGTTAACTTTGATAGTCCAAGTGCCCGCTAGTTAACCTAGATTGTCCAAGTACCCGCTAGTTAACCTAGATCGTCCAAGTGCCCGCTAGTTAACCTACATAGTCCAAGGGCCCACTAGTTAACCTAGATAGTCCAAATGCCCGCTAGGGTACCCACATAGTCCAAGTGCTCGCTAGGGAACCTATGTAGTCCAAGTGCCCGCTAGGGAATCTACATAATCCATGGGCCCGCTAGTTAACCTAGATAGCCCAAGTACCCACTAGTTAACCTAGATCGTCCAAGTGCCCGCTAGGTGACCTAGTTAGTCCAAGTGCCCGCTAGGTAACCTACAAATTCTAAGTGCCCACTAGGTAAACTATATAGTCCAAATGACCGCTAGGGAGCCTACATAGTCCAAATGCCCGCTAGGTAACCTAGATATTACAAGGGCCCGCTAGGTATCCTACATAGTCCTAGTGCCCCCTAGTTAACCTACATTCTCCAAGTGCCCGATAGGGAACCTACATAGTCCAAGTGCCCGCAAGGTTACCTACATAGTCCAAATGCCCTCTAGTTAACCTACATAGTCCCAGTGGCTGATAGGGAACCTACATAATCCAAGTGCCCGCTAGGGAACCGATAGAGTCCTAGTGCCCGGTAGGTAACCTAGATAGTCCAAATGCCCGCCAGGAAACCCACATAGTCCAAGTGCCCGCTAGGGAACTTACATAGTCCAAGGGCCCGCTAGGGAACCTACATAGTCCAAGTGCCCGTTAGGTAACCTAGAAAGTCCAAGTGCCCGTAGGGAATATATATAATCCAAGTGCCCGCTAGGGAACCTACATAGTCAAAGTGCCCGAAAGGCAACCTGCATTGTCCAAAAGCCCGCTAGTTAATCTACATAGTCAAGAACCCGCTAGTTTACCTAGATAGTCCAAGTGCCCGCAAGGTAACCTACATAGTCCAAAGGCCCGCTAGGTAACCTACATACTCCAAGTGCCCGCTATGTAACTGAGATAGTCCAAGTGCCCGTTAGGTAACCTAGATAGTCCAAGTTCCCCCTAGGTAACCTACATTGTCTAAGTTCCCGCTAGGTAACCTAGATAGTCCAAGTGCCCGTTACCTAACCTAGATAGCCCTAGTGCCCGTTCGTTAACCTAGAAGTCCAAGTGCCCGCTAGGTAACCTAGACTGTCCAAGTGCCCGCTAGGTTACCTACATAGTCCAAGTGCCCGTTAATAGCATAGATAGTCCAAGAGCCTGTTACCTAACCTACATAGTCCAAGTGCCCGTTCGTTAACCTAGAAGTCCAAGTGCCCGCTAGGTAACCTAGACTCTCCAAGTGCCCGCTAGGTTACCTACATAGTCCAAGGGCCCGTTAATAGCATAGATAGTCCAAGTGCCCGCTAGGTATCCTACATAGTCCAAGGGCCCGCAAGGTAACCTTTAGAGTCCAAGTGCCCGCAAGGTAACCTACATAATCCAGGTGCCCGCTAGGTAACCTAGATATTCCAAGTTCTTGTTAGCTAACCTAGATAGTCCATGTGCCTGCTAGGTAACCTACATAGTCCAAGTGCCCATTCCTTAACCTAGATAGTCCAAGTGCCCGCTAGGTAACCTAGACTGTCCAAATGCCCTCTAGGTTACCTACATAGTCCAAGTGCACATTCGTTAACCTAGATCGTGCATGTGCCCGCAAGGTAACCTACAGAGTCCAAGTGCACGCTAGTTAACCTACATAGTCCAAGTGCCCGCTAGGTAACCTAGAGAGTCCAAGTGCCTGCTAGGTAACCTACATAGTCCAAGTGCCCGTTCGTTAACCTATATAGTCCAAGGGCCCACTAGTTAACCTAGATCGTCCAAGTGTCCTCTAGTTAACCTACATAGTCCAAGTGCCCGCTAGGTAACCTACATAGTCCATGTGCCCGCAAGGTAACCTAGATAGTCCAAGTGCCCGTACGTTAACCTAGATAGTCCAAGTGTTCGCTAGGTAACCTAGACAATTCAAGTGCCTGCTAGGTAACCTACATAGTCCAAGTGCCCGTTCGTTAACCTATATAATCCAAGGACCCACGAGTTAACCTAGATCGTCCAAGTGTCCTCTAGTTAACCTACATAGTCCAAGTGCCCGCTAGGTAACCTAGATAGTCCAAGTTCCCCCTAGGTAACCTACATTGTCTAAGTTCCCGCTAGGTAACCTAGATAGTCCAAGTGCCCGTTACCTAACCTAGATAGCCCTAGTGCCCGTTCGTTAACCTAGAAGTCCAAGTGCCCGCTAGGTAACCTAGACTGTCCAAGTGCCCGCTAGGTTACCTACATAGTCCAAGTGCCCGTTAATAGCATAGATAGTCCAAGAGCCTGTTACCTAACCTACATAGTCCAAGTGCCCGTTCGTTAACCTAGAAGTCCAAGTGCCCGCTAGGTAACCTAGACTCTCCAAGTGCCCGCTAGGTTACCTACATAGTCCAAGGGCCCGTTAAGAGCATAGATAGTCCAAGTGCCCGCTAGGTATCCTACATAGTCCAAGGGCCCGCACGGTAACCTTTAGAGTCCAAGTGCCCCCAAGGTAACCTACATAATCCAAGTGCCCGCTAGGTAACCTAGATATTCCAAGTTCCTGTTAGCTAACCTAGATAGTCCATGTGCCTGCTAGGTAACCTACATAGTCCAAGTGCCCATTCCTTAACCTAGATAGTCCAAGTGCCCGCTAGGTAACCTAGACTGTCCAAATGCCCTCTAGGTTACCTACATAGTCTAAGTGCACGTTCGTTAACCTAGATCGTGCATGTGCCCGCAAGGTAACCTACAGAGTCCAAGTGCACGCTAGTTAACCTACATAGTCCAAGTGCCCGCTAGGTAACCTACATAGTCCAAGTGCCCGTTCGTTAACCTATATAGTCCAAGGACCCACTAGTTAACCTAGATCGTCCAAGTGTCCTCTAGTTAACCTACATAGTCCAAGTGCCCGCTAGGTAACCTATATAGTCCAAATGCCCCCTAGGTAACCTAGATAGTCCAAATGCCCGTTCGTTAACCTATATAGTCCAAGGGCCCACTAGTTAACCTAGATCGTCCAAGTGTCCACTAGTTAACCTACATAGTCCAAGTGCCCGCTAAGTAACCTAGATAGTACAACAGCCCGTTAGTTAACTTAGATAGTCCAAGTGCCCACTAGGGAACGTACATAGTCCAAGTACCCGCTAGGTAACCTAGATAGTCCAAATGCCCGCTAGGGTATGTACAGAGTCCAAGTGCCCGCTAGGTAACCTACATAGTCCAAGGCCCGCTAGTTAACCTACATAGTCCAAGTGCCCGATAGGGAACCTACATACACCAAGTGCCCGCTAAGGGACGTACATAGTCCAAGTGGCCACTAGGGAACCTACATAGTCCAAGTGCCCGTTAGGGAACTTAGTAGTCCAAGTGCCCGCTAGGGAACCTGCATCGTCCAAGTGCCCACTAGTTAACCTAGATAGTCCAAAGGCCCGCTAGTTAACCTAGATCGTTCAAGTGCCCGCTAGTAAACCTAGATAATCCAAGTGCCCGCTAGTTAACCTACATAGACCAAGGGCCCTCTAGTTAACCTAGATAGTCCAAGTGCCCGCTAGGGCACGTACATCGTCCAAGTGCCCACTAGGTAACCTAGATAGTCCAAGTACCCCCTAGGGTATGTACATAGTTCAAGTGCCCGCTAGGTAACCTAGATTGTCCAGGTGTCCGCTAGTTAACCTACATACTCCAAGTGCCCGCTAGGTAACCTAGATAGTCCAAGGTCCCTCTAGTTAACCTACATAGTCCAAAGCACGATAGGGAACCTACAAAATCCAAGTGCCCGATAGGGAACCTACATATTCCAAGTGCCCGTTAGGGAACCTAGATAGTCCAAGTGCCTGCTAAGGGACGTACATAGTCCAAGTGCGCTAGGGGACCTACATAGTCCAAGTCCCGTTAGGGATCTTGGTAGTCCAAATGCCCGCTAGGCAACCTGTATCGTCCAAGTGCCCGCTAGTTAATCTAGATAGTCCAAGTTCCTGCTAGTTAACCTAGATAGTCTAAGTGCCCGCTAGTTAACCTAGATCGTCCAAGTGCCCGCTAGTTAACCTAGATAATCCAAGTGCCCGCTAGTTAACCTACATAATCCAAGGGCCCTCTAGTTAACCTAGATAGTCCAAGTGCGCGCTAGTGGACGTAGATAGCCCAAGTGCCCGCTAGGTAACCTAGATAGTCCAAGTGCCCGCTAGGGTATGTACATAGTTCAAGTGCCAGCTAGGTTCCCTAGATTGTCCAAGTGTTCGCTAGTTTACCTATATCGTCCTGTGCCCGCTAGTTAACCTACATAGTCAATGGGCCCGCTAGTTAACCTACATAGTGTAAGAGCCCGCTAGTTAACCTAGATCGTGCAAGTGTCCGCTAGTTAACCTACATTGTCCAAGTGCCCGCTAGGTAATCTAGATAATCCAAGTGCCCGCTAGGGAACCTTCATAGTCCGAGTGCCAGCTAGGTAACCTAGATAGTCCACGTGCCCGCTAGTTAACCTAGATAGTCCTAGTGACTGTTAGTTAACCTAGAGTGTCCAAGTGCCCACTAGGGGACGTACTTAGTCCAAGTGCCCGTTAGCTAACCTAGATAGTCCAAGTGCCCGCTAGTTAACATTGATCATCCAAGTGCCCGCTATTTAACCTAGATAGTCCATGTGCCCATTTGTTAACCTAGAAGTCCAAGTGCCCGCTAGGTAACCTAGACTGTCCAAGTGCCCGCTAGGTTACCTATATAGTCCAAATGCCCGTTCGGTAACCTAGATGGTGCAAGTGCCCGGTAGTTAACCTACATAGTCCAAGTGCCCGGTAGGTAACCTAGATCTTCCAAGGGCCCGCTAGTTAACCTACATAGTCCAAGTGCCCGGTAGTTAACTTCCATAGTTCAAGTGTCCGTAGGGAACATACATAGTCCAAGTGCCCGCTAGGGAACATACAGAGTCCAAGTGCCCGCTAGGGAACCTACATAGTCCATGTGCCCGCTAGGGAATCTACATAGTCCATGGGCCCGCTAGTTAATGTAGATAGTCCAAGTGCCGCTAGTTAACCTAGATCGTCCAAGTGTCCACTAGTTAACCTACATAGTACAAGTGCCCACTGGGAACCTAGATAGTCCAAGTGCCCGCTCTGGAACCTACATAGTCCAAGTGCCTGCTAGGGAACCTACATAGTCCAAGTGCCCGCTAGTGAATCTACATAGTTCAAGGGCCCGCTAGTTAACGTAGATAGTCCAAGTGCCGCTAGTTAATCTACATAGTCCAAGGGCCGCTAGTTAACCTAGATAGTCCAAGTGCCCGCTAGTTAACCTACATTGTCCAAGTGCCCGCTAGGTAACCTAGACAGTTCAAGTGACCACTAGGTTACCTACATAGTCCAAGTGCCCATTCGTTAACCTACATAGTCCAAGTGCCCGCTAGGTAACCAACATAGTTCAAATGCCCGCTAGGGTCCCTAATAGTCCAAATGCCGGCTAGTTAACCTAGATAGTCCAAGTGCTCGCTAGTTAACCTATATAGTCCACGTACTCGCTAGTTAACCTACATAGTCCAAGTGCCCGCTAGTTAACCTAGATAGTCCATGCCCGCTAGGGAACCTATCTAGTCCAAGTACCCACTAGGAAACGTACATAGTCCAAGTGCCCACTAGGTAACATACTTAGTCCAAGTGCCCGCTAGGTAACGTAGATAGTCCAAGTGCCCGCTAGAGATCGTACATAGTCCAAGTGCCCGCTAGGAAACCTAGGTATTCCAAGTGCCCGCTAGTTAACCTACATAGTCCAAGTGCCTGCTAGGTAACCTAGATAGTCCAAGTGCCCACTAGTTAACCTACATAGTCCAGGTTCCCCCTAGGTAACCTAGGTAGTCCAAGGGCCCGCTAGGTAACCTACATTGTCCTAGTGCCCCCTAGTTAACCTACATAGTCCAAGTGCCCCATAGGGAACCTACATAGTGCAAGTTCTCGCTAGTTAACCTAAGTAGTCCAAGGCCCCGCTAGTTAACATACATAGTCCAAGTGCCCTGTAGTTAACTTACATAGTTCAAGTGTCCGTAGGGAACATTCATACTCCAAGTGCCCGCTAGGGAACCTACATAGTCCAAGTGCCCACTAGGGAACCTACATAGTCCAAGTGCCTGCTAGGGAACCTACATAGTCCAAGTGCCCGCTCTGGAACATACATAGTCCAAGTGCCTGCTAGGGAACCTACATAGTCCAAGTGCCCGCTCTGGAACACACATAGTCCAAGTGCCCGCAAGGGAATCTACATAGTCCAAGGGCCCGCTAGTTAACGTATATATTCCAAGTGCGGCTAGTTAATCTACATAGTCCAAGGGCCCGCTAGTTAACCTACATTGTTCACGTACCCGCTAGTTAATCTAGATCGTCCAAGGGCCCGCTAGTTATCCTACATCGTCCACGGGCCCGCTAGTTAACCTAGGTAGTCCAAGTGCCCGCTAGTTAACCTACATAATCCAAGTGCCCTAAAGGGAACCTACATAATCCAAGTGCCCGCTAGGGAACCTACATAGTCCAAGTGCTCGCTAGGTAACCTACATAGTCCAAGTGCCCGCTTGGTAACCTAAATAGTCCAAATGCTCGCTAGGGAAACTACATAGTCCAAGTGCCCGCTAGTTAACCTAGATAGTCCAAGTGCCTGCTAGTAAACCTACATAATCCATGGGCCCGCTAGTTAACCTACATAGTGTAAGGGCCCGCTAGTTAACCTAGATAGTATAAGTGGCCGCTAGTTAACCTAGATAGTACAAGTGCCCAATAGGGGACGTACATAGTCCAAGTGCCCGCTAGGTAACCTAGATAGTTCTAGTGCCCGTTACCTAACCTAGATAGTCCAAGTGCCAGCTAGGCAACCTACATAGTCCAAGTGCCCGTTCGTTAACCTAGAAGGCCTAGTGCCCGCTATGTAACCTAGACAGTCCAAGTGCCCGCTATGTAACCTAGACAGTCCAAGTGCCCGCTAGGTTACCTGCATAGTCCAAGTGCCCGTTCGTTAACCTAGATAGTCCAAGTGCCCGCTAGGTAACCTACATAGTCCAAATGCCCGCTAGTTAACCTAGATAGTCCAACTGCCTGCTAGTAAACCTACATAATCCATGGGCCCGCTAGTTAACCTACATAGTGCAAGGGCCCGCTAGTTAACCTACATGGTCCAAGTTCCCACTAGGTAACCAATATAGTCCAAATGCCCGCTAGGGGCCCTAATAGTCCAAATGCCCGCTAGTCAACCTAGATAGTCCAAGTGCTCGCTAGTTAACCTAGATAGTCCAAATGCCCGCTACTTAACCTAGATAGTCCAAGGGCCCGCTAGGGAACCTATCTAGTCCAAGTACCCACTAGGAAACGTACATAGTCCAAGTGCCCGCTAGGTAACGTACTTAGTCCAAGTGCCCGCTAGGTAACGTAGATAGTCCAAGTGCCCGCTAGAGATCGTACATAGTCCAAGTGCCCGCTAGGTAACCTAGATAGTCCAAGTGCCCGCTAGTTAACCTACATATTCCAAGTGCCTGCTAGGTAACCTAGAGAGTCCAAGTGCCCACTAGTTAACCTACATATTCCAGGTTCCCCCTAGGTAACCTAGATAGTCCAAGGGCCCGCTAGGTAACCTACATTGTCCTAGTGCCCCCTAGTTAACCTACATAGTCCAAATTCCCGCTAGTTAACCTACATAGTCCAAGTGCCCCATAGGGAACCTACATAGTGCAAGTGTCCGCTAGTTAACCTAAGTAGTCCAAGGGCCCGCTAGTTAACATACATAGTCCAAGTGCCCGCTAGGGAACCTACGTATCCAAGTGCCCGCTAGGGAATCTACATATTACAAGTGCCCGCTAGGGAATCTACATAGTCCAAGGGCCCGCTTGTTAACGTAGATAGTATAAGGGCTGCTAGTTAATCTACATAGCCCAAGGGCCCGTTAGTTAACCTACATAGTCCAAGTGTCCGCTAGTTAACCTACATAGTCCAAGTGCCCGCTAGGGAACCTAGATCGTTCAAGTACTGGTTAGTTAACCTACATCATCCAAGGGCCCTCTAGTTAACCTAGATCGTCCAAGTGTCCTCTAGTTAACCTACATAGTCCAAGTGCCCGCTAGGTAACCTACATAGTACAAGTGTCTGCTAGGTAAACTACATATTCCAAGTGCCCGCTAGTTAACATAGATTGTACAAGTGCCCGCTAGGGAAGGTACATAGTCCAAGTGCCCGCTAGGTAACCTACATAGTGCAAGTGTCTGCTAGGTAACCTACATAGACCAAGTGCCCGCTAGTTAACATAGATTGTACAAGTGCCCGCTAGGGAAGGTACATAGTCCAAGTGCCCGCTAGGTAACCTAGAGAGTGCAAGTGCCCTCTAGTTAACCTACATAGTCCAAGTGCCTGCTAGGTAACCTAGATAGTCGAAAGGCCTGCTAGTTAAACTACATAGTCCAAGTGCCCGCTAGGTAACCTACATAGTGCAAGTGTCCACTAGTTAACCTACATAGTCCAAGCGCCCGCTAGTTAACCTAGATAGTCCAAGTGCCCGCTAGGTTACCTACATGGTGCAAGTGTCCGCTAGTTAACCTAAGTAGTCCAAGGGCCCGCAGGTTAACATACATAGTCCAAGTGCCCGGTAGTTAACTTAAATAGTTCAAGTGTCCGTAGGGAACATACATAGTCCAAGTCTCCACTAGGGAACATACATAGTCCAAGTGCCCGCTAGGGAACCTACATATTCCAACTGCACGCTATGGAATCTACATAGTCCAAGGGCCCGCTAGTTAACGTAGATAGTCCAAGTGCTGCTAGTTAATCTACATAGCCCAAGGGCCCGCTAGTTAACCTACATAGTCCAAGTACCCGCTTGTTAACCTAGATCATCCAAGTGTCCGCTAGTTAACCTACATAGTCCAAGTGCCCGCTAGGGAACCTAGATAGTCCAAGTGCCCGCTCTGGAACCTACATAGTCCAAGTACCTGCTAGGGAACCTACATAGTCCAAGTGCCCGCTCTGGAACATATATAGTCCAAGTCCCCCCTAGGGAATCTACATAGTCCAAGGGCCCGCTAGTTAACCTAAGTAGTCCAAGGGCCCGCTAGTTAACATACATAGTCCAAGTGCCCGGTAGTTAACTTACATAGTTCAAGTGTCCGTAGGGAACATTCATAGTCCAAGTGCCCGCTAGGGAACCTACATAGTCCAAGTGCCCGCTAGGGAACCTACGTAGTCCAAGTGCCCGCTAGGGAATCTACATTGTCCAGGGGCACGCTAGTTAACCTATATCGTGCAAGTGCCCGCGAGCTACCTAGATAGTCCAAGTGCCCGCTAAGGAACATACATAGTGCAGGTGCACGCTAGTTAACCGAGATAGTCCATGTGCCCGCTAGTTAACCTAGATAGTTCAAGTACCCGCTAGGTAACCTAGATCCTCCAAGGGCCCCTTAGTTAGCCTACATAGTCCAAGTGCCCGCTAGGTAACCTAGATAGTCCAAGTGCCCGTTCGGTAACCTAGATAGTCCAAGTGCCTGCTACGTAACCTAGATAGTGCAAGTGTCCGCTAGTTAAACTACATATTCCAAGTGCCCGCTCGTTAACATAGATAGCCCAAGTGCCCGCTAGGGAACGTACATAGTCCAAGTGCCCGCTAGGTAACCTAGATACTGCAAGTGCCCGCTAGTTAACCCCGAGAGTTCAAGTACCCGCTAGGTTACCTAGATCATCCAAGGGCCCCCTAGTTAGCCTACATAGTCCAAGTGCCCGCTAGGTAACCTAGATAGTCTAAGTGCCCGTTCGGTAACCTCATAGTCCAAGTGCCCTTTAGGGAATCTAGATAGTTCAAGGGCCCGCTAGTAAACCTACATAGTCCATGGGCCCGCTAGTTAACCTTCATAGTGCAAGTGTCCGCTACTTAACGTACATATTCCAAGTGCTCGCTAGTTAACCTACATTATCAAAATGCCCGTTAGCTAACCTAGATAGTCCAAGGGCCCGCTCGTTGACCTACATAGTCCAAGTGCCAGCTAGGTAACCTAGATAGTACAAGTGCCCGCTAGAGAACCTAGATAGTCCAAGTGCCTGTTAGCTAACCTAGATAGTCCAAGTGGCGGCTAGGTAACCTACATAGTCCAAGTGCCCGTTCGTTAACCTAGATAATCCAAGTGCCCACTAGGTAACCTTGACAGTTCAAGTGCCCGCTAGTTAACCTACATAGTCCAAGTGCCCGCTAGGCAACCTACATAGTCCAAGTGACCTTTAGTTAACCTAGATAGTCAAAGTGCCTGCTAGGTAACCTAGATAGTAAGTGCCCGCTAGGTAACCTACATAGTCCAAGTGCCCGCTAGTTAACCTAGATAGTCCAAGTGCCTGCTAGTAAACCTACATAATCCATGGGCCCGCTAGTTAACCTACATAGTGCAAGGGCCCGCTAGTTAACCTACATTGTCCAAGGACCCGCTATTTAACCTAGATAGTCGAAGTGCCCGCTAGTTAACCTACATAGTCCAAGTGCCTGCTAGGTAACCTTGACAGCTCAAGTGACCACTATGTTACCTACATAGTCCAAGTGCCCATTCGTTAACCTACATAGTCCAAGTTCCCGCTAGGTAACCAATATAGTCCAAATGCCCGCTAGGGGCCCTAATAGTCCAAATGCCCGCTAGTTAACCTAGATAGTCCAAGTGCTCGCTAGTTAACCTAGATAGTCCAAGTGCCCGCTAGTTAACCTAGATTGTCCAAGTGCCCGCTAGGGAACCTATCTAGTCCATGTACCCGCTAGAAAACGTACATAGTCCAAGTGCCCGCTAAGTAACGTACTTAGTCCAAGTGCCCGCTAGGTAACGTAGATAGTGCAAGTGCCCACTAGAGATCATACATAGTCCAAGTGCCCCCTAGGTAACCTAGATAGTCCAAGTGCCCGCTAGTTAACCTATATAGTCCAAGTGCCTGCTAGGTAACCTAGATAGTCCAAGTGCCCACTAGTTAACCTACATAGTCCAGGTTCCCCCTAGGTAACCTAGATAGTCCAAGGGCCCGCTAGGTAACCTACATTGTCCTTGTACCCCCTAGTTAACCTACATAGTCCAAGTGCCCCATAGGGAACCTACATAGTGCACGTGCTCGCTAGTTAACCTAAGTAGTCCAAGGGCCCGCTAGTTAACATACATAGTCCAAGTGCCCGGTAGTTAACTTACATAGTTCAAGTGTCCGTAGGGAACATTCATAGTCCAAGTGCCCGCTAGGGAACCTACATAGTCCAAGTGCCCGCTAGGGAACCTACGTAGTCCAAGTGCCCGCTAGGGAATCTACATAGTCCAAGGGCCCGCTAGTTAACGTAGATAGTCCAAGTTCTGCTAGTTAATCTACATAGTCCAAGGGCCCGCTAGTTAACCTACATAGTCCAAGTACCCGCTAGTTAACCTAGATCGTCCAAGTGTCAGCTAGTTAACCTACATAGTCCAAGTGCCCGCTAGGGAACCTACATAGTCCAAGTGCCTGCTAGCGAACCTACATAGTCCAAGTGCCCGCTCTGGAACATACATAGAACAAGTGCCCGCAAGGGAATCTACATAGTCTAAGGGTCCACTAGTTAACGTAGATATTCCAAGTGCGGCTAGTTAATCTACATAGTCCAAGGGCCCGCTAGTTAACCTACATAGTTCACGTACCCGCTAGTTAACTTAGATCGTCCATGGCCCGCTAGTTAACCTAAATCGTCCAAGGGCCCGCTACTTAACCTAGATAGTCCAAGTGCCCGCTTGTTAACCTACATAATCCAAGTGCCCTAAAGGGAACCTACATAATCCAAGTGCCCGCTAGGGAACCTACATAGTCCAAGTGCTCGCTAGGTAACCTACATAGTCCAAGTGCCCGCTTGGTAACCTAAATAGTCCAAATGCTCGCTAGGGAAACTACATAGTCCAAGTGCCCGCTAGTTAACCTAGATAGTCCAAGTGCCTGCTAGTAAACCTACATAATCCATGGGCCCGCTAGTTAACCTACATAGTGTAAGGGCCCGCTAGTTAACCTAGATCGTGCAAGTGTCCGCTAGTTAACTTACATAGTCCAAGTGCCCGCTAGGTAACCTAGATAGTCCAACTGGCCGCTAGTTAAGCTAGATAGTCCAAGTGCCCAATAGGGGACGTACATAGTCCAAGTTCCCGCTATGTAACCTAGATAGTTCTAGTGCCCGTTACCTAACCAAATAGTCCAAGTGCCAGCTAGGCAACCTACATAGTCCAAGTGCCCGTTCGTTAACCTAGAAGTCCAAGTGCCCGCAATGTAACCTAGACAGTCCAAGTGCCCGCTATGTAACCTAGACAGTCCAAGTGCCCGCTAGGTTACCTGCATAGTCCAAGTGCCCGTTCGTTAACCTAGATAGTGCAAGTGCCCTCTAGGGAACCTATATAGTCCAAGTGCTATCTAGGTAACCTAGATAGTCCAAGGGCCCGCTAGTTAACCTACATAGTCCAAGGGCTCGCTTGTTAACATTGATAGTCCAAGTGCCCCTTAGTTAACCTAGATCGTCCAAGTGCCCGCTAGTTAACCTAGATCGTTCAAGTACTGGCTAGTTAACCTACATCATCCAAGGGCCCTCTAGTTAACCTAGATCATCCAAGTGTCCTCTAGTTAACCTACATAGTACAAGTGCCCGCTAGGTAACCTACATAGTGCAAGTGTCTGCTAGGTAACCTACATAGTCCAAGTGCCCGCTAGTTAACATAGATTGTACAAGTGCCCGCTAGGGAAGGTACATAGTCCAAGTGCCCGCTAGGTAACCTAGAGAGTGCAAGTGCCCTCTAGTTAACCTACATAGTCCAAGTGCCTGCTAGGTAACTTAGATAGTCAAAGGGCCTGCTAGTTAACCTACATAGTCCAAGTGCCTGCTAGGTAACCTACATAGTGCAAGTGTCCGCTAGTTAACCTACATAGTCCAAGCGCCCGCTAGTTAACCTAGATAGTCCAAGTGCCCGCTAGGTTACCTACATAGTGCAAGTGTCCGATAGTTAACCTAAGTAGTCCAAGGGACCGCAGGTTAACATACATAGTCCAAGTGCCCGGTAGTTAACTTAAATAGTTCAAGTGTCCTTAGGGAACATTCATAGTCCAAGTCTCCCCTAGGGAACATACATAGTCCAAGTGCCCGCTAGGGAACCTACATATTCCAAGTGCCCGCTATGGAATCTACATAGTCCAAGGGCCCGCTAGTTAATGTAGATAGTCCAAGTGCTGCTAGTTAATCTACATAGCCCAAGGGTCCGCTAGTTAACCTACATAGTCCACGTACCCGCTAGTTAACCTAGATCGTCCAAGGGCCCGCTAGTTAACCTACATCGTCCAAGGGCCCGCTAGTTAACCTAGATCATCCAAGTGTCCGCTAGTTAACCTATATAGTCCAAGTGCCCGCTAGGGAACCTAGATTGTCCAAGTGCCCGCTCTGGAACCTACATAGTCCAAGTACCTGCTAGGGAACCTACATAGTCCAAGTGCCCGCTCTGGAACATACGTAGTCCAAGTGCCCGCTAAGGAATCTACATAGTCCAAGGGCCCGCTAGTTAACCTAAGTAGTCCAAGGGCCCGCTACTTAACATACATAGTACAAGTGCCCGGTAATTAACTTACATAGTTCAAGTGTCCGTAGGGAACATTCATAGTCCAAGTGCCCGCTAGGGAACCTACATAGTCCAAGTGCCCGCTAGGGAATCTACATAGTCCAAGGGCCCGCTGGTTAATGTAGATAGTCCAACTGCTGCTAGTTAATCTACATAGTCCAAGTGCCCGCTAGGGAATCTATATAGTCCAAGGGCCCGCTAGTTAACTTAGATAGTCCAAGTGCGGCTAGTTAATCTACATGGTCCAAGGGCCCACTAGTTAACCTACATAGTTCACGTACCCGCTAGTTAACCTAGATCTTCCAAGGGCCCGCTAGTTAACCTACATCGTCCAAGGGCCCGCTAGTTAACCTAGATAGTCCAAGTGCCCGCTACTTAACCTACATAATCCAAGTGCCTTAAAGGGAACCTACATTATCCAAGTCCCCGCTAGGGAACCTACATAGTCCAAGTGCTCACTAGGTAACCTACATAGTCCAAGTGCCCGCTTGGTAACCTAAATAGTCCAAATGCTCGCTAGGGCAACTACATAGTCCAAGTGCCCGCTAGTTAACCTAGATAGTCCAAGTGCCTGCTAGTAAACTTACATAATCCATGGGCCCGCTAGTTAACCTACATAGTGTAAGGGCCCGCTAGTTAACCTAGATCGTGCAAGTGTCCGCTAGTTAACTACATAGTCCATGGGCCCGCTAGTTAACCTAGATAGTCCAAGTGGCCGCTAGTTAACCTAGATAGTCCAAGTGCCCGCTAGTTAACCTACATAGTCCAAGTGCCCGCTAGGTAACCTAGATAGTCTAAGTGCCCGCTAGTTAACCTACATAGTCCAAGGGCCCGCTAGTTAACCTACGTAGCCCAGGGACTGCCATTTAACCTAGATAGTCCAAGTGCCCAATAGGGAACCTACGTAGTCCAAGTGCCCGCTAGGTAACTTAGATAGTCCAAGTGCCCTTTAGCTAACAGAGATAGTCCAAGTGCCCGCTAGGTAACCACATAGTCCAAGTGCCCGTTCGTTAACCTAGATAGTCCAAGTGCCCGCTAGGTAACCTAGACAGTCCAAGTGCCTGCTAGGTAACCTACATATTCCAAGTGCCCGTTTGCTAACCTAGATCTTCAAAGTGCCCGCTAGTTAACCTACATAGTCCAAGGCCCGCTAGTTAACCTAGATGGTCCAAGTGCCCGCTAGTTAACCTAGATCGTTCAAGTACTGGCTAGTTAACCTACATCATCCAAGGGCCCTCTAGTTAACCTAGATCGTCCAAGTGTCCTCTAGTTAACCTACATAGTACAAGTGCCCGCTAGGTAACCTACATAGTGCAAGTGTCTGCTAAGTAACCTACATAGTCCAAGTGCCCGCTAGTTAACATAGATTGTACAAGTGCCCGCTAGGGAAGGTACATAGTCCAAGTGCCCGCTAGGTAACCTAGAGAGTCCAAGTGCCCTCTAGTTAACCTACATAGTCCAAGTGCCTGCTAGGTAACCTAGATAGTCAAAGAGCCTGCTAGTTAACCTACATAGTCCAAGTGCCCGCTAGGTAACCTCCATAGTGCAAGTGTCCGCTAGTTAACCTACATAGTCCAAGCGCCCGCTAGTTAACCTAGATAGTCCAAGTGCCCGCTAGGTTACCTACATAGTGCAAGTGTCCGATAGTTAACCTAAGTAGTCCAAGGGACCGCAGGTTAACATACATAGTCCAAGTGCCCGGTAGTTAACTTAAATAGTTCAAGTGTCCTTAGGGAACATACATACTCCAAGTCTCCCCTAGGGAACATATATAGTCCAAGTGCCCGCTAGGGAACCTACATATTCCAAGTGCCCGCTATGGAATCTACATAGTCCAAGGGCCCGCTAGTTAATGTAGATAGTCCAAGTGCTGCTAGTTAATCTACATAGCCCAAGGGCCCGCTAGTTAACCTACATAGTCCACGTACCCGCTAGTTAACCTAGATCGTCCAAGGGCCCGCTAGTTAACCTACATCGTCCAAGGGCCCGCTAGTTAACCTAGATCATCCAAGTGTCCGCTAGTTAACCTACATAGTCCAAGTGCCCGCTAGGGAACCTAGATTGTCCAAGTGCCCGCTCTGGAACCTACATAGTCCAAGTACCTGCTAGGGAACCTACATAGTCCAAGTGCCCGCTCTGGAACATACGTAGTCCAAGTGCCCGCTAAGGAATCTACATAGTCCAAGGGCCCGCTAGTTAACCTAAGTAGTCCAAGGGCCCGCTACTTAACATACATAGTACAAGTGCCCGGTAATTAACTTACATAGTTCAAGTGTCCGTAGGGAACATTCATAGTCCAAGTGCCCGCTAGGGAACCTACGTAGTCCAAGTGCCCGCTAGGGAATCTACATAGTCAAAGGGCCCGCTGGTTAATGTAGATAGTCCAACTGCTGCTAGTTAATCTACATAGTCCAAGGGCCCACTAGTTAACCTACATAGTTCACGTACCCGCTAGTTAACCTAGATCTTCCAAGGGCCCGCAAGTTAACCTACATCGTCCAAGGGCCCGCTAGTTAACCTAGATAGTCCAAGTGCCCGCTACTTAACCTACATAATCCAAGTGCCTTAAAGGGAACCTACATTATCCAAGTCCCCGCTAGGGAACCTACATAGTCCAAGTGCTCACTAGGTAACCTACATAGTCCAAATGCCCGCTTGGTAACCTAAATAGTCCAAATGCTCGCTATGGAAACTACATAGTCCAAGTGTCCGCTAGTTAACCTAGATAGTCCAAGTGCCTGCTAGTAAACTTACATAATCCATGGGCCCGCTAGTTAACCTACATAGTGTAAGGGCCCGCTAGTTAACCTAGATCGTGCAAGTGTCCGCTAGTTAACTACATAGTCCATGGGCCCGCTAGTTAACCTAGATAGTCCAAGTGGCCGCTAGTTAACCTTGATAGTCCAAGTGCCCGCTAGTTAACCTACATAGTCCAAGTGCCCGCTAGGTAACCTAGATAGTCTAAGTGCCCGCTAGTTAACCTACATAGTCCAAGGGCCCGCTAGTTAACCTACATAGCCCAGGGACAGCCATTTAACCTAGATAGTCCAAGTGCCCAATAGGGAACCTACGTAGTCCAAGTGCCCGCTAGGTAACTTAGATAGTCCAAGTGCCCGTTAGCTAACAGAGATAGTCCAAGTGCCCGCTAGGTAACCACATAATCCAAGTGCCCGTTCGTTAACCTAGATAGTCCAAGTGCCCGCTAGGTAACCTAGACAGTCCAAATGCCTGCTAGGTAACCTACATATTCCAAGTGCCCGTTTGCTAACCTAGATCTTCAAAGTGCCCGCTAGTTAACCTACATAGTCCAAGGCCCGCTAGCTAACCTAGATAGTCAAAGTGCCCGCTACTTAATCTACATAGTACAAGGACCCACTAGTTAACTTACATAGTCCTAGTGCCCGCTAGTTAACCTACATTGTCCAAGTCCCTGATAGGGAACCTACATAGTCCAAATGCCCCCTAGTAACGTACATAGTCAAAGTGACCGATAGGGAACTTACAAAATCCAATTGCCCGCTAGGGAACCTACATAGTCCAAGTGCCCGTTAGGTAACCTACATAGTCCAAATGTCTGCTAGGGAAACCACATAGTCCAAGTGCCCGTTAGAGAACTTACATAGTCAAAAGGCCTGCTATGGAACCTACATAGTCCAATTGCCCGCTAGGGAACCTTCATAGTCCGAGTGCCTGCTAGGGGACCTACATAGTCCAAGTGCCCGTTAGGAAACCTATGTAGTCCAAGTGCCCGCTAGGGAACCTAGATAGTCCAAGTGCCCGCTAGGTAACCTAGCTAATCCAAGTGTCCGCTAGTTAACCTATATCGTCCAAGTGCCCGCTAGTTAACCTAGATGGTCCAAGTGCCCGCTGGTTAACCTACATAGTCCGAGGACCCGCTAGTTAACCTACATATTGCAAGGGCCCGCGAGTTAACCTAGATCGTCCAAGTATCCGCTAGTTAATCTACATAGTCTGAGTGCCCTCTAGTTAACCTACATAGTCCAAGTGCCCGCTAAGTAACTTAGATAGTCCAAGTGCCCACTAGGGGATGTACATAGTCCAAGTGCCCACTAGGTAACTTAGATAGTCCAAGTGCCCGCTAGGGTATGTACATAGTCCAAGTGCCCGCTAGGTAACCTAGATAGTCTAAGTGCCCGCTAGTTAACGTACATAGTCCAAGGGCCCGCTAGTTAACCTACATAGTCCAAGAACCCGCTAGTTAACCTACATAGTCCAAGGGCCCGCTAGGTAACCTAGATATTCAAAGTTCCTGTTAGCTAACCTACATAGTCCAAGTGCCCGCTAGGTAAACTACATAGTCCAAGTGCCCGCTAGGTTACCTAGATAGTCCAAGTGCCCGTTAGCTAACATACATAGTCCAAGGGCCCGCTAGGTAACCTACATAGTCCAAGTGCCCGTTCGTTAACCTAGATAGTCCAAGTGCCCGCTAGGTAACCTAGACAGTACAAGTGCCTGCTAGGTCACCTACATAGTCCAAGTCCCCGTTCGCTAACCTAGATAGTCCAAGTGCCCGCTAGGTAACCTACATAGTCCAAGTGCCCGCTAGGCAAGCTACAAGTCCAAGGGCCCGCTAGTTAACCTACATAGTCCAAGGGCTCGCTAGTTAACCTTGATAGTCCAAGTGCCAGCTAGTTAACCTAGATCGTCCAACTGCCCGCTAGTTAACCTAGATCGTCCAAGTGCCCGCTAGTTAACCTTGATCGTCCAAGTGCCCGCTAGTTAACCTACATAGTCCAAGAGCACTCAAGGTAACCTAGATAACCCAATTTCCTGTTAGCTATCCTAGATAGTCCAAATGCCCGCTAGGTAACCTACATAGTACAAGTGCCCATTCATTAACCTAGATAGTCCAAGTGCCCGCTAGGTAACCAAGACTGTCCAGTGCCCGCTAGGTTACCTACATAGTCCAAGTACACGCTAGGTAACCTAGATAGTCCAAGTGCCCGCTAGTTAACCTAGATAGTCCTAGTGCACGTTAGTTATCCTAGATAGTCCAAGTGCCCACTAGGGGACGTACACAGTCCAAGTGCCCCCTAGGTAACCTAGATACTCCAAGTGCCCGCTAGGGTATGTTCATAGTCCAAGTGCCTGCTAGGTAACCTAGATAGTCTAAGTGCCCGCTAGTTAACCTACATAGTCTAAGTGCCCGTTCGTTAACCTAGATCGTCCAAGTGTCCGCCAGTTAACCTACATAGTCCAAGTTCCTGTTAGGTAACCTACATAGTCCAAGTGCCCGCTAGGTAACCTAGATATTCCAAGTTCCTGTTCGCTAACTTAGATACTCCATGTGCCCGCTAGGTAACCTACATAGTCCAAGTGCTCATTCATTAACCTACATAGTCCAAGGTCCGCTACTTAACCTAGATAGTCCAAGTGCCCGCTAGTTAACCTACATAGTCCAAGGGCCCTCTAGTTAACCTAGATAGTCGAAGTGCCCGCTAGGGGACGTACATAGTCCAAGTGCGCGCTACGTAACCTAGATAGTCCAAGCGCCCGTTAGCTAACCTAGATAGTCCAAGTGCCCGCTAGTTAACCTAGATAGTCCACGTGCCCGCTAGTTAAACTACATAGTCCATGGGCCCTCTAGTTTACCTAGATAGTCCACGTGCCCGCTAGGGTATGTACATAGTTCAAGTGCCCGCTAGGTAACCTAGATAGTCCAAGTGTCTGCTAGTTAACCTATATAGTCCAAGTGCCCGCTAGTTAACCTTGATCGTCCAAGTTCCCGCTAGTTAACCTACATACTCCAAGGGCCCCCTAGTTAACCTACATAGTCCAAGAACCCGCAAGTTAACCAAGATAGTCCAAGTGCCCGCTAGTTAACCTACATAGTCCAAGGGCCCGCAAGGTAACCTAGATATTCCAATTTCCTGTTAGCTAACCTAGACAGTCCAGGTGCCCGTTGGTACCCTAGACTGTCCAGTGCCCGCTAGGTTACCTACATAGTCCAAGTGCCCGCTAGTTAACCTACATAGTCCAAGGGCCCGCTAGTTAACCTACATAGTCCAAGAACCCACAAGTTAACCTAGATAATCCAAGTGCCCGCTACTTAAACTAGATATTCCAATTGCCCGGTAGTTAACCTAGATCGTCCAAGTACCCGCAAGTTAACCTACATAGTCCAACGGCCCGCTAGTTAACATAGATAGTCCAAGTACCCGCTAGGTAACGTAGATAGTCCAAGTGCCCGCTAGGTAACCTACATAGTCCAAGTGCCCATTAGTTAACCTAGATAGTCCAAGTGCCCGCTAGTTAACCTAGATCGTCCAAGTGCCCGCTAGTTAACCTTGATCGTCCAAGTGCCCGCTAGTTAACCTACATAGTCCAAGGGCACTCAAGGTAACCTAGATAATCCAATTTCCTGTTAGCTATCCTAGATAGTCCAAGTGCCCGCTAGGTAACCTACATAGTACAAGTGCCCATTCATTAACCTAGATAGTCCAAGTGCCTGCTAGGTAACCTAGACTGTCCAGTGCCCGCTAGGTTACATACATAGTCCAAGTGCCCACTAGGTAACCTAGATAGTCCAAGTGCCCGCTAGTTAACCTAGATAGTCCTAGTGCACGTTAGTTATCCTAGATAGTCCAAGAGCCCACTAGGGGACGTACACTGTCCAAGTGCCCCCTAGGTAACCTAGATAGTCCAAGTGCCCGCTAGGGTATGTTCATAGTCCAAGTGCCTGCTAGGTAACCTAGATAGTCTAAGTGCCCGCTAGGGAACCTGCATTATCCAAGTGCCCGGTAGTTAACCTAGATAGTCCATGTGCCCGCTAGTTAACCTACATAGTCCAAGGGCGCGCTTGTTAACCTACATAGTCCAAGGTCCGCTACTTAACCTAGATAGTCCAAGTGCCCGCTAGTTAACCTACATAGTCCAAGGGCCCTCTAGTTAACCTACATAGTCGAAGTGCCCGCTAGGAGACGTACATAGTCCAAGTGCGCGCTAGGTAACCTAGATCATCCAAGGGCCCGCTAGTTAACCTACATCGTCCAAGGGCCCGCTATTTAACCTAGATCATCCAAGTGTCCGCTAGTTAACCTACATAGTCCAAGTGCCCGCTAGGTAACCACATAGTCCAAGTGCCCGTTCGTTAACCTAGATAGTCCAAGTGCCCTCTAGGTAACCTAGACAGTCCAAGTGCCTGCTAGGTAACCTACATATTCCAAGTGCCCGTTTGCTAACCTAGATCTTCAAAGTGCCCGCTAGTTAACCTACATAGTCCAAGGCCCGCTAGCTAACCTAGATAGTCAAAGTGCCCGCTACTTAACCTACATAGTACAAGGACCCACTAGTTAACTTACATAGTCCTAGTGCCCGCTAGTTAACCTACATTGTCCACGTCCCTGATAGGGAACCTACATAGTCCAAATGCCCCCTAGTAACGTACATAGTCAAAGTGACCGATAGGGAACTTACAAAATCCAAGTGCCCGCTAGGGAACCTACATAGTCCAAGTGCCCGTTAGGTAACCTACATAGTCCAAATGTCTGCTAGGGAACCCACATAGTCCAAGTGCCCGTTAGAGAACTTACATAGTCAAAAGGCCTGCTAGGAACCTACATAGTCCAAGTGCCCGCTAGAGAACCTTCATAGTCCGAGTGCCTGCTAGGGAACCTACATAGTCCAAGTGCCCGTTAGGAAACCTATGTAGTCCAAGTGCCCGCTAGGGAACCTAGATAGTCCAAGTGCCCGCTAGGTAACCTAGATAGTCCAAGTGCCCGCTAGGTAACCTACAAAGTCCAAGTGCCCGCTAGATAATCTATATAGTCCAAATGCCCGCTAGGGCACCTACATAGTCCAAGTGTACGCTAATTAACCTACATAGTCCAAGTGAACGTTAGCTAACATAGATAGTCCAAGGGCCAACTAGTTAACCTACATGGTTCAAGTGCCCGCTAGGTAACCTAGCTAATCCAAGTGTCCGCTAGTTAACCTATATCGTCCAAGTGCCCGCTAGTTAACCTAGATGGTCCAAGTGCCCGCTGGTTAACCTACATAGTCCAAGGACCCGCTAGTTAACCTACATATTGCAAGGGCCCGCGAGTTAACCTAGATCGTCCAAGTATCCGCTAGTTAACCTACATAGTCCCAGTGCCCTCTAGTTAACCTACATAGTCCAAGTGCCCGCTAAGTAACTTAGATAGTCCAAGTGCCCACTAGGGGATGTACATAGTCCAAGTGCCCGCTAGGTAACTTAGATAGTCCAAGTGCCCGCTAGGGTATGTACATAGTCCAAGTGCCCGCTAGGTAACCTAGATAGTCTAAGTGCCCGCTAGTTAACGTACATAGTCCAAGGGCCCGCTAGTTAACCTACATAGTCCAAGAACCCGCTAGTTAACCTAGATAGTCCAAGTGCCCGCTAGTTAACCTACATAGTCCAAGGGCCCGCTAGGTAACCTAGATATTCAAAGTTCCTGTTAGCTAACCTACATAGTCCAAGTGCCCGCTAGGTAAACTACATAGTCCAAGTGCCCGCTAGGTTACCTAGATAGTCCAATTCCCCTTTAGCTAACATACATAGTCCAAGAGCCCGCTAGGTAACCTACATAGTCCAAGTGCCCGTTCGTTAACCTAGATAGTCCAAGTGCCCGCTAGGTAACCTAGACAGTACAAGTGCCTGCTAGGTCACCTACATAGTCCAAGTCCCCGTTCGCTAACCTAGATAGTCCAAGTGCCCGCTAGGTAACCTACATAGTCCAAGTGCCCACTAGGCAAGCTACAAGTCCAAGGGCCCGCTAGTTAACCTACATAGTCCAAGGGCTCGCTAGTTAACCTTGATAGTCCAAGTGCCAGCTAGTTAACCTAGATCGTCCAACTGCCCGCTAGTTAACCTAGATCGTCCAAGTGCCCGCTAGTTAACCTTGATCGTCCAAGTGCCCGCTAGTTAACCTACATAGTCCAAGGGCACTCAAGGTAACCTAGATAACCCAATTTCCTGTTAGCTATCCTAGATAGTCCAAGTGCCCGCTAGGTAACCTACATAGTACAAGTGCCCATTCATTAACCTAGATAGTCCAAGTGCCCGCTAGGTAACCAAGACTGTCCAGTGCCCGCTAGGTTACCTACATAGTCCAAGTGCACGCTAGGTAACCTAGATAGTCCAAGTGCCCGCAAGTTAACCTAGATAGTCCTAGTGCACGTTAGTTATCCTAGATAGTCCAAGAGCCCACTAGGGGACGTACACAGTCCATGTGCCCCCTAGGTAACCTAGATAGTCCAAGTGCCCGCTAGGGTATGTTCATAGTCCAAGTGCCTGCTAGGTAACCTAGATAGTCTAAGTGCCCGCTAGTTAACCTACATAGTCCAAGTGCCCGTTCGTTAACCTAGATCGTCCAAGTGTCCGCCAGTTAACCTACATAGTCCAAGTTCCTGTTAGGTAACATAGATAGTCCAAGTGCCCGCTAGGTAACCTACATAGTCCAAGTGCCCGCTAGGTAACCTAGATATTCCAAGTTCCTGTTCGCTAACTTAGATACTCCAAGTGCCCGCTAGGTAACCTACATAGTCCAAGTGCCCATTCGTTAACCTAGATAGTCCAAGTGCCCGCTAGTTAACCTAGACTGTCCAAGTGCCCGTTGGGTAACCTACATAGTCCCAGCGCACGCTAGGTAAACTAGATAGTCCAAGTGCCCGTTAAGTAACCTACATAGTCCAAGTGCCCGCTCGAAAACCTAGATAGTCCAAGTGCCCGCTAGGTAACCTAGATAGTCCAAGTGCCTGGTAGGTAACCTACAAAGTCCAAGTGCCTGCTAGGTAATCTATATACTCCAAATGCCCACTAGGGCACCCACATAGTCCAAGTGCCCGCTAAGTAACCTATATAGTCCAAGTGCCCGTTAGCTAACCTAGATAGTCCAAGGGTCAACTAGTTAACCTACATAGTTCAAGGGCCCACTAGGCAACCTAGCTAATCCAAGTGCCCGCTAGTTAACCTATATCGTCCAAGTGCCCGCTAGTTAACCTAGATTGTCCAAGTACCCGATAGTTAACCTACATAGTGCAAGGGCCCGCTAGTTAACCTAGATCGTCCAAGTGTCCCCTATTAAACCTACATAGTCCGAGGGCCCGCTAGTTGACCTAGATAGACCAAGTGCCCGCTAGTTAACCTAGATAGTCCGAGTGCCCGTTAATTATCCTAGATAGTCCAAGTGCCCACTAGGGAACGTACATAGTCCAAGTGCCCGCTAGGTAAACTAGATATTCCTAGTGCCCGTTAGTTATCCTAGATAGTCCTAGTGCCCACTAGGGGACGTACATAGTCCAAGTGCCCGCTAGGTAACCTAGATAGTCCAAGTGCCCATTAGGGTATGTACATAGTCCAAGTGCCCGCTAGGTAACCTAGATAGTCTAAGTGCCGGCTAGTTAACCTACATAGTCCAAGGGCACGCTAGTTAACCTACATAGTCCACGTGCCCGCTAAGGGACGTAAATAGTCCAAGTGCCCACTAGGTAACCTACATAGTCCAATTGTCCTCTAGGTAACCTAGATAGTCCAAGTGCCCGCTAGGGAACCTGCATTATCCAAGTGCCCGGTAGTTAATCTAGATAGTCCATGTGCCCGCTAGTTAAACTAGATAGTCCAAGTGCCCGCTAGTTAACCTACATAGTCCAAGGGCGCGCTTGTTAACCTACATAGTCCAAGGTCCGCTACTTAACCTAGATAGTCCAAGTGCCCGCTAGTTAACCTACATAGTCCAAGGGCCCTCTAGTTAACCTAGATAGTCGAAGTGCCCGCTAGGGGACGTACATAGTCCAAGTGCGCGCTACGTAACCTAGATAGTCCAAGCGCCCGTTAGCTAACCTAGATAGTCCAAGTGCCCGCTAGTTAACCTAGATAGTCCACGTGCCCGCTAGTTAAACTACATAGTCCATGGGCCCTCTAGTTAACCTAGATAGTCCACGTGCCCGCAAGGGTATGTACATAGTTCAAGTGCCGGTAGGTAACCTAGATAGTCCAATTGTCTGCTAGTTAACCTACATAGTCCAAGTGCCCGCTAGTTAACCTTGATCGTCCAAGTTCCCGCTAGTTAACCTACATAGTCCAAGGGCCCCCTAGTTAACCTACATAGTCCAAGAACCCGCAAGTTAACCTAGATAGTCCAAGTGCCCGCTAGTTAACCTACATAGTCCAAGGGCCCGCAAGTTAACCTAGATATTCCAATTTCCTGTTAGGTAACCTAGACAGTCCAGGTGCCCGTTGGTACCCTAGACTGTCCAGTGCCCGCTAGGTTACCTACATAGTCCAAGTGCCCGCTAGTTAACCTACATAATCCAAGGGCCCGCTAGTTAACCTACATAGTCCAAGAACCCACAAGTTAACCTAGATAATCCAAGTGCCCGCTACTTAAACTAGATATTCCAATTGCCCGGTAGTTAACCTAGATCGTGCAAGTGCCCGCTAGTTAACCTACATAGTCCAAGGGCCCGCTAGTTAACATAGATAGTCCAAGTACCCGCTAGGTAACGTAGATAGTCCAAGTGCCCGCTAGGTAACCTACATAGTCCAAGTGCCCATTAGTTAACCTAGATAGTCCAAGTGCCCGCTAGTTAACCTAGATCGTCCAAGTGCCCGCTAGTTAACCTTGATCGTCCAAGTGCCCGCTAGTTAACCTACATAGTCCAAGGGCACTCAAGGTAACCTAGATAATCCAATTTCCTGTTAGCTATCCTAGATAGTCCAAGTGCCCGCTAGGTAACCTACATAGTACAAGTGCCCATTCATTAACCTAGATAGTCCAAGTGCCCGCTAGGTAACCTAGACTATCCAGTGCCCGCTAGGTTACATACATAGTCCAAGTGCCCGCTAGGTAACCTAGATAGTCCAAGTGCCCGCTAGTTAACCTAGATAGTCCTAGTGCACGTTAGTTATCCTAGATAGTCCAAGTGCCCACTAGGGGACGTACACAGTCCAAGTGCCCCCTAGGTAACCTAGATAGTCCAAGTGCCCGCTAGGGTATGTTCATAGTCTAAGTGCCTGCTAGGTAACCTAGATAGTCTAAGTGCCCGCTAGGGAACCTGCATTATCCAAGTGCCCGGTAGTTAATCTAGATAGTCCATGTGCCCGCTAGTTAACCTAGATAGTCCAAGTGCCCGCTAGTTAACCTACATAGTCCAAGGGCGCGCTTGTTAACCTACATAGTCCAAGGTCCGCTACTTAACCTAGATAGTCCAAGTGCCCGCTAGTTAACCTACATAGTCCAAGGGCCCTCTAGTTAACCTAGATAGTCGAAGTGCCCGCTAAGAGACGTACATAGTCCAAGTGCGCGCTAGGTAACCTAGATCATCCAAGGGCCCGCTAGTTAACCTACATCGTCCAAGGGCCCGCTATTTAACCTAGATCATCCAAGTGTCCGCTAGTTAACCTACATAGTCCAAGTGCCCGCTAGGGAACCTAGATAGTCCAAGTGCCCGCTCTGGAACCTACATAGTCCAAGTACCTGCTAGGGAACCTACATAGTCCAAGTGCCCGCTCTGGAACATACATAGTCCAAGTGCCCGCTAAGGAATCTACATAGTCCAAGGACCCGCTAGTTAACCTAAGTAGTCCAAGGGCCCGCTACTTAACATACATAGTACAAGTGCCCGGTAGATAACTTACATAGTTCAAGTGTCCGTAGGTAACATTCATAGTCCAAGTGCCCGTTAGGGAACCTACGTAGTCCAAGTGCCCGCTAGGGAATCTACATAGTCCAAGGGCCCGCTGGTTAATGTAGATAGTCCAAGTGCTGCTAGTTAATCTACATAGTCCAAGTGCCCGCTAGGGAATCTATATAGTCCAAGGGCCCGCTAGTTAACTTAGATAGTCCAAGTGCGGCTGGTTAATCTACATAGTCCAAGGGCCCGCTAGTTAACCTACATAGTTCACGTACCCGCTAGTTAACCTAGATCTTCCAAGGGCCCGCTAGTTAACCTACATCGTCCAAGTGCCCGCTACTTAACGTACATAATCCAAGTGCCTTAAAGGGAACCTACATTATCCAAGTCCCCGCTAGGGAACCTACATAGTCCAAGTGCTCACTAGGTAACCTACATAGTCCAAGTGCCCGCTTGGTAACCGAAATAGTCCAAATGCTCGCTAGGGAAACTACATAGTCCAAGTGCCCGCTAGTTAACCTAGATAGTCCAAGTGCCTGCTAGTAAACTTACATAATCCATGGGCCCGCTAGTTAACCTAGATAGTCCAAGTGGCCGCTAGTTAACCTAGATAGTCCAAGTGCCCGCTAGTTAACCTACATAGTCCAAGGGCCCGCTAGGTAACCTAGATATTCAAAGTTCCTGTTAGCTAACCTACATAGTCCAAGTGCCCGCTAGGTAAACTACATAGTCCAAGTGCCCGCTAGGTTACCTAGATAGTCCAATTCCCCTTTAGCTAACATACATAGTCCAAGAGCCCGCAAGGTAACCTACATAGTCCAAGTGCCCGTTCGTTAACCTAGATAGTCCAAGTGCCCGCTAGGTAACCTAGACAGTACAAGTGCCTGCTAGGTCACCTACATAGTCCAAGTCCCCGTTCGCTAACCTAGATAGTCCAAGTGCCCGCTAGGTAACCTACATAGTCCAAGTGCCCGCTAGGCAAGCTACAAGTCCAAGGGCCCGCTAGTTAACCTACATAGTCCAAGGGCTCGCTAGTTAACCTTGATAGTCCAAGTGCCGGCTAGTTAACCTAGATCGTCCACGTGCCCGCTAGTTAACCTAGATCGTCCAAGTGCCCGCTAGTTAACCTTGATCGTCCAAGTGCCCGCTAGTTAACCTACATAGTCCAAGGGCACTCAAGGTAACCTAGATAATCCAATTTCCTGTTAGCTATCCTAGATAGTCCAAGTGCCCGCTAGGTAACCTACATAGTACAAGTGCCCATTAATTAACCTAGATAGTCCAAGTGCCTGCTAGGTAACCTAGACTGTCCAGTGCCCGCTAGGTTACATACATAGTCCAAGTGCCCACTAGGTAACCTAGATAGTCCAAGTGCCCGCTAGTTAACCTAGATAGTCCTAGTGCACGTTAGTTATCCTAGATAGTCCAAGAGCCCACTAGGGGACGTACACTGTCCAAGTGCCCCCTAGGTAACCTAGATAGTCCAAGTGCCCGCTAGGGTATGTTCATAGTCCAAGTGCCTGCTAGGTAACCTAGATAGTCTAAGTGCCCGCTAGGGAACCTGCATTATCCAAGTGCCCGGTAGTTAACCTAGATAGTCCATGTGCCCGCTAGTTAACCTACATAGTCCAAGGGCGCGCTTGTTAACCTACATAGTCCAAGGTCCGCTACTTAACCTAGATAGTCCAATTGCCCGCTAGTTAACCTACATAGTCCAAGGGCCCTCTAGTTAACCTAGATAGTCGAAGTGCCCACTAGGAGACGTACATAGTCCAAGTGCGCGCTAGGTAACCTAGATCATCCAAGGGCCCGCTAGTTAACCTACATCGTCCAAGGGCCCGCTATTTAACCTAGATCATCCAAGTGTCCGCTAGTTAACCTACATAGTCCAAGTGCCCGCTAGGGAACCTAGATAGTCCAAGTGCCCGCTCTGGAACCTACATAGTCCAAGTACCTGCTAGGGAACCTACATAGTCCAAGTGCCCGCTCTGGAACATACATAGTCCAAGTGCCCGCTAAGGAATCTATAGTCCAAGGGCCCGCTAGTTAACCTAAGTAGTCCAAGGGCCCGCTACTTAACATACATAGTACAAGTGCCCGGTAGTTAACTTACATAGTTCAAGTTTCCGTAGGGAACATTCATAGTCCAAGTGCCCGCTAGGGAACCTACGTAGTCCAAGTGCCCGCTAGGGAATCTACATAGTCCAAGGGCCCGCTGGTTAATGTAGATAGTCCAAGTGCTGCTAGTTAATCTACATAGTCCAAGTGCCCGCTAGGGAATCTATATAGTCCAAGGGCCCGCTAGTTAACTTAGATAGTCCAAGTGCTGCTAGTTAATCTACATAGTCCAAGGGCCCGCTAGTTAACCTACATAGCCCAGGGACTGCCATTTAACCTAGATAGTCCAAGTGCCCAATAGGGAACCTACGTAGTCCAAGTAACCGCTAGTTAACTTAGATAGTCCAAGTGCCCGTTAGCTAACAGAGATAGTCCAAGTGCCCGCTAGGTAACCACATAGTCCAAGTGCCCGTTCGTTAACCTAGATAGTCCAAGTGCCCTCTAGGTAACCTAGACAGTCCAAGTGCCTGCTAGGTAACCTACATATTCCAAGTGCCCGTTTGCTAACCTAGATCTTCAAAGTGCCCGCTAGTTAACCTACATAGTCCAAGGCCCGCTAGCTAACCTAGATAGTCAAAGTGCCCGCTACTTAACCTACATAGTACAAGGACCCACTAGTTAACTTACATAGTCCTAGTGCCCGCTAGTTAACCTACATTGTCCACGTCCCTGATAGGGAACCTACATAGTCCAAATGCCCCCTAGTAACGTACATAGTCAAAGTGACCGATAGGGAACTTACAAAATCCAAGTGCCCGCTAGGGAACCTACATAGTCCAAGTGCCCGTTAGGTAACCTACATAGTCCAAATGTCTGCTAGGGAACCCACATAGTCCAAGTGCCCGTTAGAGAACTTACATAGTCAAAAGGCCTGCTAGGAACCTACATAGTCCAAGTGCCCGCTAGAGAACCTTCATAGTCCGAGTGCCTGCTAGGGAACCTACATAGTCCAAGTGCCCGTTAGGAAACCTATGTAGTCCAAGTGCCCGCTAGGGAACCTAGATAGTACAAGTGCCCGCTAGTTAACCTAGATAGTCCAAGTGCCCGCTAGGTAACCTACAAAGTCCAAGTGCCCGCTAGATAATCTATATAGTCCAAATGCCCGCTAGGGCACCTACATAGTCCAAGTGTACGCTAATTAACCTACATAGTCCAAGTGAACGTTAGCTAACATAGATAGTCCAAGGGCCAACTAGTTAACCTACATGGTTCAAGTGCCCGCTAGGTAACCTAGCTAATCCAAGTGTCCGCTAGTTAACCTATATCGTCCAAGTGCCCGCTAGTTAACCTAGATGGTCCAAGTGCCCGCTGGTTAACCTACATAGTCCAAGGACCCGCTAGTTAACCTACATATTGCAAGGGCCCGCGAGTTAACCTAGATCGTCCAAGTATCCGCTAGTTAACCTACATAGTCCCTGTGCCCTCTAGTTAACCTACATAGTCCAAGTGCCCGCTAAATAACTTAGATAGTCCAAGTGCCCACTAGGGGATGTACATAGTCCAAGTGCCCGCTAGGTAACTTAGATAGTCCAAGTGCCCGCTAGGGTATGTACATAGTCCAAGTGCCCGCTAGGTAACCTAGATAGTCTAAGTGCCCGCTAGTTAACGTACATAGTCCAAGGGCCCGCTAGTTAACCTACATAGTCCAAGAACCCGCTAGTTAACCTAGATAGTCCAAGTGCCCGCTAGTTAACCTACATAGTCCAAGGGCCCGCTAGGTAACCTAGATATTCAAAGTTCCTGTTAGCTAACCTACATAGTCCAAGTGCCCGCTAGGTAAACTACATAGTCCAAGTGCCCGCTAGGTTACCTAGATAGTCCAATTCCCCTTTAGCTAACATACATAGTCCAAGAGCCCGCTAGGTAACCTACATAGTCCAAGTGCCCGTTCGTTAACCTAGATAGTCCAAGTGCCCGCTAGGTAACCTAGACAGTACAAGTGCCTGCTAGGTCACCTACATAGTCCAAGTCCCCGTTCGCTAACCTAGATAGTCCAAGTGCCCGCTAGGTAACCTACATAGTCCAAGTGCCCACTAGGCAAGCTACAAGTCCAAGGGCCCGCTAGTTAACCTACATAGTCCAAGGGCTCGCTAGTTAACCTTGATAGTCCAAGTGCCAGCTAGTTAACCTAGATCGTCCAACTGCCCGCTAGTTAACCTAGATCGTCCAAGTGCCCGCTAGTTAACCTTGATCGTCCAAGTGCCCGCTAGTTAACCTACATAGTCCAAGGGCACTCAAGGTAACCTAGATAACCCAATTTCCTGTTAGCTATCCTAGATAGTCCAAGTGCCCGCTAGGTAACCTACATAGTTCAAGTGCCCATTCATTAACCTAGATAGTCCAAGTGCCCGCTAGGTAACCAAGACTGTCCAGTGCCCGCTAGGTTACCTACATAGTCCAAGTGCCCGCTAGGTAACCTAGATAGTCCAAGTGCCCGCAAGTTAACCTAGATAGTCCTAGTGCACGTTAGTTATCCTAGATAGTCCAAGTGCCCACTAGGGGACGTACACAGTCCATGTGCCCCCTAGATAACCTAGATAGTCCAAGTGCCCGCTAGGGTATGTTCATAGTCCAAGTGCCTGCTAGGTAACCTAGATAGTCTAAGTGCCCGCTAGTTAACCTACATAGTCCAAATGCCCGTTCGTTAACCTAGATCGTCCAAGTGTCCGCCAGTTAACCTACATAGTCCAAGTTCCTGTTAGGTAACATAGATAGTCCAAGTGCCCGCTAGGTAACCTACATAGTCCAAGTGCCCGCTAGGTAACCTAGATATTCCAAGTTCCTGTTCGCTAACTTAGATACTCCAAGTGCCCGCTAGGTAACCTACATAGTCCAAGTGCCCATTCGTTAACCTAGATAGTCCAAGTGCCCGCTAGTTAACCTAGACTGTCCAAGTGCCCGTTGGGTAACCTACATAGTCCCAGCGCACGCTAGGTAAACTAGATAGTCCAAGTGCCCGTTAAGTAACCTACATAGTCCAAGTGCCCGCTCGAAAACCTAGATAGTCCAAGTGCCCGCTAGGTAACCTAGATAGTCCAAGTGCCTGGTAGGTAACCTACAAAGTCCAAGTGCCTGCTAGGTAATCTATATACTCCAAATGCCCACTAGGGCACCCACATAGTCCAAGTGCCCGCTAAGTAACCTATATAGTCCAAGTGCCCGTTAGCTAACCTAGATAGTCCAAGGGTCAACTAGTTAACCTACATAGTTCAAGGGCCCACTAGGCAACCTAGCTAATCCAAGTGCCCGCTAGTTAACCTATATCGTCCAAGTGCCCGCTAGTTAACCTAGATTGTCCAAGTACCCGATAGTTAACCTACATAGTGCAAGGGCCCGCTAGTTAACCTAGATCGTCCAAGTGTCCCCTATTAAACCTACATAGTCCGAGGGCCCGCTAGTTGACCTAGATAGACCAAGTGCCCGCTAGTTAACCTAGATAGTCCGAGTGCCCGTTAATTATCCTAGATAGTCCAAGTGCCCACTAGGGAACGTACATAGTCCAAGTGCCCGCTAGGTAAACTAGATATTCCTAGTGCCCGTTAGTTATCCTAGATAGTCCTAGTGCCCACTAGGGGACGTACATAGTCCAAGTGCCCGCTAGGTAACCTAGATAGTCCAAGTGCCCATTAGGGTATGTACATAGTCCAAGTGCCCGCTAGGTAACCTAGATAGTCTAAGTGCCGGCTAGTTAACCTACATAGTCCAAGGGCACGCTAGTTAACCTACATAGTCCACGTGCCGCTAAGGGACGTAAATAGTCCAAGTGCCCACTAGGTAACCTACATAGTCCAATTGTCCTCTAGGTAACCTAGATAGTCCAAGTGCCCGCTAGGGAACCTGCATTATCCAAGTGCCCGGTAGTTAATCTAGATAGTCCATGTGCCCGCTAGTTAAACTAGATAGTCCAAGTGCCCGCTAGTTAACCTACATAGTCCAAGGGCGCGCTTGTTAACCTACATAGTCCAAGGTCCGCTACTTAACCTAGATAGTCCAAGTGCCCGCTAGTTAACCTACATAGTCCAAGGGCCCTCTAGTTAACCTAGATAGTCGAAGTGCCCGCTAGGGGACGTACATAGTCCAAGTGCGCGCTACGTAACCTAGATAGTCCAAGCGCCCGTTAGCTAACCTAGATAGTCCAAGTGCCCGCTAGTTAACCTAGATAGTCCACGTGCCCGCTAGTTAAACTACATAGTCCATGGGCCCTCTAGTTAACCTAGATAGTCCACGTGCCCGCAAGGGTATGTACATAGTTCAAGTGCCGGTAGGTAACCTAGATAGTCCAAGTGTCTGCTAGTTAACCTACATAGTCCAAGTGCCCGCTAGTTAACCTTGATCGTCCAAGTTCCCGCTAGTTAACCTACATAGTCCAAGGGCCCCCTAGTTAACCTACATAGTCCAAGAACCCGCAAGTTAACCTAGATAGTCCAAGTGCCCGCTAGTTAACCTACATAGTCCAAGGGCCCGCAAGTTAACCTAGATATTCCAATTTCCTGTTAGGTAATCTAGACAGTCCAGGTGCCCGTTGGTACCCTAGACTGTCCAGTGCCCGCTAGGTTACCTACATAGTCCAAGTGCCCGCTAGTTAACCTACATAATCCAAGGGCCCGCTAGTTAACCTACATAGTCCAAGAACCCACAAGTTAACCTAGATAATCCAAGTGCCCGCTACTTAAACTAGATATTCCAATTGCCCGGTAGTTAACCTAGATCGTGCAAGTGCCCGCTAGTTAACCTACATAGTCCAAGGGCCCGCTAGTTAACATAGATAGTCCAAGTACCCGCTAGGTAACGTAGATAGTCCAAGTGCCCGCTAGGTAACCTACATAGTCCAAGTGCCCATTAGTTAACCTAGATAGTCCAAGTGCCCGCTAGTTAACCTAGATCGTCCAAGTGCCCGCTAGTTAACCTTGATCGTCCAAGTGCCCGCTAGTTAACCTACATAGTCCAAGGGCACTCAAGGTAACCTAGATAATCCAATTTCCTGTTAGCTATCCTAGATAGTCCAAGTGCCCGCTAGGTAACCTACATAGTACAAGTGCCCATTCATTAACCTAGATAGTCCAAGTGCCCGCTAGGTAACCTAGACTATCCAGTGCCCGCTAGGTTACATACATAGTCCAAGTGCCCGCTAGGTAACCTAGATAGTCCAAGTGCCCGCTAGTTAACCTAGATAGTCCTAGTGCACGTTAGTTATCCTAGATAGTCCAAGTGCCCACTAGGGGACGTACACAGTCCAAGTGCCCCCTAGGTAACCTAGATAGTCCAAGTGCCCGCTAGGGTATGTTCATAGTCTAAGTGCCTGCTAGGTAACCTAGATAGTCTAAGTGCCCGCTAGGGAACCTGCATTATCCAAGTGCCCGGTAGTTAATCTAGATAGTCCATGTGCCCGCTAGTTAACCTAGATAGTCCAAGTGCCCGCTAGTTAACCTACATAGTCCAAGGGCGCGCTTGTTAACCTACATAGTCCAAGGTCCGCTACTTAACCTAGATAGTCCAAGTGCCCGCTAGTTAACCTACATAGTCCAAGGGCCCTCTAGTTAACCTAGATAGTCGAAGTGCCCGCTAAGAGACGTACATAGTCCAAGTGCGCGCTAGGTAACCTAGATCATCCAAGGGCCCGCTAGTTAACCTACATCGTCCAAGGGCCCGCTAGTTAACCTAGATCATCCAAGTGTCCGCTAGTTAACCTACATAGTCCAAGTGCCCGCTAGGGAACCTAGATAGTCCAAGTGCCCGCTCTGGAACCTACATAGTCCAAGTACCTGCTAGGGAACCTACATAGTCCAAGTGCCCGCTCTGGAACATACATAGTCCAAGTGCCCGCTAAGGAATCTACATAGTCCAAGGACCCGCTAGTTAACCTAAGTAGTCCAAGGGCCCGCTACTTAACATACATAGTACAAGTGCCCGGTAGATAACTTACATAGTTCAAGTGTCCGTAGGTAACATTCATAGTCCAAGTGCCCGTTAGGGAACCTACGTAGTCCAAGTGCCCGCTAGGGAATCTACATAGTCCAAGGGCCCGCTGGTTAATGTAGATAGTCCAAGTGCTGCTAGTTAATCTACATAGTCCAAGTGCCCGCTAGGGAATCTATATAGTCCAAGGGCCCGCTAGTTAACTTAGATAGTCCAAGTGCGGCTGGTTAATCTACATAGTCCAAGGGCCCGCTAGTTAACCTACATAGTTCACGTACCCGCTAGTTAACCTAGATCTTCCAAGGGCCCGCTAGTTAACCTACATCGTCCAAGTGCCCGCTACTTAACCTACATAATCCAAGTGCCTTAAAGGGAACCTACATTATCCAAGTCCCCGCTAGGGAACCTACATAGTCCAAGTGCTCACTAGGTAACCTACATAGTCCAAGTGCCCGCTTGGTAACCTAAATAGTCCAAATGCTCGCTAGGGAAACTACATAGTCCAAGTGCCCGCTAGTTAACCTAGATAGTCCAAGTGCCTGCTAGTAAACTTACATAATCCATGGGCCCGCTAGTTAACCTACATAGTGTAAGGGCCCGCTAGTTAACCTAGATCGTGCAAGTGTCCGCTAGTTAACCTACATAGTCCATGGGCCCGCTAGTTAACCTACATAGTCCAAGTGGCCGCTAGTTAACCTAGATAGTCCAAGTGCCCGCTAGTTAACCTACATAGTCCAAGTGCCCGCTAGGTAACCTAGATAGTCTAAGTGCCCGCTAGTTAACCTACATAGTCCAAGGGCCCGCTAGTTAACCTACGTAGCCCAGGGATTGCCATTTAACCTAGATAGTCCAAGTGCCCAATAGGGAACCTACGTAGTCCAAGTGCCCGCTAGGTAACTTAGATAGTCCAAGTGCCCGTTAGCTAACAGAGATAGTCCATGTGCCCGCTAGGTAACCACATAGTCCAAGTGCCCGTTCGTTAACCTAGATAGTCCAAGTGCCCGCTAGGTAACCTAGACAGGCCTAGTGCCTGCTAGGTAACCTACATATTCCAAGTGCCCGTTTGCTAACCTAGATCTTCAAAGTGCCCGCTAGTTAACCTACATAGTCCAAGGCCCGCTAGCTAACCTAGATAGTCAAAGTGCCCGCTAGTTAACCTACATAGTACAAGGACCCACTAGTTAACTTACATAGTCCTAGTGCCCGCTAGTTAACCTACATTGTCCAAGTCCCTGATAGGGAACCTACATAGTCCGAATGCCCCCTAGTAACGTACATAGTCAAAGTGACCGATAGGGAATTTATAAAATCCAAGTGCCCGCTAGGGAACCTACATAGTCCAAGTGCCCGTTAGGTAACCTACATAGTCCAAATGTCTGCTAGGGAACCCACATAGTCCTAGTGCCCGTTAGAGAACTTACATAGTCAAAAGTCCTGCTAAGGAACCTACATAGTCCAAGTGCCCGCTAGGGAAACTTCATAGTCCGAGTGCCTGCTAGGGATCCTACATAGTCCAAGTGCCCGTTAGGAAACCTATGTAGTCCAAGTGCCCGCTAGGGAACCTAGATAGTCCAAGTGCCCGCTAGGTAACCTAGATAGTCCAAGTGCCCGCTAGGTAACCTACAAAGTCCAAGTGCCCGCTAGATAATCTATATAGTCCAAATGCCCGCTAGGGCACCTACATAGTCCAAGTGTACGCTAATTAACCTACATAGTCCAAGTGAACGTTAGCTAACATAGATAGTCCAAGGGCCAACTAGTTAACCTACATGGTTCAAGTGCCCGCTAGGTAACCTAGCTAATCCAAGTGTCCGCTAGTTAACCTATATCGTCCAAGTGCCCGCTAGTTAACCTAGATGGTCCAAGTGCCCGCTGGTTAACCTACATAGTCCAAGGACCCGCTAGTTAACCTACATATTGCAAGGGCCCGCGAGTTAACCTAGATCGTCCAAGTATCCGCTAGTTAACCTACATAGTCCCAGTGCCCTCTAGTTAACCTACATAGTCCAAGTGCCCGCTAAGTAACTTAGATAGTCCAAGTGCCCACTAGGGGATGTACATAGTCCAAGTGCCCGCTAGGTAACTTAGATAGTCCAAGTGCCCGCTAGGGTATGTACATAGTCCAAGTGCCCGCTAGGTAACCTAGATAGTCTAAGTGCCCGCTAGTTAACGTACATAGTCCAAGGGCCCGCTAGTTAACCTACATAGTCCAAGAACCCGCTAGTTAACCTAGATAGTCCAAGTGCCCGCTAGTTAACCTACATAGTCCAAGGACCCGCTAGGTAACCTAGATATTCAAAGTTCCTGTTAGCTAACCTACATAGTCCAAGTGCCCGCTAGGTAAACTACATAGTCCAAGTGCCCGCTAGGTTACCTAGATAGTCCAATTCCCCTTTAGCTAACATACATAGTCCAAGAGCCCGCAAGGTAACCTACGTAGTCCAAGTGCCCGTTCGTTAACCTAGATAGTCCAAGTGCCCGCTAGGTAACCTAGACAGTACAAGTGCCTGCTAGGTCACCTACATAGTCCAAGTCCCCGTTCGCTAGACTAGATAGTCCAAGTGCCCGCTAGGTAACCTACATAGTCCAAGTGCCCGCTAGGCAAGCTACAAGTCCAAGGGCCCGCTAGTTAACCTACATAGTCCAAGGGCTCGCTAGTTAACCTTGATAGTCCAAGTGCCGGCTAGTTAACCTAGATCGTCCAAGTGCCCGCTAGTTAACCTAGATCGTCCAAGTGCCCGCTAGTTAACCTTGATCGTCCAAGTGCCCGCTAGTTAACCTACATAGTCCAAGGGCACTCAAGGTAACCTAGATAACCCAATTTCCTGTTAGCTATCCTAGATAGTCCAAGTGCCCGCTAGGTAACCTACATAGTACAAGTGCCCATTCATTAACCTAGATAGTCCAAGTGCCCGCTAGGTAACCAAGACTGTCCAGTGCCCGCTAGGTTACCTACATAGTCCAAGTGCCCGCTAGGTAACCTACATAGTCCAAGTGCCCGCTAGTTAACCTAGATAGTCCTAGTGCACGTTAGTTATCCTAGATAGTCCAAGTGCCCACTAGGGGACGTACACAGTCCAAGTGCCCCCTAGGTAACCTAGATAGTCCAAGTGCCCGCTAGGGTATGTTCATAGTCCAACTGCCTGCTAGGTAACCTAGATAGTCTAAGTGCCCGCTAGTTAACCTACATAGTCCAAGTGCCCGTTCGTTAACCTAGATCGTCCAAGTGTCCGCCAGTTAACCTACATAGTCCACGTTCCTGTTAGGTAACATAGATAGTCCAAGTGCCCGCTAGGTAACCTACATAGTCCAAGTGCCCGCTAGGTAACCTAGATATTCCAAGTTCCTGTTCGCTAACTTAGATACTCCAAGTGCCCGCTAGGTAACCTACATAGTCCAAGTGCCCATTCGTTAACCTAGATAGTCCAAGTGCCCGCTAGTTAACCTAGACTGTCCAAGTGCCCGTTGGGTAACCTACATAGTCCAAGTGCCCATTAGTTAACCTAGATAGTCCAAGTGCCCGCTAGTTAACCTAGATCGTCCAAGTGCCCGCTAGTTAACCTTGATCGTCCAAGTGCCCGCTAGTTAACCTACATAGTCCAAGGGCACTCAAGGTAACCTAGATAATCCAATTTCCTGTTAGCTATCCTAGATAGTCCAAGTGCCCGCTAGGTAACCTACATAGTACAAGTGCCCATTCATTAACCTAGATAGTCCAAGTGCCCGCTAGGTAACCTAGACTATCCAGTGCCCGCTAGGTTACATACATAGTCCAAGTGCCCGCTAGGTAACCTAGATAGTCCAAGTGCCCGCTAGTTAACCTAGATAGTCCTAGTGCACGTTAGTTATCCTAGATAGTCCAAGTGCCCACTAGGGGACGTACACAGTCCAAGTGCCCCCTAGGTAACCTAGATAGTCCAAGTGCCCGCTAGGGTATGTTCATAGTCTAAGTGCCTGCTAGGTAACCTAGATAGTCTAAGTGCCCGCTAGGGAACCTGCATTATCCAAGTGCCCGGTAGTTAATCTAGATAGTCCATGTGCCCGCTAGTTAACCTAGATAGTCCAAGTGCCCGCTAGTTAACCTACATAGTCCAAGGGCGCGCTTGTTAACCTACATAGTCCAAGGTCCGCTACTTAACCTAGATAGTCCAAGTGCCCGCTAGTTAACCTACATAGTCCAAGGGCCCTCTAGTTAACCTAGATAGTCGAAGTGCCCGCTAAGAGACGTACATAGTCCAAGTGCGCGCTAGGTAACCTAGATCATCCAAGGGCCCGCTAGTTAACCTACATCGTCCAAGGGCCCGCTAGTTAACCTAGATCATCCAAGTGTCCGCTAGTTAACCTACATAGTCCAAGTGCCCGCTAGGGAACCTAGATAGTCCAAGTGCCCGCTCTGGAACCTACATAGTCCAAGTACATGCTAGGGAACCTACATAGTCCAAGTGCCCGCTCTGGAACATACATAGTCCAAGTGCCCGCTAAGGAATCTACATAGTCCAAGGACCCGCTAGTTAACCTAAGTAGTCCAAGGGCCCGCTACTTAACATACATAGTACAAGTGCCCGGTAGATAACTTACATAGTTCAAGTGTCCGTAGGTAACATTCATAGTCCAAGTGCCCGTTAGGGAACCTACGTAGTCCAAGTGCCCGCTAGGGAATCTACATAGTCCAAGGGCCCGCTGGTTAATGTAGATAGTCCAAGTGCTGCTAGTTAATCTACATAGTCCAAGTGCCCGCTAGGGAATCTATATAGTCCAAGGGCCCGCTAGTTAACTTAGATAGTCCAAGTGCGGCTGGTTAATCTACATAGTCCAAGGGCCCGCTAGTTAACCTACATAGTTCACGTACCCGCTAGTTAACCTAGATCTTCCAAGGGCCCGCTAGTTAACCTACATCGTCCAAGTGCCCGCTACTTAACCTACATAATCCAAGTGCCTTAAAGGGAACCTACATTATCCAAGTCCCCGCTAGGGAACCTACATAGTCCAAGTGCTCACTAGGTAACCTACATAGTCCAAGTGCCCGCTTGGTAACCTAAATAGTCCAAATGCTCGCTAGGGAAACTACATAGTCCAAGTGCCCGCTAGTTAACCTAGATAGTCCAAGTGCCTGCTAGTAAACTTACATAATCCATGGGCCCGCTAGTTAACCTACATAGTGTAAGGGCCCGCTAGTTAACCTAGATCGTGCAAGTGTCCGCTAGTTAACCTACATAGTCCATGGGCCCGCTAGTTAACCTAGATAGTCCAAGTGGCCGCTAGTTAACCTAGATAGTCCAAGTGCCCGCTAGTTAACCTACATAGTCCAAGTGCCCGCTAGGTAACCTAGATAGTCTAAGTGCCCGCTAGTTAACCTACATAGTCCAAGGGCCCGCTAGTTAACCTACGTAGCCCAGGGACTGCCATTTAACCTAGATAGTCCAAGTGCCCAATAGGGAACCTACGTAGTCCAAGTGCCCGCTAGGTAACTTAGATAGTCCAAGTGCCCGTTAGCTAACAGAGATAGTCCAAGTGCCCGCTAGGTAACCACATAGTCCAAGTGCCCGTTCGTTAACCTAGATAGTCCAAGTGCCCGCTAGGTAACCTAGACAGGCCAAGTGCCTGCTAGGTAACCTACATATTCCAAGTGCCCGTTTGCTAACCTAGATCTTCAAAGTGCCCGCTAGTTAACCTACATAGTCCAAGGCCCGCTAGCTAACCTAGATAGTCAAAGTGCCCGCTAGTTAACCTACATAGTACAAGGACCCACTAGTTAACTTACATAGTCCTAGTGCCCGCTAGTTAACCTACATTGTCCAAGTCCCTGATAGGGAACCTACATAGTCCGAATGCCCCCTAGTAACGTACATAGTCAAAGTGACCGATAGGGAATTTATAAAATCCAAGTGCCCGCTAGGGAACCTACATAGTCCAAGTGCCCGTTAGGTAACCTACATAGTCCAAATGTCTGCTAGGGAACCCACATAGTCCTAGTGCCGTTAGAGAACTTACATAGTCAAAAGTCCTGCTAAGGAACCTACATAGTCCAAGTGCCCGCTAGGGAAACTTCATAGTCCGAGTGCCTGCTAGGGATCCTACATAGTCCAAGTGCCCGTTAGGAAACCTATGTAGTCCAAGTGCCCGCTAGGGAACCTAGATAGTCCAAGTGCCCGCTAGGTAACCTAGATAGTCCAAGTGCCCGCTAGGTAACCTACAAAGTCCAAGTGCCCGCTAGATAATCTATATAGTCCAAATGCCCGCTAGGGCACCTACATAGTCCAAGTGTACGCTAATTAACCTACATAGTCCAAGTGAACGTTAGCTAACATAGATAGTCCAAGGGCCAACTAGTTAACCTACATGGTTCAAGTGCCCGCTAGGTAACCTAGCTAATCCAAGTGCCCGCTAGTTAACCTAGATGGTCCAAGTGCCCGCTGGTTAACCTACATAGTCCAAGGACCCGCTAGTTAACCTACATATTGCAAGGGCCCGCGAGTTAACCTAGATCGTCCAAGTATCCGCTAGTTAACCTACATAGTCCCAGTGCCCTCTAGTTAACCTACATAGTCCAAGTGCCCGCTAAGTAACTTAGATAGTCCAAGTGCCCACTAGGGGATGTACATAGTCCAAGTGCCCGCTAGGTAACTTAGATAGTCCAAGTGCCCGCTAGGGTATGTACATAGTCCAAGTGCCCGCTAGGTAACCTAGATAGTCTAAGTGCCCGCTAGTTAACGTACATAGTCCAAGGGCCCGCTAGTTAACCTACATAGTCCAAGAACCCGCTAGTTAACCTAGATAGTCCAAGTGCCCGCTAGTTAACCTACATAGTCCAAGGACCCGCTAGGTAACCTAGATATTCAAAGTTCCTGTTAGGTAACCTACATAGTCCAAGTGCCCGCTAGGTAAACTACATAGTCCAAGTGCCCGCTAGGTTACCTAGATAGTCCAATTCCCCTTTAGCTAACATACATAGTCCAAGAGCCCGCAAGGTAACCTACGTAGTCCAAGTGCCCGTTCGTTAACCTAGATAGTCCAAGTGCCCGCTAGGTAACCTAGACAGTACAAGTGCCTGCTAGGTCACCTACATAGTCCAAGTCCCCGTTCGCTAGACTAGATAGTCCAAGTGCCCGCTAGGTAACCTACATAGTCCAAGTGCCCGCTAGGCAAGCTACAAGTCCAAGGGCCCGCTAGTTAACCTACATAGTCCAAGGGCTCGCTAGTTAACCTTGATAGTCCAAGTGCCGGCTAGTTAACCTAGATCGTCCAAGTGCCCGCTAGTTAACCTAGATCGTCCAAGTGCCCGCTAGTTAACCTTGATCGTCCAAGTGCCCGCTAGTTAACCTACATAGTCCAAGGGCACTCAAGGTAACCTAGATAACCCAATTTCCTGTTAGCTATCCTAGATAGTCCAAGTGCCCGCTAGGTAACCTACATAGTACAAGTGCCCATTCATTAAACTAGATAGTCCAAGTGCCCGCTAGGTAACCAAGACTGTCCAGTGCCCGCTAGGTTACCTACATAGTCCAAGTGCCCGCTAGGTAACCTAGATAGTCCAAGTGCCCGCTAGTTAACCTAGATAGTCCTAGTGCACGTTAGTTATCCTAGATAGTCCAAGTGCCCACTAGGGGACGTACACAGTCCAAGTGCCCCCTAGGTAACCTAGATAGTCCAAGTGCCCGCTAGGGTATGTTCATAGTCCAACTGCCTGCTAGGTAACCTAGATAGTCTAAGTGCCCGCTAGTTAACCTACATAGTCCAAGTGCCCGTTCGTTAACCTAGATCGTCCAAGTGTCCGCCAGTTAACCTACATAGTCCACGTTCCTGTTAGGTAACATAGATAGTCCAAGTGCCCGCTAGGTAACCTACATAGTCCAAGTGCCCGCTAGGTAACCTAGATATTCCAAGTTCCTGTTCGCTAACTTAGATACTCCAAGTGCCCGCTAGGTAACCTACATAGTCCAAGTGCCCATTCGTTAACCTAGATAGTCCAAGTGCCCGCTAGTTAACCTAGACTGTCCAAGTGCCCGTTGGGTAACCTACATAGTCCCAGCGCACGCTAGGTAAACTAGATAGTCCAAGTGCCCGTTAAGTAACCTACATAGTCCAAGTGCCCGCTCGAAAACCTAGATAGTCCAAGTGTCCGCTAGGTAACCTACAAAGTCCAAGTGCCTGCTAGGTAATCTATATAGTCCAAATGCCCACTAGGGCACCCACATAGTCCAAGTGCCCGCTAAGTAACCTATATAGTCCAAGTGCCCGTTAGCTATCCTAGATAGTCCAAGGGTCAACTAGTTAACCTACATAGTTCAAGGGCCCACTAGGCAACCTAGCTAATCCAAGTGCCCGCTAGTTAACCTATATCGTCCAAGTGCCCGCTAGTTAACCTAGATTGTCCAAGTACCCGATAGTTAACCTACATAGTGCAAGGGCCCGCTAGTTAACCTAGATCGTCCAAGTATCCCCTATTAAACCTACATAGTCCAAGGGCCCGCTAGTTGACCTAGATAGACCAAGTGCCCGCTAGTTAACCTAGATAGTCCGAGTGCCCGTTAATTATCCTAGATAGTCCAAGTGCCCACTAGGGAACGTACATTGTCCAAGTGCCCGCTAGGTAAACTAGATATTCCTAGTGCCCGTTAGTTATCCTAGATAGTCCTAGTGCCCACTAGGGGACGTACATAGTCCAAGTCCCGCTAGGTAACCTAGATAGTCCAAGTGCCCATTAGGGTATGTACATAGTCCAAGTGCCCGCTAGGTAACCTAGATAGTCTAAGTGGCGGCTAGTTAACCTACATAGTCCAAGGGCACGCTAGTTAACCTACATAGTCCACGTGCCCGCTAAGGGACGTAAATAGTCCAAGTGCCCACTATGTAACCTACATAGTCCAATTGTCCTCTAGGTAACCTAGATAGTCCAAGTGCCCGCTAGGGAACCTGCATTATCCAAGTGTCCGGTAGTTAATCTAGATAGTCCAAGTGCCCGCTAGTTAACCTACATAGTGCAAGGGCGCGCTTGTTAACCTACATAGTCCAAGTGCCCGCTAGTTAACCTAGATAGTCCACGTGCCCGCTAGTTAAACTACATAGTCCATGGGCCCTCTAGTTAACCTAGATAGTCCACGTGCCCGAAGGGTATGTACATAGTTCAAGTGCCCGCTAGGTAACCTAGATAGTCCAAGTGTCTGCTAGTTAACCTACATAGTCCAAGTGCCCGCTAGTTAACCTTGATCGTCCAAGTTCCCGCTAGTTAACCTACATAGTCCAAGGGCCCCCTAGTTAACCTACATAGTCCAAGAACCCACAAGTTAACCTAGATAGTCCAAGTGCCCGCTAGTTAACCTACATAGTCCAAGGGCCCGCAAGGTAACCTAGATATTCCAATTTCCTGTTAGGTAACCTAGACAGTTCAGGTGCCCGTTGGTACCCTGGACTGTCCAGTGTCCGCTAGGTTACCTACATAGTCCAAGTGCCCGCTAGTTAACCTACATAGTCCAAGGGCCCGCTAGTTAACCTACATAGTCCAAGGACCCACAAGTTAACCTAGATAATCCAAGTGCCCGCTACTTAAACTAGATATTCCAATTGCCCGGTAGTTAACCTAGATCGTCCAAGTGCCCGCAAGTTAACCTACATAGTCCTAGGGCCCACTAGTTAACATAGATAGTCCAAGTACCCGCTAGGTAACGTAGATAGTCCAAGTACCCGCTAGGTAACCTACATAGTCCAAGTGCCCATTAGTTAACCTAGATAGTCCAAGTGCCCGCTAGTTAACCTAGATCGTCCAAGTGCCCGCTAGTTAACCTTGATCGTCCAAGTGCCCGCTAGTTAACCTACATAGTCCAAGGGCACTCAAGGTAACCTAGATAATCCAATTTCCTGTTAGCTATCCTAGATAGTCCAAGTGCCCGCTAGGTAACCTACATAGTACAAGTGCCCATTCATTAACATAGATAGTCCAAGTGCCCGCTAGGTAACCTAGACTATCCAGTGCCCGCTAGGTTACATACATAGTCCAAGTGCCCGCTATGTAACCTAGATAGTCCAAGTGCCCGCTAGTTAACCTAGATAGTCCTAGTGCACGTTTGTTATCCTAGATAGTCCAAGTGCCCACTAGGGGACGTACACAGTCCAAGTTCCCCCTAGGTAACCTAGATAGTCCAAGTGCCCGCTAGGGTATGTTCATAGTCCAAGTGCCTGCTAGGTAACCTAGATAGTCTAAGTGCCCGCTAGTTAACCTACATAGTCCAAGGGCCCGTTCGTTAACCTAGATCGTCCAAGTGTCCGCCCGTTAACCTACGTAGTCCAAGTTCCTGTTAGGTAACATAGACAGTCCAAGTGCCTGCTAGGTAACCTACATAGTCCAAGTGCCCGCTAGGTAACCTAGATATTCCAAGTTCCTGTTCGCTAACTTAGATACTCCAAGTGCCCGCTAGGTAACCTACATAGTCCAAGTGCCCATTCGTTAACCTAGATAGTCCAAGTGCCCGCTAGTTAACCTAGACTGTCCAAGTGCCCGTTGGGTAACCTACATAGTCCCAGGGCACGCTAGGTAAACTAGATAGTCCAATTGCCCGTTAGGTAACCTACATAGTCCAAGTGCCCGCTCGAAAACCTAGATAGTCCAAGTGCCCGCTAGGTAACCAAGATAGTCCAAGTGCCCGGTAGGTAACCTACAAAGTCCAAGTGCCTGCTAGGTTATCTATATAGTCCAAATGCCCACTAGGGCACCCACATAGTCCAAGTGCCCGCTAAGTAACCTATATAGTCCAAGTGCCCGTTAGCTAACCTAGATAGTCCAAGGGTCAACTAGTTAACCTACATAGTTCAAGGGCCCACTAGGCAACCTAGCTAATCCAAGTGCCCGCTAGTTAACCTATATCGTCCAAGTGCCCGCTAGTTAACCTAGATTGTCCAAGTACCCGATAGTTATCCTACATAGTGCAAGGGCCCGCTAGTTAACCTAGATCGTCCAAGTGTCCCCTATTAAACCTACATAGTCCAAGGGCCCGCTAGTTGACCTAGATAGACCAAGTGCCCGCTAGTTAACCTAGATAGTCCGAGTGCCCGTTAATTATCCTAGATAGTCCAAGTGCCCACTAGGGAAAATACATAGTCCAAGTGCCCGCTAGGTAAACTAGATATTCCTAGTGCCCGTTAGTTATCCTAGATAGTCCTAGTGCCCACTAGGGGACGTACATAGTCCAAGTGCCCGCTAGGTAACCTAGATAGTCCAAGTGCCCACTAGGGTATGTACATAGTCCAAGTGCCCGCTAGGTAACCTAGATAGTCTAAGTGCCGGCTAGTTAACCTACATAGTCCAAGGGCACGCTAGTTAACCTACATAGTCCACGTGCCCGATAAGGGATGTAAATAGTCCAAGTGTCCACTAGGTAACCTACATAGTCCAAGTGTCCTCTAGGTAACCTAGATAGTCCAAGTGCCCGCTAGGGAACCTGCATCATCCAAGTGCCCGGTAGTTAATCTAGATAGTCCATGTGCCCGCTAGTTAACCTAGATAGTCCAAGTGCCCGCTAGTTAACCTACATAGTCCAAGGGCCCGCTTGTTAACCTACATAGTCCAAGGTCCGCTACTTAACCTAGATAGTCCAAGTGCCCGCTAGTTAACCTACATAGTCCAAGGGCCCTCTAGTTAACCTAGATAGTCAAAGTGCCCCCTAGGGGACGTACATAGTCCAAGTGCCCGCTAGGTAACCTAGATAATCCAAGTGCCCGTTAGGTAACCTAGATAGTCCAAGTGCCCGCTAGTTAACCTAGATAGTCCACGTGCCCGCTAGTTAAACTACATAGTCCATGGGCCCTCTAGTTAACCTAGATAGTCCACGTGCCCGCTAGGGTATGTACATAGTTCAAGCCCGCTAGGTAACCTAGATAGTCCAAGTGTCTGCTAGTTAACCTATATAATCCAAGTGCCCGCTTGTTAACCTTGATCGTCCAAGGGCCCGCTAGTTAACCTACATAGTCCAAGGGCCCCCTAGTTAACCTACATAGTCCAAGAAACCGCAAGTTAACCTAGATAGTCCATGTGCCCGCTAGTTAACCTACATAGTCCAAGGGCCCGCAAGGTAACCTAGATATTCCAATTTCCTGTTAGCTAACCTAGACAGTCCAGGTGCCCGTTGGTACCGTAGATTGTCCAGTGCCCGCTAGGTTACCTACATAGTCCACGTGCCCGCTAGTTAACCTACATAGTCCAAGGGCCCGCTAGTTAACCTACCTAGTCCAAGAACCCGCATGTTAACCTAGATAGTCCAAGTCCCTGCTAGTTAACCTACATAGTCCAAGGGCCCGCACGGTAACCTAGATATTCCAATTTCCTGTTAGCTAACCTAGACAGTCCCAGTGCCCGCTAGGTACCCTAGCCTGTCCAGTGCCCGCTAGGTTACCTACATAGTTCAAGTGCCCGCTAGGTAACTTAGATACACCAAGTGCCCGCTAGTTAACCTAGATAGTCCTAGTGCCCGTTAGTTATCCTAGATAGTCCAAGTGCCCACTAGGGGACGTACATAGTCCAAGTGCCCGCTATGTAACCTAGATAGTCTAAGAGCCCGCTAGGTAACCTAGATAGTCCAAGTGCCCGTACGTTAACCTAGATAGTCCAAGTGCTCTATAGGTAACCTAGACAGTCCAAGTGCCTGCTAGGTAACCTATATAGTCCAAGTGCCCGTTCGTTAACCTATATAGTCCAAGGGCCCACTAGGTGTCCTGCATAGTCCAAGTGCCCGTTAGGTAACCTAGATAGTCCAAGTGCCCGCTAGGTAACCTACATAATCCAAGTGCCTGCTAGGTAACCTAGATAGTCCAAGTGCCCGTTAGTTATCCTAGATAGTCCAAGTGCCCACTAGGGGACGTACATAGTCCAAGTATCCTCTAGGTAACCTAGATAGTCTAAGTGCCCGCTAGTTAACCTACATAGTCCAAGGGCCCGCAAGTTAACCTACATAGTGCAATTGCGCAATAGGGAACCTACATAGTCCAAGTGTCCGCTATGGGACGTACATAGTCTAAGTGCCCGCTAGGGAACCTACATAGTCCAAGTGCCCGTTAGGGAACCTAGATAGTCCAAGTGCCCGCTAGGGAACCTGCATCATCCATGTGCCCGCTAGTTAATCTAGATAGTCCAAGTGCCCGCTTGTTAACCTACATAGTCCAAGGTCCGCTACTTAACCTAGATAGTCCAAGTGCCCTCTAGTTAACCTAGATATTCCAAGTGGCCTCTAGTTAACCTAGATAGTCCAAGTGCCGGCTAGGGGACATACATAGTCCAAGTGCCCTCTAGTTAACCTAGATATTCCAAGTGCCCGCTAGGGTACGGACATAGTCCAAGTGCCTGTTTGTTATCTAGATAGTCCAAGTGCCCACTAGGTAACCTAGACAGTACAAGTTCCCGCTACGTTACCTACATAGTCCAAGTGACCGCTAGTAACCTGATAGTTCAAGTGCCTGCTACTTAACCTACATAGTCCAAGTACCCGGTAGTTAACCTACATAGCCCAGGGCCTGCTAGTTAACCTAGATATTCCAAGTACCCGCTAGTTAACCTAGATATTCCAAGTGCCCTCTAGATAACCTAGATAGTCCAAGTGCCCGCTAGGGGACGTACATAGTCCAAGTGTCCTCTAGTTAACCTAGATAGTCCAAGTGCCCGCTAGGGGTCGTACATAGTCCAAGTGCCCGTTTGTTATCCTAGATAGTCGAAGTGCCCACTAGGTAACCTAGACAGTCCAAGTTCCCGTTAGGTTACCTACATAGTCCAAGTGACCGCTGGTTAACCTGATAGTTCAAGTGCCTGCTAGTTAACCTACATAGTCCAAGTGCCCGCTAGTTAACCTACATAGCCCAGGGCCTGCTAGTTAACCTACATAGTCCAAGTGCCCGCTAGTTAACCTACATAGCCCAGGGACTGCTAGTTAACCTAGATAGTCCACGTGCCCGCTAGTTAACCTACATAGTCCAAATGCCCGCTGAGGAACCTACATAGTCCAAGTGCCCGATAGGTAACCTACATATTCCAAGTGCCCGTTAGGGAACCTAGATAGTCCAAGTGCCCTTAGGGAACCTATATAGTCCAAGTGCCCGCTAGGGAACCTGCATTGTACAAGTGCCCGCTAGTTAACCTAGATCGTCCAAGGGCCCGCTAGTTAACCTAGATAGTCCAAGTTCCCGCTAGTTAACCTTGATCGTCCAAGTGCCCGCTAGTTAACCTACATAGTCCAAGTTCCCGTTAGGTAACCTAGATAGTCCAAGTGCCAGCAAGGTAACCTACATAATCCAAGTGCCCGCTAGGTAACCTAGATATTCCAAGTTCCTGTTAGCTAACCTAGATAGTCCAAGTGCCTGCTAGGTAACCTACTAGTCCAAGTGCCCATTCCTTAACCTAGATTGTCCAAGTGCCCGCTAGGTAACATAGACTGTCCAAATGCTCTCTAGGTTACCTACATAGTCCAAGTGCATGTTCGTTAACCTAGATCGTCCAAGTGCCCGCAAGGTAACCTACATAAGCAAAGGTCCCGCTAGGTAACCTACATATTCCAAGTGCCCACTAGGTAACCTAGATAGTCCAAGTGCCCGATAGGTAACATAGATAGTCCAAGTGCCCACTAGGTTACCTACATAGTCCAAGTTCCCGCTAGGTAACCTAGATAGTCCAAGTGCCCGTTACCTAACCTAGATCGTCCAAGTGCCTGCTAGGCAACCTACATAGTACAAGTGCCCGTTCATTAACCTAGAAGTCCAAGTGCCCGCTAGGTAACCTAGACTGTCCAAGTGCCCTCTAGGTTACCTACATAATCCAAGTGCCCGGTAATAACATAGATAGTCCAAGTGCCCGCTAGGTAACCTTTAGAGTCCAAGTGCTCGCTAGGTAACCTAGATATTCCAAGTGCCTGTTAGGTAACCTAGATAGTCCAAGTGCCCGTTAGGTAACCTAGATAGTCCAAGTGCCCCCTAGGTAACCTACATAGTCCAAGTGCCCTCTAGGTAACCTAGATAGTACAACAGCCCGTTAGTTAACCTAGATAGTCCAAGTTCCCACTAGGGAACGTACATAATCCAAAGACCCGCTAGTTAACCTACATAGTCCAAGTGCCCGATAGGGAACCTACATAGTCCAAGTGCCCGCTAAGGGACATACATAGTCCAAGTGCCCGCTAGGGAACCTACATAGTCCAAATGCCCATTAGGGAACTTAGTAGTCCAAGTGCCCGCTAGGGAACCTGCATCGTCCAAGTGGCCGCTAGTTAATCTAGATTGTCCGAGTGCTCGCTAGTTAACCTAGATCGTCCAAGTGCCCGCTAGTAAACCTAGATAATCCAAGTGCCCGCTAGTTAACCTACATAGACCAAGGGCCCTCTAGTTAACCTAGCTAGTCCAAGTGCCCGCTAGGGAACGTACATAGTCCAAGTGTCCGCTAGGTAACCTAGATAGTCCAAGTGCCCGCTAGGGTATGTACATAGTTCAAGTGCCCGCTAGGTAACCTAGATTGTCCAAGTGCCTGCTAGGTAACCTAGATTTTCCAAGTGCCCGCTAGGTAACCTAGATAGTCCAAGGTCCCGCTAGTTAACCTACATAATCCAATGCCCGATAGGGAACCTACATAGTCCAAGTGCCCCCTGAGGAACCTACATAGTCCAAGTGCCCGCTAGGGAACCTACATAGTCCAAGTGCCCGCTAGTTAATCTAGATAGTCCAAATGCCCACTAGTTAACCTAGATAGTCCAAGTGCCCGCTGGTTAACCTACATAGTCAAGGACCCGCTAGTTAACCTACATAGTGCAAGGGCCCGCTAGTTAACCTAGATCGTCCAAGTGTCCGCTAGTTAACCTATATAGTCCCAGTGCCCTCTAGTTAACCTACATAGTCCAAGTGCCCGCTAAGTAACTTAGATAGTCCAAGTGCCCACTAGGGGACGTACATAGTCCAAGTGCCCGCTAAGTAACTTAGATAGTCCAAGTGCCCGCTAGGGTAAGTACATAGTCCAAGTGCCCGCTAGGTAACCTAGATAGTCTAAGTGCCCGCTAGTTAACCTACATAGTCCAAGGGCCCGCTAGTTAACCTATATAGTCCAAGAACCCGCTAGTTAACCTAGATAGTCCAAGTGCCCGCTAGTTAACCTACATAGTCCAAGGGCTCGCTAGTTAACCTTGATAGTCCAAGTGCCCGCTAGGTAACCTAGATAGTCCAAGTGCCCGTTAGCTAACATACATAGTCCAAGAGCCCGCTAGGTAACCTACATAGTCCAAGTGCCCGTTCGTTAACCTAGATAGTCCAAGTGCCCGCTAGGTAACCTAGACAGTCCAAGTGCCTGCTAGGCCACCTACAGAGTCCAAGTCCCCGTTCGCTAACCTAGATAGTCCAAGTGCCCGCTAGGTAACCTACATAGTCCAAGTGCCCGCTAGGTAAGCTACAAGTCCAAGGGCCCGCTAGATAACCTACATAGTCCAAGGGCTCGCTAGTTAACCTTGATAGTCCAAGTGCCAGCTAGTTAACCTAGATCGTCCAAGTGCCCGCTACTTAACCTAGATCGTCCAAGTGTCCCCTAGTTAACCTTGATCGTCCAAGTGCCCGCTAGTTAACCTACATAGTCCAAGGGCACTCAAGGTAACCTAGATAATCCAATTTCCTGTTAGCTAACCTAGATAGTCCATGTGCCCGCTTGGTACCCTACATAGTACAAGTGCCCATTCATTAACCTAGATAGTCCAAGTGCCCGCTAGGTAACCTACACTGTCCAGTGCCCGCTAAGTTACCTACATAGTCCAAGTGTCCGCTAGGTAACCTGGATAGTCCAAGTGCCCGCTAGTTAACCTAGATAGTCCTAGTGCACGTTAGTTATCCTAGATAGTCCAAGTGCCCACTAGGGCACGTACACAGTCCAAGTGCCCCCTAGGTAACCTAGATACTCCAAGTGCCCGCTAGGGTATGTTCATAGTCCAAGTGCCTGCTAGGTAACCTAGATAGTCTAAGTGCCCGCTAGTTAACCTACATAGTCCAAGTACCCGTTCGTTAACCTAGATAGTCCAAGTGCCTGTTAGGTAACCTAGATAGTCCAAGTGCCCGTTAGGTAACCTAGATAGTCGAAGTGCCCGCTAGGTAACCTACATAGTCCAAGTGCCCTCTAGGTAACCTAGATAGTACAACAGCCCGTTAGTTAACCTAGATAGTCCAAGTTCCCACTAGGGAATGTACATAGTCCAAGGACCAGCTAGTTAACCTACATAGTCCAAGTGCCCGATAGGGAACCTACATAGTCCAAGTGCCCGCTAAGGGACATACATAGTCCAAGTGCCCGCTAGGGAACCTACATAGTCCAAATGCCCATTAGGGAACTTAGTAGTCCAAGAGCCCGCTAGGGAACCTGCATCGTCCAAGTGGCCGCTAGTTAATCTAGATTGTCCAAGTGCTCGCTAGTTAACCTAGATCGTCCAAGTGCCCGCTAGTAAACCTAGATAATCCAAGTGCCCGCTAGTTAACCTACATAGACCAAGGGCCCTCTAGTTAACCTAGCTAGTCCAAGTGCCCGCTAGGGAACGTACATAGTCCAAGTGTCCGCTAGGTAACCTAGATAGTCCAAGTGCCCGCTAGGGTATGTACATAGTTCAAGTGCCCGCTAGGTAACCTAGATTGTCCAAGTGCCTGCTAGGTAACCTAGATTTTCCAAGTGCCCGCTAGATAACCTAGATAGTCCAAGGTCCCGCTAGTTAACCTACATAATCCAATGCCCGATAGGGAACCTACATAGTCCAAGTGCCCCCTGAGGAACCTACATAGTCCAAGTGCCCGCTAGGGAACCTACATAGTCCAAGTGCCCGCTAGTTAATCTAGATAGTCCAAATGCCCACTAGTTAACCTAGATAGTCCAAGTGCCCGCTGGTTAACCTACATAGTCAAGGACCCGCTAGTTAACCTACATAGTGCAAGGGCCCGCTAGTTAACCTAGATCGTCCAAGTGTCCGCTAGTTAACCTATATAGTCCCAGTGCCCTCTAGTTAACCTACATAGTCCAAGTGCCCGCTAAGTAACTTAGATAGTCCAAGTGCCCACTAGGGGACGTACATAGTCCAAGTGCCCGCTAGGTAACTTAGATAGTCCAAGTGCCCGCTAGGGTAAGTACATAGTCCAAGTGCCCGCTAGGTAACCTAGATAGTCTAAGTGCCCGCTAGTTAACCTACATAGTCCAAGGGCCCGCTAGTTAACCTATATAGTCCAAGAACCCGCTAGTTAACCTAGATAGTCCAAGTGCCCGCTAGTTAACCTACATAGTCCAAGGGCCCGCTAGGTAACCTAGATATTCAAAGTTCCTGTTAGGTAACCTACATAGTCCAAGTGCCCGCTAGGTTACCTACATAGTCCAAGTGCCCGCTAGGTAACCTAGATAGACCAAGTGCCCGCTAGGTAACCTAGATATTCCAAGTGCCTGTTAGGTAACCTACATAGTCCAAGGGCCCGCTAGGTAACCTAGATATTCAAAGTTCCTGTTAGCTAACCTACATAGTCCAAGTGCCCGCTAGGTAAACTGCATAGTCCATGTGCCCGCTAGGTAACCTAGATAGTCCAAGTGCCCGTTAGCTAACATACATAGTCTAAGAGCCCGCTAGGTAACCTACATAGTCCAAGTGCCCGTTCGTTAACCTAGATAGTCCAAGTGCCCGCTAGGTAACCTAGACAGTCCAAGTGCCTGCTAGGCCACCTACAGAGTCCAAGTCCCCGTTCGCTAACCTAGATAGTCCAAGTGCCCGCTAGGTAACCTACATAGTCCAAGTGCCCGCTAGGTAAGCTACAAGTCCAAGGGCCCGCTAGTTAACCAACATAGTCCAAGGGCTCGCTAGTTAACCTTGATAGTCCAAGTGCCAGCTAGTTAACCTAGATCGTCCAAGTGCCCGCTAGTTAACCTAGATCGTCCAAGTGTCCCCTAGTTAACCTTGATCGTCCAAGTGCCCGCTAGTTAACCTACATAGTCCAAGGGCACTCAAGGTAACCTAGATAATCCAATTTCCTGTTAGCTAACCTAGATAGTCCAAGTGCCCGCTTGGTAACCTACATAGTACAAGTGCCCATTCATTAACCTAGATAGTCCAAGTGCCCCCTAGGTAACCTAGACTGTCCAGTGCCCGCTAAGTTACCTACATAGTCCAAGTGTCCGCTAGGTAACCTGGATAGTCCAAGTGCCCGCTAGTTAACCTAGATAGTCCTAGTGCACGTTAGTTATCCTAGATAGTCCAAGTGCCCACTAGGGGACGTACACAGTCCAAGTGACCCCTAGGTAACCTAGATAGTCCAAGTGCCCGCTAGGGTATGTTCATAGTCCAAGTGCCTGCTTGGTAACCTAGATAGTCTAAGTGCCCGCTAGTTAACCTACATAGTCCAAGTACCCGTTCGTTAACCTAGATAGTCCAAGTGCCCGCTAGGTAACCTACATAGTCCAAGTGCCCGCTAGGTAACCTAGATATTCCAAGTTCCTGTTCGCTAACTTAGATACTCCAAGTGCCCCCTAGGTAACCTACATAGTCCAAGTGCCCATTCGTTAACCTAGATAGTCCAAGTGCCCGCTAGTTAACCTAGACTGTCCAAATGCCCGTTGGGGAACCTACATAGTCCCAGCGCACGCTAGGTAAACTAGATAGTCCATGTGCCTTCTAGGTAACCTACATAGTCCAAGTGCCCGCTTGGTAACCTAGATATTCCAAGTTCCTGTTGCTAACTTAGATACTCCAAGTGCCCGCTAGGTAACCTTCATAGTCCAAGTGCCCGCTCGAAAACCTAGATAGTCCAAGTGCCCGCTAGGTAACCTAGATAGTCCAAGTGCCCGGTAGGTAACCTACAAAGTCCAAGTGCCTGCTAGGTAATATATATAATCCAAATGCCCACTAGGGCACCCACATAGTCCAAGTGCCCGTTAGCTAACCTAGATAGTCCAAGGGTCAACTAGTTAACCTACATAGTTCAAGGGCCCACTAGGCAACCTAGCTAATCCAAGTGCCCGCTAGTTAACCTATATCGTCCAAGTGCCCGCTAGTTAACCTAGATTGTCCAAGTACCCGATGGTTAACCTATATAGTGCAAGGGCCCGCTAGTTAACCTAGATCGTCCAAGTGTCCCCTATTAAACCTACATAGTCCAAGGGCCCGCTAGTTGACCTATATAGACCAAGTGCCCGCTAGTTAACATAGATAGTCAGAGTGCCCGTTAATTATCCTAGATAGTCCAAGTGCCCACTAGGGAACGTACATAGTCCAAGTGCCCGCTAGGTAAACTAGATATTCCTAGTGCCCGTTAGTTATCCTAGATAGTCCTAGTGCCCACTAGGGGACGTACATAGTCCAAGTGCCCGCTAGGTAACCTAGGTAGTCCAAGCGCCCACTAGGGTATGTACATAGTCCAAGTGCCCACTAGGTAACCTAGATAGTCTAAGTGCCGGCTAGTTAACCTACATATTCCAAGGGCACGCTAGTTAACCTACATAGTCCACGTGCCCGATAAGGGACGTAAATAGTCCAAGTGCCCACTAGGTAACCTACATAGTCCAAGTGTCCTCTAGGTAACCTAGATAGTCCAAGTGCCTGCTAGGGAACCTGCATCATCCAAGTGCCCGGTAGTTAATCTAGATAGTCCATGTGCCCGCTAGTTAACCTACATAGTCCAAGGGCCCGCTTGTTAACCTACATAGTCCAAGGTCCGCTACTTAACCTAGATAGTCCAAGTGCCCGCTAGTTAACCTACATAGTCCAAGGGCCCTCTAGTTAACCTAGATAGTCCAAGTGCCCGCTAGGGGACGTACATAGTCCAAGTGCCCGCTAGGTAACCTAGATAGTCCAAGTGCCCGTTAGCTAACCTAGATAGTCCAAGTGTCCGCTAGTTAACCTAGATAGTCCACGTGCCCGCTAATTAAACTACATAGTCCAAGGGCCCTCTAGTTAACCTAGATAGTCCACGTGCCCGCCAGGGTATGTACATAGTTCAAGTGCCCGCTAGGTAACCTAGATAGTCCAAGTGTCTGCTAGTTAACCTACATAGTCCAAGTGCCCGCTAGTTAACCTTGATCGTCCAAGTGCCCGCTAGTTAACCTACATAGTCCAAGGGCCCCCTAGTTAACCTACATAGTCCAAGAACCCGCAAGTTAACCTAGATAGTCCAAGTGCCCGCTAGTTAACCTACATAGTCCAAGTGCCCGCAAGGTAACCTAGATATTCCAATTTCCTGTTAGCTAATCTAGACAGTCCAGGTGCCCATTGGTACCCTAGACTGTCCAGTGCCCGCTAGGTTACCTACATAGTCCAAGTACCCGCTAGTTAACCTACATAGTCCAAGGGCCCGCAAGTTAACCTAGATAGTCCCAGTGCCCGCTAGTTAAACTACATAGTCCAAGGGCCCGCAAGGTAACCTAGATATTCCAATTTCTTGTTAGCTAACCTAGACAGTCCAAGTGCCCGCTAGGTACCCTAGACTGTCCAGTGCCCGCTAGGTTACCTACATAGTCCAAGTGCCCACTAGGTAACCTAGATACACCAAGTGCCCGCTAGTTAACCTAGATAGTCCTAGTACCCGTTAGTTATCCTAGATAGTCCAAGTGCCCACTAGGGGACGTACATAGTCCACGTGCCCGCTAGGTAACCTTGATAGTCCAAGTGCCCGCTAGTTAACCTACATAGTCCAAGGGCCCGCAAGTTAAACTACATAGTCCAAGTGCGCGATAGGGAACCTACATAGTCCAAGTGTCCGCTAAGGGACGTACATAGTCTAAGTGCCGGCTAGGGAACCTATATAGTCCAATTGCCCGTTAGGGAACCTAGATAGTCCAAGTGCCCGCTAGGGAACCTGCATCATCCAAGTGCCCGCTAGTTAATCTAGATAGTCCAAGTGCCCGCAAGTTAACCTAGATAGTCCAAGTGCCCGCTAGTTAACCTAGATCGTCTAAGTGCCCGCTAGTTAACCTACATAGTCCAAGGTCCGCTACTTAACCTAGATAGTCCAAGTGCCCGCTAGTTAACCTACATAGTCCAAGTGCCCTCTAGTTAACCTAGATATTCCAAGTGCCCGCTAGGGTACGTAAATAGTCCAAGTGCCCTCTAGTTAACCTAGATAGTCCAAGTGCCCGCTAGGGGTCGTACATAGTCCAAGTGCCCGTTTGTTATCCTAGATAGTCCAAGTGCCCACTAGGTAACCTAGACAGTCCAAGTTCCCGCTAGGTTACCTACATAGTCCAAGTGACCGCTGGTTAACCTGATAGTTCAAGTGCCTGCTAGTTAACCTACATAGTCCAAGTGCCCGCTAGTTAACCTACATAGCCCAGGGACTGCTATTTAACCTAGATAGTCCAAGTGCCCGCTAGTTAACCTACATAGTCCAAGTGCCCGCTGAGGGACCTACATAGCCCAAGTGCCCTATAGGGAACCTACATATTCCAAGTGCCCGTTAGGGAACCTAGATAGTCAAAGTGCCCGTCGGGAACCTATATAGTCCAAGTGCCCGCTAGGGAACCTACATAGTCAAAGTGCCCGCTAGGGAACCTGCATTGTACAAGTGCCCGCTAGTTAACCTAGATCGTCCAAGTGCCCGCTAGTTAACCTAGATAGTCCAAGTTCCTGCTAGTTAACCTTGATCGTCCAAGTGCCCTTAGTTAACCTACATAGTCCAAGTGCCCGATAGGGAACCTACATCGTCCAAGTGCCCGATGAGGAACCTATATTGTCCAAGTGCCCGATAGGGAACCTACATATTCCAAGTGCCTGTTAGGGAACCTAGATAGTTCAAGTTCCCGTAGGGAACATATATATTCCCAGAGCCCACTAGGGAACCTAAATAGTCAAAGTACCCGCTAGGGAACCTGCATCATCCAAGTGTCCGGTAGTTAATCTAGATAGTCCAAGTGCCCTTAGTTAACCTAGATAGTCCAAGTTCCCGCTAGTTAACCTAGATCGTCCAAGTGCCCGCTAGTTAACCTACATAGTCCAAGGGCCCGCTTGTTAACCTACATAGTCCAAGGTCTGCTACTTAACCTAGATAGTCCAAGTGCCCGCTAGTTAACCTAGATAGACCAAGGTCCCTCTAGTTAACCTAGATAGTCCAAGTGCCCGCTAGGGAACGTACATAGTCCAACTGCCCGCTAGGTAACCTAGATATCTAAGTGCCAGCTAGTTAACCTACATAGTCCAAGGGCTCGCTAGTTAACCTACATAGTCCAAGTGCCCGCTAAGGGACGTACATAGTCCAAGTGCCCGCTAAGGAACCTACATAGTCCAAGTGCCCGTTAGCGAACCTAGATAGTCCAAGTGCCGGCTAGGGAACCTGCATCATCCAAGTGCCCGGTAGTTAATCTAGATAGTCCACGTGCCCGCTAGTTAACCTAGATAGTCCAAGTTCCCGCAAGTTAATCTAGATCGACCAAGTGCCCGCTAGTTAACCAACATAGTCCAAGGGCCCGTTTGTTAACCTACATAGTCCAAGGTCCACTACTTAACCTAGATAGTCCAAGTGCCCGCTAGTTAACCTACATAGTCCAAGGGACCGCAAGGTAACCTAGATATTCCAATTTCCTGTTAGCTAACCTAGACAGTCCAGGTGCCCGTTGGTACCCTAGACTGTCCAGTGCCCGCTAGGTTACCTACATAGTCCAAGTGCCCGCTAGTTAACCTACATAGTCCAAGGGCCCGCTAGTTAACCTACATAGTCCAAGAACCCGCAAGTTAACCTAGATAGTCCAAGTGCCCGCTAGTTAACCTACATAGTCAAAGTGCCCGCTAGGGAACCTTCATTGTAAAAGTGCCCGCTAGTTAACCTAGATCGTCCAAGTGCCCACTAGTTTACCTAGATAGTCCAAGTGCCCGCTAGATAACCTACATAGTCCAAGGGCCCGCTAGTTAACCTAGATATTCCAAGTGCCCGCTAGTTAACCTAGATCGTCCAAGAGTCCGCTAGTTAACCTACATATTCCAAGTTCCCGTTAGGTAACCTAGATAGTCCAAGTGCCTGCTAGGTAACCTACATAGTCCAAGTGCCCATTCCTTAACCTAGATTGTCCAAGTGCCCGCTAGGTAACATAGACTATCCAAATGCCCTCTAGGTTACCTACATAGTCGACGTGCATGTTCGTTAACCTAAATCATCCAAGTGCCCGCAAGGTAACCTACATAGTCCAAGGTCCCGCTAGGTAACCTACATATTCCAAGTGCCCACTAGGTAACCTAGATAGTTCAAGTGCCCGATAGGTAACCTAGATAGTCCAAGTGCCCGCTAGGTTACCTACATAGTCCAAGTTCCCGCTAGGTAACCTAGATAGTCCAAGTGCCCGTTACCTAACCTAGATCGTCCAAGTACCCGCTAGGCAACCTACATAGTACAAGTGCCCGTTCGTTAATCTAGATTGTCCAAGTGCCTGCTAGGTAACCTAGATTGTCCAAGTGCCCGCTAGGTAACCTAGATAGTCCAAGGTCCCGCTAGTTAACCTACATAATCCAATGCCCGATAGGGAACCTACATAGTCCAAGTGCCCGCTGAGGAACCTACATAGTCGAAGTGCCCGCTAGGGAACCTACATAGTCCAAGTGCCCGCTAGTTAATCTAGATAGTCCAAGTGCCCACTAGTTAACCTAGATAGTCCAAGTGCCCGCTAGTTAACCTAGATCGTCCAAGTGCCCGCTAGTTAACCTAGATAATCCAAGTGCCCGCTAGTTAACCTACATATTCCAGCGGCCCTCTAGTTAACCAGGCTAGTCCACGTGCCCGCTAGGGGACGTACATAGTCCAAGTGCCCGCTAGGTAACCTAGATTGTCCAAGGTCCCGCTAGTTAACCTACATAGTCCAAGTGACTGCTGAGGAACCTACATAGTCCAAGTGCCCGTTAGGGAACCTAGATAGTCCAAGTGCCCATAGGGAACCTATATAGTCCAAGTGCCCGCTAGGGAACCTACATAGTCAAAGTGCCCGCTAGGGAACCTGCATTGTACAAGTGCACGCTAATTAACTAGATAGTCCAATTGCCCGCTAGTTAAACTAGATAGTCAAAGTGCCCACTAGTTAACATTGATCATCCACGTGCCCACAAGTTAACCTACATAGTCCAAGTGCCCGATAGGGAACCTACATATTCCAAGTGCCCGTTAGGGTACCTAGATAGTCCAAGTGCCCGCTAGGGTATGTACATCGTTCAAATGCCCGCTAGGTAACCTAGATAGTCCAAGGTCCCGCTAGTTAACCTACATAGTCCAAGTGCCCGCTGAGGAACCTACATAGTCCAAGTGCCCGTTAGGGAACCTAGATAGTCCAAGTGCCCATAGGGAACCTATATAGTCCAAGTGACCGCTAGGTAACCTACATAGTCAAAGTGCCCGCTAGGGAACCTGCATTGTACAAGTGCACGCTAATTAACTTAGATAGTCCAATTGCCCGCTAGTTAACCTAGATAGTCAAAGTGCCCACTAGTTAACATTGATCATCCACGTGCCCACTAGTTAACCTACATAGTCCAAGTGCCTGATAGGGAACCTACATAGTCCAAGTGCCCGCTGAGGAACCTACATAGTCCAAGTGCCTGTTAGGTAACCTAGATATTCCAAGCTCCTGTTAGCTAACCTAGATAATCCAAGTGCCCGCTAGGTAACCTACATAGTCCAAGTGCCCTTTCGTTAACCTAGATAGTCCACGTGCCCGCTACGTAACCTACATAGTCCAAGGGCCCTCTAGGTAACCTATATAGTCCAAGTGCCCGCTAAGAAACCTAGATAGTCCAAGTGCCCGTTAGGTAACCTAGATAGTCCAAGTGCCCGCTAGGTAACCTACATAGTCCAAGTTCCCGCTAGGTAACCTAGATAGTCCAAGTGCCCGTTAGGTAACCTAGATAGTCCAAGTGCCCGCTAGGTAACCTACATGGTCCTAGTTCCCGCTAGGTAACCTAGATAGTCCAAGTGCCCATTACCTAACCTAGATAGTCCAATTGCCCGCTACGCAGCATACTTAGTCTAAGTGCCCGTTCGTTAACCTATAAGTCCAAGTGCCCGCTAGGTAACCTAGACTGTCCAAGTGCCCGCTAGGTTACCGACATAGTCCAAATGCCATTTCGGTAACCTAGATAGTCCAAGTGCCCGCTAGGTAACCAAGATAGTCCAAGGGCCCACTTGTTAACCTACATAGTCCAAGTGCCCGGTAGTTATCTTACATAGTTCAAATGTCCGTAGGGAACATACATAGTCCAAGTGCCCGCTAGGTAACCTAGACAGTCCAAGTGCCTGCTAGGTAACCTACATATTCCAAGTGCCCTTTTGCTAACCTATATCTTCAAAGTGCCCGCTAGTTAACCTACATAGTCCAAGGGCCCGCTAGCTAACCTAGATAGTCCAAGTGCCCGCTAGTTAACCTACATACTACAAGGATCCACTAGTTAACCTAAATATTCCAAGTGCCGGCTAGTTAACCTAGATAGTCCAAGTGTCCGCTGGTTAACCTACATAGTCCAAGTGCCCGTTAGGTAACCTACATAGTCCTAGTGCCCGATAGGTAACCTAGATATTCCAAGTTCCTGTTAGCTAATCTAGATAATCCAAGTGCCCGCTAGGTAACCTACATAGTCCAATTGCCCTTTCGTTAACCTAGATAGTCCACGTGCCCGCTACGTAACCTACATAGTCCAAGGGCCCTCTAGGTAACCTATATAGTCCAAGTGCCCGCTAGTTAACCTACATAGTCCAAGTGCCCGCTAAGAAACCTAGATAGTCCAAGTGCCCGTTAGGTAACCTAGATAGTCCAAGTGCCCGCTAGGTAACCTACATAGTCCAAGTTCCCGCTAGGTAACCTAGATAGTCCAAGTGCCCGTTAGGTAAGCTAGATAGTCCAAGTGCCCGTTACCTAACCTAGATAATCCAATTGCCCGCTACGCAACATACATAGTCCAAGTACCTGTTCGTTAACCTATAAGTCCAAGTGCCCGCTAGGAAACCTAGACTGTCCAAGTGCCCGCTAGGTTACCTACATAGTGCAAATGCCCGTTCGGTAACCTAGATAGTGCACTTGCCCGGTAGTTAACCTACATAGTCCAAGTGCCCGCTAGGTAACCTAGATAGTCCAAGGGCCCGCTAGTTAACCTACATAGTCCAAGTGCCCGGTACTTAACTTACATAGTTCAAGTGTCCATAGGGAACATACATAGTCCAAGGGCCCCGCTAGTTAACGTAGATAGTCCAAGTGCCGCTAGTTAACCTACATAGTCCAAGTACCCGCTAGTTAACCTAGATCGTCCAAGTGTCCGCTAGTTAACCTACATAGTCCATGTGCCCGCTCTGGAACCTACATAGTCCACGTGCCTGCTAGGGAAGCTACATAATCCAAGTACCCGCTCTGGAACATACATTGTCCAAGTGCCCGCATGGGAATCTACATAGTCCAAGGGCCAGCTAGTTAACGTAGATAGTCCAAGTGCCGCTAGTTAATCTACATAGTCCAAGGGCCCGCTAGTTAACCTACATAGTCCAAGTAACCGCTAGTTAACCTAGATCGTCCAAGTGCCCGCTAGGTAACCTACATAGTCTAAGGGCCCGCTAGTTAACCTACATAGTCCAAGGGCCCGGTAGTTAACCTACATTCTCCAAGTGCCCGATAGGGAACCTACATAGTCCAAGTGCCCGCTAGGTAACCTACACAGTCCAAATGCCCTATAGTTAACCTACATAGTCCAAGTGCCCGATAGGGAACCTACAAAATCCAAGTGCCCGGTAGGTAACCAAGATAGTCCAAATGCCCGCCAGGAAACCCACATATTCCAAGTGCCCGCTAGGGATCCTACATAGTCCAAGTGCCTGATAGGGAACCTACATATTCCAAGTGCCCGTTAGGGAACCTAGATAGTCCAAGTGCCCCTAGGGAACATATATTGTCCAAGTGCCCGCTAGGGAACCTACATAGTCAAAGTGCCAGCTAGGGAACCTGCATTGTCCAAGTGCCCGCTAGTTAACCTACATAGTCCAGAACCCGCTAGTTTACCTAGATAGTCCAAGTGCCCGCTAGTTAACCGACATAGTCCAAGGGCCCGCTAGTTAACCTAGATATTCCAAGTGCCCGCTAGTTAACCTAGATCGTCCAAGAGTCCGCTAGTTAACCTACATAGTCTATGTTCCCGTTAGGTAACCTAGATAGTCCAAGTGCCTGCTAGGTAACCTACATAGTCCAAGAGCCCTTTCGTTAACCTAGATAGTCCAAGTTCCCGCTAGGTAACATAGACTGTCCAAGTGCCCTCTAGGTTACCTACATAGTCCAAGTGCACGTTCGTTAACCTAGATAGTACAAGTGCCCGCAAGGTAACCTACATAGTCCAAGGTCCTGCTAGGTAACCTACATATTCCAAGTGCCCGCTAGGTAACCTAGATAGTCCAAGTGCCCGTTACCTAACCTAGATAGTTCAAGTGCCCGCTAGGCAACCTACATAGTCCAAGTGCCCGTTCGTTAACTGAGAAGTCCAAGTGTCCGCTAGGTAACCTAGACTGTTCAAGTGCCCGCTAGGTTACCTACATAGTCCAAGTGCCCGTTAATAACATAGATAGTCCAAGTGCCCGCTAGGTAACCTACATAGTCCATGTGCCCGCTAGGTAACCTAGATAGTCCAAGTGCCCGCTAGGTAACCTACATAGTGCAAGTGTCCGCTAGTTAACCTACATAGTCCAAGTGCACGCTAGTTAACCTAGATCGTCCAAGTGTCCACTAGTTAACCTACATAGTCCAAGTGCCCGCTAGGTATCCTAGATAGTACAACAGCCCGTTAGTTAACCTAGATAGTCCAAGTGCCCACTAGGAAACGTACATAGTCCAAGTACCCGCTAGGTAACCTAGATAGTCCAAGTGCCCGCTAGGGTATGTACAGTGTCCAAGTGCCTGCTAGGTAACCTAAATAGTCCCAGGGCCCGGTAGTTAACCTACATAGTCCAAGTGCCTGATAGGGAACCTACAAAATCCAAGTGCCCGCTAGGTAACCTACATAGTCCAAGTGCCCACTAGGGAACCTACAGAGTCCAAGTGGCCGGTAGGTAACCTAGATTGTCCAAATGCCCACCAGGAAACCCACATACTCCAAGTGCCCACTAGGGAACCTACATAGTCCAAGTGCCCGATAGGGAACCTACATATTCCTAGTGCCCGTTAGGGAACCTATATAGAACAAGTGCCCATAGGGAACATATATTGTCCAAGTGCCCGCTAGGGAACCTACATAGTCAAAGTGCCAGCTAGGGAACCTGCATTGTCCAAGTGCCCGCTAGTTAACCTACATAGTCCAGAACCCGCGGGTTTACCTAGATAGTCCAATTGCCCGCTAGTTAACTGACATAGTCCAAGGGCCCGCTAGTTAACCTAGATATCCCAAGTGCCCGCTAGTTAACCTAGATCATCCAAGAGTCCGCTAGTTAACCTACATAGTCTAAGTTCCCGTTAGGTAACCTAGATAGTCCAAGTGCCTGCTAGGTAACTTACATAGTCCAAGAGCCCATTCGTTAACCTAGATAGTCCAAGTGCCCGCTAGGTAACCTAGACTGTCCAAGTGCCCTCTAGGTTACCTACATACTCTAAGTGCACATTCGTTAACCTAGATAGTACAAGTGCCAGCAAGGTAACCTACATAGTCCAAGGGCCTGCTAGGAAACCTACATATTCCAAGTGCCCGCTAGGTAACCTACATAGTCCAAGTTCCCGCTAGGTAACCTAGATAGTCCAAGTGCCCGTTACCTAACCTAGATAGTTCAAGTGCCCGCTATGCAACCTACATAGTACAAGTGCCCGTTCGTTAACCTAGAAGTCCAAGTGCCCGCTAGGTAACCTAGACTGTCCAAGTGCCCGCTAGGTTACCTACATAGTCCAAGTGCCCGTTAATAACATAGATAGTCCAAGTGCCCGCTAGGTAACCTACATAGTCCAAGGGCCCGCGAGTTAAACTACATAGTCCAAGTGCCCGCTAGGTAACCTAGACAGGCCAAGTGCCCACTATTTATCCTGCATAGTCCAAGTGCCCGTTAGGTAACCTAGATAGTCCAAGTGCCCGCTAGGTAACCTACATAGTGCAAGTGTCCGCTAGTTAATGTACATAGTCCAAGTGCACGCTAGTTAACCTAGATCGTCCAAGTGTCCACTAGTTAACCTACATAGTCCAAGTGCCCGCTAGGTAACCTAGATTGTACAACAGCCCGTTAGTTAACCTAGATAGTCCAAGTGCCCACTAGGGAACGTACATAGTCCAAGTACCCGCTAGTAACCTAGATAGTCCAAGTACCCGCTAGGGTATGTACAGAGTCCAAGTGCCCGCTAGGTAACCTACATAGTCCAAGGGCCCGCTAGTTAACCCACATAGTCCAAGTGCCCGATAGGGAACCTACATAGTCCAAGTGCCCGCTATGGGACGAACATAGTCCAAGTGCCCGCTAGGGAAACTACATAGACGAAGTGCCCTTTAGGGAACTTAGTCGTGCAAGTGCCCGCTTGGGAACCTGCATCGTCCAAGTGTCCTCTAGTTAACCTAGATCTTCCAAGTGCCCGCTGGGTAACCTAGACAGTCCAAGTGCCCACTAGGTATCCTGCGTTGTCCAAGTGCCCGTTAGGTAACCTAGATAGTCCAAGTGCCCGCTAGGTAACCTACATAGTCCAAGTGCCCTCTAGGTAACCTACATAGTGCAAGTGTCTGCTAGTTAACCTACATAGTCCAAGTGCACGCTAGTTAACCTAGATCTTCCAAGTGTCCACTAGTTAACCTACATAGTCCAAGTGCCCGCTAGGTAACCTAGATAGTACAACAGCCCGTTAGTTAACCTAGATAGTCCAAGTGCCCACTAGGGAACGTACATAGTCCAAGTACCCGCTAGGTAACCTAGATAGTCCAAGTGCCTGCTAGGGTATGTACAGAGTCCAAATGCCCGCTAGGTAACCTACATAGTCCAAGTGCCCAATAGGGAACCTACATAGTCAAAGTGCCCGCTAAGGAACGAACATAGTCCAAGTGCCCGCTAGGGAACCTACATAGTCCAAGTGCCCGATAGGGAATTTAGTCGTCCAAGTGCCCGCTTGGGAACCTGCATCGTCCAAGTGCCCGCTAGTTAACCTAGATCGTCCAATTGCCCGCTAGTTAACCTACATAGACCAAGGGCCCTCTAGTTAACCTAGATAGTCCAAATGCCGGCTAGGGGACGTACATAGTCCAAGTGCCCGCTAGGTAACTTAGATAGTCCAAGTGCCCGCTAGGGTATGTACATAGTTCAAGTACCCGCTAGGTAACCTAGATTGTCTAAGTGTCCGCTAGTTAACCTACATACTCCAAGTGCCCGCTAGGTAACCTAGATAGTCCAAGGTCCCGCTAGTTAACCTACATAGTCCAATGCCCGATAGGGAACCTACATAATCCAAGTGCCGCTGTGAAACCTACATAGTCCAAGTGCCCGTTAGGGAACCTAGATAGACCAAGTGCCCGCTAAGGGACGTACATAGTCCAAGTGCCCGCTGGGGAACCTACATAGTCCATGTGCCCGATAGGGAACCTACATAGTCCAAGTGCCCGATAAGGGACGAACATAGTCCAAGTGCCCGCTAGGGAACCTACATAGTCCAAGTGCCCGTTAGGGAACTTAGTCGTCCAAATGCCCGCTTGGGAACCTGCATCGTCCAAGTGCCCGCTAGTTAACCTAGATCGTCCAATTGCCCGCTAGTTAACCTACATAGACCAAGGGCCCTCTAGTTAACCTAGATAGTCCAAATGCCGGCTAGGGGACGTACATAGTCCAAGTGCCCGCTAGGTAACTTAGATAGTCCAAGTGCCCGCTAGGGTATGTACATAGTTCAAGTACCCGCTAGGTAACCTAGATTGTCCAAGTGTCCGCTAGTTAACCTACATACTCCAAGTGCCCGCTAGGTAACCTAGATAGTCCAAGGTCCCGCTAGTTAACCTACATAGTCCAATGCCCGATAGGGAACCTACATAATCCAAGTGCCGCTGTGAAACCTACATAGTCCAAGTGCCCGTTAGGGAACCTAGATAGACCAAGTGCCCGCTAAGGGACGTACATAGTCCAATTGCCCGCTGGGGAACCTACATAGTCCATGTGCCCGATAGGGAACCTACATAGTCCAAGTGCCCGATAAGGGACGAACATAGTCCAAGTGCCCGCTAGGGAACCTACATAGTCCAAGTGCCCGTTAGGGAACTTAGTCGTCCAAATGCCCGCTTGGGAACCTGCATCGTCCAAGTGCCCGCTAGTTAACCTAGATCGTCCAATTGCCCGCTAGTTAACCTACATAGACCAAGGGCCCTCTAGTTAACCTAGATAGTCCAAATGCCGGCTAGGGGACGTACATAGTCCAAGTGCCCGCTAGGTAACTTAGATAGTCCAAGTGCCCGCTAGGGTATGTACATAGTTCAAGTACCCGCTAGGTAACCTAGATTGTCCAAGTGTCCGCTAGTTAACCTACATACTCCAAGTGCCCGCTAGGTAACCTAGATAGTCCAAGGTCCCGCTAGTTAACCTACATAGTCCAATGCCCAATAGGGAACCTACATAATCCAAGTGCCGCTGTGAAACCTACATCGTCCAAGTGCCCGTTAGGGAACCTAGATAGACCAAGTGCCCGCTAAGGGACGTACATAGTCCAAGTGCCCGCTAGGGAACCTACATAGTCCAAGTGCCCGTTAGGGAACTTGGTAGTCCAAGTGCCCCCTAGGGAACCTGCATCGTCCAAGTGCCCGCTAGTTTATCTAGATAGTCCAAGTGCCCGCTAGTTAACCTAGATAGTCCAAGTGCCCGCTAGTTAACCTAGATCATCCAAGTGCCCGCTAGTTCACCTAGATAATCCAAGTGCCCGCTAGTTAACCAACATAGTCCAAGGGCCCTCTAGTTAACCTAGATAGTCCAAGTGCCCGCTAGGGGATGTACATAGTCCAAGTGCCCGCTAGGTAACCTAGATATTCCAAATGCCCGCTAGGGTATGTACATAGTTCAAGTGCCCGCTAGGTAACCCAGATTGTCCAAGTGTCCGCTAGTTAACCTACATAGTCCAAGTGCCCCCTAGGTAACCTAGATAGTCCAAGATCCCGCTAGTTAACCTACATAGTCCAATGCCTGATAGGGAACCTACATAATCCAAGTGCCCGCTGAGGAACCTACATAGTCCAAGTGCCCGATAGGGAACCAACATATTCCAAGTGCCCGTTAGGGAACCTACATAATCCAAGTGCCCATAGGGAACCTATATAGTCCAAGTGCCCGCTAGGGAACCAACATAGTCAAATTGCCCGCTAGGGAACCTGCATTGTACAAGTGCCCGCTAATTAACCTAGATAGTTCAAGTGCCTGCTAGTTAACATTGATCATCCAAGTGCCCGCTAGTTAACCTACATAGTCCAAGTGCCTGCTGAGAAACCTACATAGTCCAAGTGCCCGATAGGGAAACTACATATTCCAAGTGCCCGTTAGGGAACCTAGATAGTCCAAGTTCCCGTTGGGAACCTATATAGTCCAAGTGCCCGCTAGGGAACCTACATAGTCAAAGTGCCCGCTAGGGAACCTGCATTGTGCAAGTGCCCGCTAGTTAACCTAGATAGTCCAAGTGCCCACTAGTTAACTTACATAGTCCAAGGTCCGCTAGTTAACCTAGATAGTCCAAGTGCCTGCTAGTTAACCTACATAGTCCAAGAACCAGCTAGTTAACCTAGATAGTCCAGGTGCCCGCTAGTTAACCTAGATAGACCAAGTGCCCGCTAGGTAACCTAGAGAGTCCAAGTGCCCGTTAGGTAACCTAGATAGTCCAATTGCCCGCTAGTTAACCTACATAGTCCAAATGCCCGCTAGGTAACCTAGACAGTCCAAGTTCCCACTAGGTATCCTGCATAGTCCAAGTGCCCGTTAGGTAACCTAGATAGTCCAAGTGCCCGCTAGTTAACCCAGATAGTCCTAGTGCCCGTTAGTTAACCTAGATAGTCCAAGTGCCCACTAGGGGACGTACTTAGTCCATGTGCCCGTTAGCTAACCTAGATAGTCCAAGTGCCCGCTAGTTAACAATGATCATCCAAGTGCCCGCTAGTTAACCTAGATAGTCCAAGTGCCCTCTAGTTAACCTAGATCGTCCAAGTGCCCGCTAGTAAATCTACATAGTCCAAGGGCCCGCTAGTTAACCTACATAGTCCAAGGTCCGCTAGTTAACCTAGATAGTCCAAGTGCTCGCTAGTTAACCTACATAGTACAAGGGCCAACAGGTTGACCTAGATAGTCCAAGTGCCCGCTAGTTAACCTAGATAGTCCAAGTGCCCGCTAGTTAACCTAGATAGTCCTAGTGCCCATTAGTTAACCTAGATAGTCCAAGTGCCCACTAAGGGACGTACTTAGTCCATGTGCCCGTTAGCTAACCTAGATAGTCCAAGTGCCCGCTAGTTAACAATGATCATCCAAGTGCCCGCTAGTTAACCTAGATAGTCCAAGTGCCCTCTTTTTAACCTAGATCGTCCACGTGCCCGCTAGTAAACCTACATAGTCCAACGGCCCGCTAGTAAACCTACATAGTCCAAGGTCCGCTAGTTAACCTAGATAGTCCAAGTGCTCGCTAGTTAACCTACATAGTACAAGGGCCCACTAGTTGACCTAGATAGTCCAAGTGCCCGCTAGTTAACCTAGATAGTCCAAGTGCCCGCTAGGAAACCTAAGTAGTACAAATATCCGATAGGGATCCTACATAGTCCAAGTGCCCGCTAGGTAACCTACATCGTCCAAGTGCCTCTTATTTAACCTAGATAGTCCAAGTGCCAGCTAGGTAACCGACATAGTCCAAGGGCCCGCTAGGTAACCTGGATAGTTCAAGTGCCCGCTAGGTAACCTAGAGTCCAAGTGCTCGGTAGTTAACCTACATAGTCCAAGTGCACGCTATGTAACCTAGATAGTCAAAGTGCCCCTTAGGTAACCTAGATAGTCCAAGTGCCCGCTAGGCAACCTACATAGTCCAAGAGCCCGTTCGTTAACCTAGAAGTCCTAGTGTCCGCTAGGTAACCTAGACAGTCCAAGTGCCCGCTAGGTTACCTGCATATTCCAAGTGCCCGTTCGTTAACCTAGATAATCCAAGTTCCCACTAGGTAACCTACATAGTCCAAGTGCCCGCTAGGTAACCTAAATAGCCCAAGTGCCCGCTAGGTAACCCAGATAGTCCAAGGGCCCGCTAGTCAACCAACATAGTCCGAGGGCTCACTTGTTCACTTTGATAGTTCAAGTGCCCGCTAGTTAACCTAAATCGTCCAAGTGCCCGCTATTTAACCTAGATTGTCCAAGTGCCCGCTAGTTAACCTACGTAGTCCAAGGGCCCACTCCAAATGCCCGCTAGGGGCCCTAATAGTCCAAATGCCCGCTAGTTAACCTAGATAGTCCAAGTGCTCGCTAGTTAACCTAGATAGTCCAAGTGCCCGCTAGTTAACCTAGATAGACCAAATGCCCGCTAGGGAACCTATCTAGTCCAAGTACCCGCTAGGAAACGTACATAGTCCAAGTGCCCGCTAGGTAACTTACATAGTCCAAGTGCCCGCTAGGTAACGTAGATAGTCCAAGTGCCCGCTAGGGAACGTCCATAGTCCAAGTGCCCGCTAGGTAACCTAGATAGTCCAAGTGCCCGCTAGTTAACCTACATAGTTCAATTGCCTGCTAGGTAACCTAGATAGTCTAAGTGCCCACTAGTTAACTTACATAGTCCAGGTTCCCCCTAAGTAACCTAGATAGTCCAAGGGTCCGCTAGGTAACCTACATTGTCCTAGTGCCCCCTAGTTAACCTACATTCTCCAAGTGCCCAATAGGCAACGTACATAGTCCAAGTGCCCGCTAGGTAACCTACATAGTCCAAATGCCCGCTAGTTAACCTACAAAGTCCAAGTGCCCGATAGGGAACCTATATAATCCAAGTGCCCGCTAGGGAACCTACATAGTCCAAGTGCCCGTTAGGTAACCTAGATAGTCCAAGTGCCCGCTAGGTAACCTACATAGTGCAAGTGTCCGCTAGTTAACCTAAGTAGTCCAAGGGCCCGCTAGGTAACATATATAGTCCAAGTGCCCGGTAGTTAACTTACATAGTTCAAGTGTCTGTAGGGAACATTCATAGTCCAAGTGCCCTCTTGGGAACCTACATAGTCCATGTGCCCGCTAGGGAACCTACATAGTCCAAGTGCCCGCTAGTTAACATAGATAGTCCAAGTACCCGCTAGGAAACGTACATAGTCCAAGTGCCCGCTAGGTAAGGTAGATAGTCCAAGTGCCCGCTAGGGAACGTACATCGTCCAAGTGCCGGCTACGTAACCTAGATAGTCCAAGTGCCCGCCAATTAACCTACATAGTCCAAGTGCCTGCTAGGTAACCTAGATAGTCCAAGTGCCAACTAGTTAACCTACATAGTCAAAGTTCCCCGTAGGTAACATAGATCGTCCAAGTGCCCGCTAGTTAACCTAAATAGTCAATGGGCCCGCTAGTTAACCTACATAGTGCAAGAGCCCACTAGCTAACCTAGATAATCCAAGTGCCCGCTAGTTAACCTATATCGTCCAAGTGCCCGCTAGTTAACCTAGATCGTCCAAGTGCCCGCTAGTTAACCTACATAGTCAATGGGCCCGCTAGTTAACCTACATAGTGCAAGAGCCCGCTAGTTAACCTAGATCGTGCAAGTGACCGCTAGTTAACCTACATAGTCCACGTGCCAGTTAGCTAACCTAGATAGTCCAAGGGCCAGTTAGTTGACCTACATAGTCCAAGTGCCCGCTAGGGAACCTTCATAGTCCAAGTGCCAGCTAGGTAACCTAGATAGTCCAAGTGCCCGCTAGTTAACCTAAATAGTCCAAGTGCCCGCTAGTTAACCTAGATAGTCCTAGTGCCCGTTAGTTAACCTAGATAGTCCAAGTGCCCACTAGGGGACGTACTTAGTCCATGTGCCCGTTATCTAACCTAGATAGTCCAAGTGCCCGCTAGTTAACAATTATCATCCAAGTGCCCGCTAGTTAACCTAGATAGTCCAAGTGCCCTCTAGTTAACCTAGATCGTCCAAGTGCCCGCTAGTAAATCTACATAGTCCAAGGGCCCGCTAGTTAACCTACATAGTCCAAGGTCCGCTAGTTAACCTAGATAGTCCAAGTGCTCGCTAGTTAACCTACATAGTACAAGGGCCCACTAGTTGACCTAGATAGTCCAAGTGCCCGTTAGCTAACCTAGATATTCGAAGTGTCCGCTAGTTAACCTACATAGTCCAAGTGCCCGTTCGTTAAGCTAGATAAGCCAAGTGCCGCTAGGGAACCTATCTAGTCCAAGTACCCTCTAGGAAACGTACATAGTCCAAGTGCCCGCTAGTTAACCTAAATAGTCCAAGTGCCTGCAAGGTAACCTAGATAGTCCAAGTGCCCTCTAGTTAACCTAGATCGTCCAAGTGCCCGCTAGTAAATCTACATAGTCCAAGGGCCCGCTAGTTAACCTACATAGTCCAAGGTCCGCTAGTTAACCTAGATAGTCCAAGTGCTCGCTAGTTAACCTATATAGTACAAGGGCCCACTAGTTGACCTAGATAGTCCAAGTGCCCGTTAGCTAACCTAGATATTCGAAGCGTCCGCTAGTTAACCTACATAGTCCAAGTGCCCGTTCGTTAACCTAGATAAGCCAAGTGCCGCTAGGGAACCTATCTAGTCCAAGTACCCTCTAGGAAACGTACATAGTCCAAGTGCCCGCTAGGTAACGTACATAGTCCAGGTGCCCGCTAGGTAACGTAGATAGTCCAAGTGCCCGCTAGGAAACGTACATAGTCCAAGTGCCCGCTAGATAACCTAAATAGTCCAAGTGCCTGCAAGGTAACCCAGATAGTCCAAGTGCCCACTAGTTAACCTACATAGTCCAGGTTCCCCCTAGGTAACCTAAATAGTCCAAGGGCCCGCTAGGTAACCTACATAGTCCAAGTGCCCGATAGGGAACCTATATAGTCCAAGTGCCCGCTAGGTAACCTACATAGTCCAAGTGCGAGCTAGGTAACCTACATAGTCCAAATGCCCGATAGTTAACCTACATAGTCCAAGTGCCCGATAGGGAACCTACATAATCCAATTGCCTGTTAGGGAAACTACATAGTCCAAGTGCCCTTTAGGTAACCTAGATAGTCTAAATGCCCGCTAGGGAAACCACATAGTCCAAGTGCCCGTTAGGGAACCTACATAGTCCAAGTGCCCGATAGGCAACGTACATAGTCCAAGTGCCCGCTAGGTAACCTACATAGTACAAGTGCCCGCTAGTTAACCTAAATAGTCCAAGTGCCCGCTAGTTAACCTAGATAGTCCTAGTGCCCGTTAGTTAACCTAGATAGTCCAAGTGCCCACTAGGGGACGTACTTAGTCCATGTGCCCGTTATCTAACCTAGATAGTCCAAGTGCCCGCTAGTTAACAATTATCATCCAAGTGCCCGCTAGTTAACCTAGATAGTCCAAGTGCCCTCTAGTTAACCTAGATCGTCCAAGTGCCCGCTAGTAAATCTACATAGTCCAAGGGCCCGCTAGTTAACCTACATAGTCCAAGGTCCGCTAGTTAACCTAGATAGTCCAAGTGCTCGCTAGTTAACCTACATAGTACAAGGGCCCACTAGTTGACCTAGATAGTCCAAGTGCCCGTTAGCTAACCTAGATATTCGAAGTGTCCGCTAGTTAACCTACATAGTCCAAGTGCCCGTTCGTTAACCTAGATAAGCCAAGTGCCGCTAGGGAACCTATCTAGTCCAAGTACCCTCTAGGAAACGTACATAGTCCAAGTGCCCGCTAGTTAACCTATATAGTCCAAGTGCCTGCAAGGTAACCTAGATAGTCCAAGTGCCCACTAGTTAACCTACATAGTCCAGGTTCCCCCTAGGTAACCTAAATAGTCCAAGGGCCCGCTAGGTAACCTACATAGTCCAAGTGCCCGATAGGGAACCTATATAGTCCAAGTGCCCGCTAGGTAACCTACATAGTCCAAGTGCCAGCTAGGTAACCTACATAGTCCAAATGCCCGATAGTTAACCTACATAGTCCAAGTGCCCGATAGGGAACCTACATAATCCAATTGCCCGTTAGGGAAACTACATAGTCCAAGTGCCCTTTAGGTAAACTAGATAGTCTAAATGTCCGCTAGGGAACCCACATAGTCCAAGTGCCCGTTAGGGAACCTACATAGTCCAAGTGCCCGCTAGGTAACGTACATAGTCCAAGTTCCCGCTAGGTAACTTAGATAGTCCAAGTGCCCGCTAGGGAACGTACATAATCCAAGTGCCCGCTAGGTAACCTAGATAGTCCAAGTGCCCGCTAGTTAACCTACATAGTCCAAGTGCCTGCTAGGTAAACTAGATAGTCCAAGTGCCAACTAGTTAACCTACATAGTCCAGGTTCCCCCTAAGTAACCTAGATAGTCCAAGGGTCCGCTAGGTAACCTACATTGTCCTAGTGCCCCCTAGTTAACCTACATTCTCCAAGTGCCCGATAGGCAACCTACATAGTCCAAGTGCCCGCTAGGTAACCTACATAGTCCAAATGCCCGCTAGTTAACCTACATAGTCCAAGTGCCCAATAGGGAACCTATATAATCCAAGTGCCCGCTAGGGAACCTACATAGTCCAAGTGCCCGTTAGGTAACCTAGATATTCCAAGTGCCCGCTAGGTAACCTACATAGTGCAAGTGTCTGCTAGTTAACCTAAGTAGTCCAAGGGCCCGCTAGTTAACATACATAGTCAAAGTGCCCGGTAGTTAACTTACATAGTTCAAGTGTCCGTAGGTAACATTCATAGTCCAAGTGCCCGCTAGGGAACCTACATATTCCAAGTGCCCTCTAGGGAACCTACGTAGTCCAAGTGCCCGCTAGGGAATCTACATAGTCCAAGGGACCGCTGGTTAATGTAGATAGTCCAAGTGCTGCTAGTTAATCTACATAGTCCAAGGGCCTGCTAGTTAACCTACATAGTCCAAGTACCCGCTAGTTAACCTAGATCGTCCAAGTGTCCGCTAGTTAACCTACATAGTCCAAGTGCCCGCTAGGGAACCTACATAGTCCAAGTGCCTGCTAGGGAACCTACATTGTCCAAGTGCCCGCTCTGGAACATACATAGTCCAAGTGCCCGCTAGGGAATCTACATAGTCCAAGGGCTCGCTAGTTAACGTAGATAGTCCAAGTGCCGCTAGTTAATCTACATAGTCCAAGGGCCCGTTAGTTAACCTACATAGTCCAAATACCTGCTAGTTAACCTAGATCGTCCAAGGGCCCGCTAGTTAACCTACATCGTCCAAGGGCACACTAGTTAACCTAGATAGTCCATGTGCCCGCTAGGTAACCTAGACAGTTCAAGTGACCACTAGGTTACCTACATAGTCCAAGTGCCCGCTAGTTATGCTATAGTCCAAGTGCTCACTAGTTAACCTAGATAGTCCAAGTGCCCCCTAGTTAACCTAGATAGACCAAGTGCCCGCTAGGGATCCTACCTAGTCCAAGTGCCCCATAGGGAACCTACATAATCCAAGTTCCCGCTAGTTAACATAGATAGTCCAAGTACCCGCTAGGAAACGTACATAGTCCAAGTGCCCGCTAGGTAACGTATATAGTCCAAGTGCCCGCTAGGTAAGGTAGATAGTTCAAGTGCCCACTAGGAACGTACATAGTCCAAGTGCCTGCTACGTAACCTAGATAGTCCAAGTGCCCGCTAGTTAACCTACATAGTGCAAGAGCCCGCTAGTTTACCTAGATCATTTAAGTGTCCGCAAGTTTACCTACATAGTCCACGTGCCAGTTAGCTAACCTAGATAGTCCAAGGGCCCGCTAGTTGACCTACATAGTCCAAGTGACCGCTAGGGTACCTTCATAGTCCAAGTGCCAGCTAGGTAACCTAGATAGTCCAAGGGGCAGGTAGTTAACCTAGATAGTCCTAGTGCCCATTAGTTAACCTAGAGTTCATGTGCCCACTAGGGGACGTACTTAGTCCATGTGCCCGTTAGCTAACCTAGATAGTCTAAGTGCCCGCTAGTTAACAATGATCATCCACGTGCCCGCTAGTTAACCTAGATAGTCCAAGTGCCCTCTTGTTAACCTAGATCGTCCAAGTGCCCGCTAGTAAACCTACATAGTCCAAGGGCCCGCTAGTTAACCTACATAGTCCAAGGTCCGCTAGTTAACCTAGATAGTCCAAGTGCTCTCTAGTTAACCTACATAGTACAGGGGCCCACTAGTTGACCTAGATAATCCAAGTGCCCACTAGTTAACCTAGATAGTCCAAGTGTCCGCTAGGTAACCTAAGTAGTCCAAATGTCCGATAGGGATCCTACATAGTCCAAGTGTCCGCTAGGTAACCTACATCGTCCAAGTGTCTGTTAGTTAACCTAGATAGTCCAAGTGCCCGCTAGGTAACCTAGACTGTCCAAGTGCCCGCTAGGTTACCTACGTAGTCCAAGTGCCCGTTCGTTAACCTAGATAGTCCAAGTGCCTGCTAGGAAACCTACATAGTCCAAGGGCCCGCTAGGTAACCTAGATAGTTCAAGTGACCGCTAGGTAACCTAGAGTCCAAGTACTCGCTAGTTAACCTACATAGTCCAAGTGCACGCTATGTAACCTAGATAGTCAAAGTGCCCGTTAGGTAACCTAGATAATCCAAGTGCCCGTTACCTAACCTAGATAGTCCAAGTGCCCTCTAGGCAACCTACATAGTCCAAGAGCCCGTTCGTTAACCTAGAAGTCCAAGTGCCCGCTAGGTTACCTGCATATTCCAAGTGCCCGTTCGTTAACCTAGATAATCCAAGTGCCCCCTAGGTAACCTACATAGTCCAAGTGCCCGCTAGGTAACCTATATAGCCCAAGTGCCCGCTAGGAATCCCAGATAGTCCAAGGGCCCGCTAGTTAACCAACATAGTCCAAGGGCTCACTTGTTCACTTTGATATTTCAAGTGCCCGCTAGTTAACCTAGATCGTCCAAGCGCCCGCTAGTTAACCTAGATTGTCCAAGTGCCCGCTAGTTAACCTACATAGACCAAGGGCCCACTAGTTAACCTAGATAGTCCAAGTGTCCTTTAGTTAACCTACATAGCCCAAGTGCCCGCTAGTTAACCTATGTACCAAGTGCCCGTTACGTAACCTAGATATTCCAATGGCACTCTAGTTAACCTATATCGTCCAAGTGCCTGCTAGGCAACCTAGATAGTCCAAGTGCCCGCTAAGGAACCTACATAGTCCAAGTTCACGCTAAGGAACCTACATAGCCAAGTGCACGCTAGTTAACCTAGATAGTCCAAGTGCCCGCTAGTTAACCTACATAGTCCAAGTTCCCGCTAAGAAACCTAGATAGTCCAAGTGCACGCTAGTTAACCAAGATAGTCCAAGTGCCCTCTAGTTAGCCTAGATCTTCCAAATGCCCACTAAGAAACCTAGATAGTCCAAGTGCTCTTTACCTAACCTAGACAGTCCAATTGCCCGCTATGCAACATACATAGTCCAAGTGCCCTTTCGTTAACCTAGAAGTCCAAGTGCCCGCTAGGTAACCTACATAGTCCAAATGCCCGTTCGGTAACCTAGATAGTGCAAGTGTCCGGTAGTTAACCTACATAGTCCAAGTGCCTGCTAGGTAACCTAGATAGTCCAAAGGCCCTCTAGTTAACCTACATAGTCAAAGTGCCCGGTAGATAACTTACATAGTTCAAGTGTCCGTAGGGAACATACATAGTCCAAGTGCCCGCTAGGGAACATACAGAGTCCAAGTGCCAGCTAGGGAACCTACATAGTCCACGTGCCCGCTAGGGAATCTACATAATCCAAGGGCCCGCTAGTTAATGTAGATAGTCCAAGTGCCGCTAGTTAATCTACATATTTCAAGGGCCCGCTATTAACCTACATAGTCCAAGTACCCGCTAATTAACCTAGATCGTCCAAGTGTCCGCTAATTAACCTATATTGTACAAGTGCCCGCTAGGGAACCTAGATAGTCCAAGTGCCCGCTCTGGAACATACGTAGTCCAAGTGCCCGCTAGGGAATCTACATAGTCCAAGGGCCCGCTAGTTAACATAGATAGTCCAAGTGCCGCTAGTTAATCTACATAGTCCAAGGGCTCGCTAGTTAACCTACATAGTCCAAGTACCCGCTAGTTAATCTACATAGTCCAAGTGCCCGCTAGGTAACCTAGACAGTTCAAGTGACCACTAGGTTACCTACATAGTCCAAGTGCCCGTTCGTTAACCTACATATTCCAAGTGCCCGCTAGGTAACCAATATAGTCCAAATGCCCGCTAGGGGCCCTAATAGTCCAAATGCCGGCTAGTTAACCTAGATAGTCCAAGTGCTCGCTAGTTAACCTAGATAGTCCAAATGCCCCTAGGGAACCCACATAGTCCAAGTGCCCGCTAGCGAACTTACATAGTCCAAGGGCCCGCTAGGGAACCTACATAGTCCAAGTGCCCGCTAGGTAACCTATATCGCCCAAGTGCCTGCTAGGTAACCCAAAGAGTCCAAGGGCCTGCTAGTTAACCTACATAGTCCAAGGGCTCACTTGTTCACTTTGATAGTTCAAGTGCCCGCTAGTTAACCTAGATCGTCCAAGTGCCCGCTAGTTAACCTAGATTGTCCAAGTGCCCGTTAGTTAACCTACATAGTCCAAGGGACCACTAGTTAACCTAGATAGTCCAAGTGTCCTCTGGGTAACCTATAGTCCAAGTGCCCGCTAGTTAACCTATATACCAAGTGCCCGTTACGTAACCTAGATATTCCACGGGCACGCTAGTTAACCTATTTCGTCCAAGTGCCCGCTAGGCAACCTAGATAGTCCAAGTGCCCGCTAAGGAACCTACATAGTCCAAGTGCACGCTAGTTAACCTAGATAGTCCAAGTGCCTGCTAGGTAACCTACATAGTGCAAGTGTCCGCTAGTTAACCTACATATTCCAAGTGCCCGCTAGGTAACCTAGATACCGCAAGTGCCCGCTAGTTAACCTAGATAGTTCAAGTACCCGCGAGGTAACCTAGATCGTCCAAGGGCCCCCTAGTTAGCCTACATAGTCCAAGTGCCCGGTAGTTAATCTAGATAGTCCAAGGGCCCACTAGTTAACGTAGATAGTCCAAGTGCCGCTAGTTAATCTACATAGTCCAAGGGCCCGCTAGTTAACCTACATAGTCCAAGTACCCGCTAAGAAACTTAGATAGTCCAAGTGCACGCTAGTTAACCTAGATAGTCCAAGTGCCCTCTAGTTAACCTAGATCTTCCAAGTGCTCGCTAAGAAACCTAGATAGTCCTATTGCCCATTACCTAACCTAGATAGTCCAATTGCCCGCTATGCAACATACATAGTCCAAGTGCCCGTTCGTTAACCTAGAAGTCCAAGTGGCCGCTAGGTAACCAAGACTCTCCAAGTGCCCGCTAGGTTACTTACATAGTCCAATTGCCCGTACGGTAACCTAGATAGTGCAAGTGTCCGATAGTTAACATACATAGTCCAAGTGCCCGTTAGGTAACCAAGATAGTCCAAGGGCCGCTAGTTAACCTACATAGTCAAAGTGCCCGGTAGTTAACTTACATAGTTCAAGTGTCCGTAGGGAACATACATAGTCCAAGTGCCCGCTAGGGAACATACAGAGTCCAAGTGCCAGCTAGGGAACCTACATAGTCCACGTGCCCGCTAGGGAATCTACATAATCCAAGGGCCCGCTAGTTAATGTAGATAGGCCAAGTGCCGCTAGTTAATCTACATATTTCAAGGGCCCGCTATTTAACCTACATAGTCCAAGTACCCGCTAGTTAACCTAGATCGTCCAAGTGTCCGCTAATTAACCTACATTGTACAAGTGCCCGCTAGGGAACCTAGATAGTCCAAGTGCCCGCTCTGGAACATACGTAGTCCAAGTGCCCACTAGGGAATCTACATAGTCCAAGGGCCCGCTAGTTAATGTAGATAGTCCATGTGCCGCTAGTTAATCTACATAGTCCAAGGGCTCGCTAGTTAACCTACATAGTCCAAGTACCCGCTAGTTAATCTACATAGTCCAAGTGCCCGCTAGGTAACCTAGACAGTTCAAGTGACCACTAGGTTACCTACATAGTCCAAGTGCCCGTTCGTTAACCTACATATTCCAAGTGCCCGCTAGGTAACCAATATAGTCCAAATGCCCGCTAGGGGCCCTAATAGTCCAAATGCCGGCTAGTTAACCTAGATAGTCCAAGTGCTCGCTAGTTAACCTAGATAGTCCAAATGCCCCTAGGGAACCCACATAGTCCAATTGCCCGCTAGCGAACTTACATAGTCCAAGGGCCGGCTAGGGAACCTACATAGTCCAAGTGCCCGCTAGGTAACCTATATAGCCCAAGTGCCTGCTAGGTAACCCAAAGGGTCCAAGGGCCCGCTAGTTAACCTACATAGTCCAAGGGCTCACTTGTTCACTTTGATACTTGAAGTGTCCGCTAGTTAACCTAGATCGTCCAAGTGCCCGCTAGTTAACCTAGATTGTCCAAGTGCCCGCTAGTTAACCTACATAGTCCAAGGGACCACTAGTTAACCTAGATAGTCCAAGTGTCCTCTGGGTAACCTATAGTCCAAGTGCCCGCTAGTTAACCTATATACCAAGTGCCCGTTACGTAACCTAGATATTCCAAGGGCACGCTAGTTAGCCTATATCGTCCAAGTTCCCGCTAGGCAACCTAGATAGTCCAAGTGCCCGCTAAGGAACCTACATAGTCCAAGTGCCCGCTAGGTGACCTAGATAGTCCAAGTGTCTGCTAGGTAACCTACATAGTGCAAGTGTCCGCTAATTAACCTACATATTCCAAGTGCCCGCTAGGTAACCTAGATACCGCAAGTGCCCGCTAGTTAACCTAGATAGTTCAAGTACCCGCGAGGTAACCTAGATCGTCCAAGGGCCCCCTAGTTAGCCTACCTAGTCCAAGTGCCCGGTAGTTAATCTAGATAGTCCAAGGGCCCGCTAGTTAACGTAGATAGTCCAAGTGCCGCTAGTTAATCTACATAGTCCACGGGCCCGCTAGTTAACCTACATAGTCCAAGTACCCGCTAAGAAACTTAGATAGTCCAAGTGCACGCTAGTTAACCTAGATAGTCCAAATGCCCTCTAGTTAACCTAGATCTTCCAAGTGCTCGCTAAGAAACCTAGATAGTCCTATTGCCCGTTACCTAACCTAGATAGTCCAATTGCCCGCTATGCAACATACATAGTCCAAGTGCCCGTTCGTTAACCTTGAAGTCCAAGTGGCCGCTAGGTAACCAAGACTCTCCAAGTGCCCGCTAGGTTACTTACATAGTCCAATTGCCCGTACGGTAACCTAGATAGTGCAAGTGTCCGATAGTTAACCTACATAGTCCAAGTGCCCGTTAGGTAACCAAGATAGTCCAAGGGCCGCTAGTTAACCTACATAGTCAAAGTGCCCGGTAGTTAACTTACATAGTTCAAGTGTCCGTAGGGAACATACATAGTCCAAGTGCCCGCTAGGGAACATACAGAGTCCAAGTGCCAGCTAGGGAACCTACATAGTCCACGTGCCCGCTAGGGAATCTACATAATCCAAGGGCCCGCTAGTTAATGTAGATAGTCCAAGTGCCGCTAGTTAATCTACATATTTCAAGGGCCCGCTATTTAACCTACATAGTCCAAGTACCCGCTAGTTAACCTAGATCGTCCAAGTGTCCGCTAATTAACCTACATTGTACAAGTGCCCGCTAGGGAACCTAGATAGTCCAAGTGCCCGCTCTGGAATATACGTAGTCCAAGTGCCCGCTAGGGAATCTACATAGTCCAAGGGCCCGCTAGTTAATGTAGATAGTCCAAGTGCCGCTAGTTAATCTACATAGTCCAAGGGCTCGCTAGGTAACCTACATAGTCCAAGTACCCGCTAGTTAATCTACATAGTCCAAGTGCCCGCTAGGTAACCTAGACAGTTCAAGTGACCACTAGGTTACCTACATAGTCCAAGTGCCCGTTCGTTAACCTACATATTCCAAGTGCCCGCTAGGTAACCAATATAGTTCAAATGCCCGCTAGGGGCCCTAATAGTCCAAATGCCGGCTAGTTAACCTAGATAGTCCAAGTGCTCGCTAGTTAACCTAGATAGTCCAAATGCCCCTACGGAACCCACATAGTCCAAGTGCCCGCTAGCGAACTTACATAGTCCAAGGGCCCGCTAGGGAACCTACATAGTCCAAGTGCCTGCTGGTTAACCTACATAGTCCAAGGGCTCACTTGTTCACTTTGATAGTTCAAGTGCCCGCTAGTTAACCTAGATCGTCCAAGTGCCCGCTAGTTAACCTAGATTGTCCAAGTGCCCGCTAGTTAACCTACATAGTCCAAGGGACCATTAGTTAACCTAGATAGTCCAAGTGTCCTCTGGGTAACCTATAGTCCAAGTGCCCGCTAGTTAACCTATATACCAAGTGCCCGTTACGTAACCTAGATATTCCAAGGGCACGCTAGTTAACCTATATCGTCCAAGTGCCCGCTAGGCAATCTAGATAGTCCAAGTGCCCGCTAAGGAACCTACATAGTCCAAGTGCACGCTAGTTAACCTAGATAGTCCAAGTGCCCGCTAGTTAACCTAGATAGTCCAAGTGCCTGCTAGGTAACCTACATAGTACAAGTGTCCGCTAGTTAACCTACATATTCCAAGTGCCCGCTAGGTAACCTAGATACCGCAAGTGCCCGCTAGTTAACCTAGATAGTTCATGTACCCGCGAGGTAACCTAGATCGTCCAAGGGCCCCCTAGTTAGCCTACATAGTCCAAGTGCCCGGTAGTTAATCTACATAGTCCAAGGGCCCGCTAGTTAACGTAGATAGTCCAAGTGCCGCTAGTTAATCTACATAGTCCAAGGGCCCGCTAGTTAACCTACATAGTCCAAGTACCCGCTAAGAAACTTAGATAGTCCAAGTGCACGCTAGTTAACCTAGATAGTCCAAGTGCCCTCTAGTTAACCTAGATCTTCCAAGTGCTCGCTAAGAAACCTAGATAGTCCTAGTGCCCGTTACCTAACCTAGATAGTCCAATTGCCCGCTATGCAACATACATAGTCCAAGTGCCCGTTCGTTAACCTAGAAGTCCAAGTGGCCGCTAGGTAACCAAGACTCTCCAAGTGCCCGCTAGGTTACTTACATAGTCCAATTGCCCGTACGGTAACCTAGATAGTGCAAGTGTCCGATAGTTAACCTACATAGTCCAAGTGCCCGTTAGGTAACCAAGATAGTCCAAGGGCCGCTAGTTAACCTACATAGTCAAAGTGCCCGGTAGTTAACTTACATAGTTCAAGTGTCCGTAGGGAACATACATAGTCCAAGTGCCCGCTAGGGAACATAAAGAGTACAAGTGCCCGCTATGGAACCTACATAGTCCATGTGCCCGCTAGGGAATCTACATAGTCCAGGGGCCCGCTAGTTAATGTAGATAGTCCAAGTGCCGATAGTTAATCTACATAGTTCAAGGGCCCGCTAGTTAACCTACATAGTCCAAGTACCCGCTAGTTAACCTAGATCGTCCAAGTCCGCTAATTGACCTACATAATACAAGTGCCCGCTAGGGAACCAAGATAGTCCAAGTGCCCGCTCTGGAACCTACATAGTACAAGTGCCTGCTAGGGAACCTACATAGTCCAAGTGCCCGCTCTTGAACATACATAGTCCAAGTGCCCGCTAGGGAATCTACATAGTCCAAGGGCCCGCTAGTTAATGTCGATAGTCCAAGTGCCGCTAGTTAATCTACATAGTCCAAGGGCCCGCTAGTTAACCTACATAGTCCAAGTACCTGCTTGTTAACCTAGATCGTCCAAGTGCCCGCTAGGTAACCTACATAGTCCAAGGGCCCGCAAGTTAAACTACATATTCCTAGGGCCCGCTAGTTAACCTACATCGTCCAAGGGCCCGCTAGTTAACCTACATAGTCCAAGTGCCCGCTAGGTAACCTAGACAGTTCAAGTGACCACTAGGTTACCTACATAGTCCAAGTGCCCGTTCGTTACCCTACATAGTCCAAGTGCCCGCTAAGTAACCAATATAGTCCAAATGCCCGCTAGGTAACTTAGAGAGTCCAAATGCCCGCTAGGGAACCCACATAGTCCAAGTGCCCGCTAGGGAACTTTCATAGTCCAAGGGCCCGCTAGGGAACCTACATAGTCCAAGTGCCCGCTAGGTAACCTAGATAGTCCAACAGCCCTGTAGGTAACCTACATACTCCAAGTACCCGCTAGGTAACGTAGATAGTTCAAGTGCCAGCTAGGTAAGCCAGATAGTCCAAGTGCCCGCTAGGTAACCTACAAAGTCTAAGTGCCCGCTAGGTAATCTATATAGTCCAAATGACCGCTAAGGAGCCTACATAGTCCAAATACCCGCTAGGTAACCTAGGTAGTCCAAGGGCCCGCTAGGTAACCTACAAAGTCTAAGTGCCCGCTAGGTTATCTATATAGTCCAAATGCCCGCTAGGGAATCGACATAGTCAAAGGGACCGCTAGTTAACGTAGATAGTCCAAGTGCCCCTAGTTAATTTACATAGTCCAAGGGCCGGCTAGTTAACCTACATAGTCCAAGTACCCGCTAGTTAACCTGATCGTCCAAGTGCCCGCTAGGTAACCTACATAGTCAAAGGGCCCGCTAGATAACCTACAAATTCTAAGTGCCCGCTATGTTATCTATATAGTCCAAATGATCGCTAGGGAACCTACATAGTCCAAGTGCCCGCTAGGTAACCTAGATAATCCAAGTGCCCGCTAGTTAACCTAGATCGTCCAAGTGCCCGCTAGTTAACCTAGATCGTCCAAGTGCCCGCTAGTTAACCAACATAGTCAATGGGCTCGCTAGTTAACCTACAAAGTGCAAGAGCCTGCTAGTTAACCTAGATCGTGCAAGTGTCCGCTAGTTAACCTACATAGTCCAAGTGCCAGTTAGCTAGCCTATATAGTCCAAGGGCCCACTAGTTGACCTTCATAGTCCAAGTGCCCGCTAGTTAACCTAGATAGTCCAAGTGACCGCTAGGTAACCTAAAGTCCAAATGTCCGATAGGGATCCTACATAGTCCAAGTGCCCGCTAGGTAACCTACATAGTCCAAGTGCCCGTTAGGTAACCTAGATAGTCCAAATGCCCGCTAGGGAACCCACATAGTCCAAGTGCCCGCTAGGGAACCTACATAGTCCAAGGGCCCGCTAGGGAACCTACATAGTCCAAGTGCCCGTTAGTTAACCTAGATAGTCCCAGTGCCCGCTTGGTAACTTAGATAGTCCAACAGCCCGCTAGGTAACCTACATACTCCAAGAACCCGCTATAACGTAGATAGTTCAAGTGCCAGCTAGGTAACCTAGATAGTTCTTGTGCCACTAGGTAACCTACAAAATCTAATTGCCCGCTACGTTATCTATATAGTCCAAATGCCCGCTAGGGAATCTACATAGTCCAAGGGTCCGCTAGTTAACATAGATAGTCCAATTCCGCTAGTTAATCTACATAGACCAAGGTCCCGGTAGTTAACCTACATAGTCCAAGTACCCGCTAAAAACCTAGATAGTTCAATTGCACGCTAGTTAACCTAGATCGTCCAAGTGCCCGCTAAGAAACCTAGATAGTCCAAGTTCCTGTTACCTAACCTAGATAGTCCATTTGCCCGCTATGCAACATACATAGTCCAAGAGCCCGTTCGTTAACCTAGAAGTCCAAGTGCCCGCTAGGTAGCCTAGACTCTCCAAGTGCCCGCTAGGTTACCTACATAGTCCAAATGCTCGTTCGGTAACCTAGATAGTGCAAGTGCCCGGTAGTTAACCTACATCATCCAAGGGCCCGCTAGTTAACCTAGATAGTCCAAGTGCCCGCTAGTTAACCTACATAGTCCAAGTGCCCGGTAGTTAACTTACATAGTTCAAGTGTCCGTAGGGAAATACAGAGTCCAAATGCCCGCTAGGGAACCTACATAGTCCAAGTGCCCGCTAGGCAATCTACATAATCCAAGGGCCCGCTAGTTAACGTAGATAGTCCAAGTGCTGCTAGTTAATCTACATAGTCCAAGTACCTGCTAGTTAACCTAGATCGTCCAAGTGTCCGCTAGTTAACCTACATAGTCCAAGTGCCCGCTAGGTAACCTACATAGTCCAAGTGCCTGCTAGGGAACCTACATAGTCGAAGTGCCCGCTCTGGAACCTACATAGTCCAAGTGCCCGCTAGGCAATCTACATAGTCCAAGGGCCCGTTAGTTAACCTACATAATCCAAGTACCTGCTAGTTAACCTAGATCGTCCAAGTGTCCGCTAGTTAACCTACATAGTCCAAGTGCCCGCTAGGGAACCTACATAATCCAAGTGCCTGCTAGGGAACCTACATAGTCGAAGTGCCCGCTCTGGAACATACATAGTCCAAGTGCCCGCTAGTCAATATACATAGTCCAAGGGCCCGCTAGTTAACGTAGATAGTCCAAGGGCCGCTAGTTAATCTACATAGTCTAAAGGCTCGCTAGTTAACCTACATAGTCCAAGTACCCGCTAGTTTACCTAGATCTTCCAAGTGCACGCTAGTAAACCTACATAGTCCAAGGGCCCGCTAGTTAACCTACATAGTCCAAGGGCCCGCTAGTTAAACTACATCGTCCAAGGGCCCGCTAGTTAACCTAGATCGTCCAAGTGCCCACTAGTTAACCAACATAGTCAATGGGCCCGCTAGTTAACCTACAAAGTGCAAGAGCCTGCTAGTTAACCTAGATCGTGCAAGTGTCCGCTAGTTAACCTACATAGTCCAAGTGCCAGTTAGCTAGCCTATATAGTCCAAGCGCCCGCTAGTTGACCTACATAGTCCAAGTGCCCGCTAGTTAACCTAGATAGTCCAAGTGACGGCTAGGTAACCTAAGTAGTCCAAATGTCCGATAGGGATCCTACATAGTCCAAGTGCCCGCTAGGTAACCTACATAGTCCAAGTGTCCGTTAGGTAGCCTACATAGTCCAAGGGCCCGCTAGGGAACCTACATAGTCCAAGTGCCCGTTAGTTAACCTAGATAGTCCCAGTGCCCGCTTGGTAACTTAGATAGTCCAACAGCCCGCTAGGTAACCTACATACTCCAAGAACCCGCTATAACGTAGATAGTTCAAGTGCCAGCTAGGTAACCTAGATAGTTCTTGTGCCACTAGGTAACCTACAAAATCTAATTGCCCGCTACGTTATCTATATAGTCCAAATGCCCGCTAGGGAATCTACATAGTCCAAGGGTCCGCTAGTTAACGTAGATAGTCCAATTCCGCTAGTTAATCTACATAGTCCAAGGTCCCGGTAGTTAACCTACATAGTCCAAGTACCCGCTAAAAACCTAGATAGTTCAATTGCACGCTAGTTAACCTAGATCGTCCAAGTGCCCGCTAAGAAACCTAGATAGTCCAAGTTCCTGTTACCTAACCTAGATAGTCCAATTGCACGCTATGCAACATACATAGTCCAAGAGCCCGTTCGTTAACCTAGAAGTCCAAGTGCCCGCTAGGTAACCTAGACTCTCCAAGTGCCCGCTAGGTTACCTACATAGTCCAAATGCTCGTTCGGTAACCTAGATAGTGCAAGTGCCCGGTAGTTAACCTACATCATACAAGGGCCCGCTAGTTAACCTAGATAGTCCAAGTGCCCGCTAGTTAACCTACATAGTCCAAGTGCCCGGTAGTTAATTTACATAGTTCAAGTGTCCGTAGGGAAATACAGAGTCCAAGTGCCCGCTAGGGAACCTACATAGTCCAAGTGCCCGCTAGGCAATCTACATAATCCAAGGGCCCGCTAGTTAATGTAGATAGTCCAAGTGCTGCTAGTTAATCTACATAGTCCAAGTACCTGCTAGTTAACCTAGATCGTCCAAGTGTCCGCTAGTTAACCTACATAGTCCAAGTGCCCGCTAGGTAACCTACATAGTCCAAGTGCCTGCTAGGGAACCTACATAGTCGAAGTGCCCGCTCTGGAACCTACATAGTCCAAGTGCCCGCTAGGCAATCTACATAGTCCAAGGGCCCGCTAGTTAACCTACATAATCCAAGTACCTGCTAGTTAACCTAGATCGTCCAAGTGTCCGCTAGTTAACCTACATAGTCCAAGTGCCCGCTAGGGAACCTACATAGTCCAAGTGCCCGCTATGTAACCTAGACAGTCCAAGTGCCCGCTAGGTAACCTATATAGTCCAAGTGCCCTCTAGGTAACCTAGATAGTCCAAGGGCCCGTTAGTTAACCTACATAGTCCAAGGGCTCACATGTTCACTTTGATAGTCCAAGTGCCCGCTAGTTAACCTAGATCTTCCAAGTGCCCTCTAGTTAACCTAGATTGTCCAAGTGCCCGCTAGTTAACCTACATATTCCAAGGGCCCACTAGTTAACCTATATACCAAGTGCCCGCTACGTAACCTAGATATTCCAAGGGCACGCTAGTTAACCTATATCGTCCAAGTGCCCGCGAGGCAACCTAGATAATCCAAGTGCCCGCTAGGGAACATACATAGTCCAAGTGCCTGCTAGGGAACCTACATAGTCGAAGTGCCCGCTCTGGAACATACATAGTCCAAGTGCCCGCTAGTCCATATACATAGTCCAAGTGCCCGCTAGTTAACGTAGATAGTCCAAGTGCCGCTAGTTAATCTACATAGTCCAAAGGCTCGCTAGTTAACCTACATAGTCCAAGTACCCGCTAGTTTACCTAGATCTTTCAAGTGCACGCTAGTAAACTTACATAGTCCAAGGGCCCGCTAGTTAACCTACATAGTCCAAGGGCCCGCTAGTTAAACTACATCGTCCAAGGGCCCGCTAGTTAACCTAGATAGTCCAAGTGTCCGCTAGATAACCTAGAGTCCAAGTGCTCGCTAGTTAACCTACATAGTCCAAGTGCCCGCTATGTAACCTAGACAGTCCAAGTGCCCGCTAGGTAACCTATATAGTCCAAGTGCCCGCTAGGTAACCTAGATAGTCCAAGGGCCCGCTAGTTAACCTACATAGTCCAAGGGCTCACATGTTCACTTTGATAGTCCAAGTGCCCGCTAGTTAACCTAGATCTTCCAAGTGCCCTCTAGTTAACCTAGATTGTCCAAGTGCCCGCTAGTTAACCTACATATTCCAAGGGCCAACTAGTTAACCTATATACCAAGTGCCCGCTACGTAACCTAGATATTCCAAGGGCACGCTAGTTAACCTATATCGTCCAAGTGCCCGCGAGGCAACCTAGATAGTCCAAGTGCCCGCTAAGGAACCTACGTAGTCCAAGTGCATGCTAGTTTTCCTAGATAGTCCAAGTGCCCGTTAGTTAACCTAGATAGTCCAAGTGCCTGCTAGGTAACCTACGTAGTGCAAGTGCCCGCTAGTTAACCTACATATTCCAAGTGCCCGCTAGTTAACATAGATAGCCCAAGTGCCCTCTAGTTAACCTACATAATCTAAGTGCCCGTTGGCTAACCTATATAGTCCAAGGGCCCGCTAGTTGACTTACATAGTCAAAGTGCCAGCTAGGTAACCTAGATAGTACAAGTGCCTGTTAGCTAACCTAGATAGTCCAAGTGGCGGCTAGGTAACCTACATATTCCAAGTGCCCGTTCGTTAACCTAGATAATCCAAGTGCCCATTCGTTACCCGAGATAATCCAAGTGCCCACTAGGTAACCTAGACAGTCCAAGTGCCCGCTAGTTAACCTACATAGTCCAAGTGCCCTTTAGTTAACCTAGATAGTCAAAGTGCCTGCTAGGTAACCAAGACTCTCCAAATGCCCGCTAGGTAACCTACATAGTCCAAGTGCCCGCTAGGTAACCTAAATAGTCCAAATGCCCTCTAGGGAATCTACATAGTCCAAGGGCCCGCTAGTTAATGTAGATAGTCCAAGTGCCGCTAGTTAATCTACATAGTCCAAGTGCCCGCTAGTTAACCTAAATAGTCCAAGTGCCTGAGAGGTAACCTAAACATTTCAAGTGAACACTAGGTTACCTACATAGTCCAAGTGCCCGTTCGTTAACCTACATAGTCCAAGTGCCCGCTAGGTAACCAATATAGTCCAAATGCCCGCTAGGGGCCCTGATAGTCCAAATGCCCGATAGTTAACTTAGATAGTCCAAGTGCCCGCTAGTTAACCTAGATAGACCAAGTGCCCGCTAGGGAACCTATCTAGTCCAAGTACCTGCTAGGAAACGTACATAGTCCAAGTGCCCGCTAGATAACATACATAGTCTAAGTGCCCGCTAGGTAACCTAGATAGTGCAAGGGCCTGCTAGGGAAAGTACATAGTCCAAATGCCTGCTAGGTAACCTAGATAGTCCAAGTGCCCACTAGTTAACCTACATAGTCCAGGTTCCCCCTAGGTAACCTAGATAGTCCAAGGGCCCGCTAGGTAACCTACATTGTCCTAGTGCCCCCTAGTTAACCTACATTCTCCAAGTGCCCGATAGGGAACCTACATAGTCCAAGTACCCGCTAGGTAACCTACATGGTCAAAATGCCCGCTAGTTAACCTAAAAAAGTCCAAGTGCCCGATAGGGAAACTACATAATCCAAGTGCCCGCTAGGGAACCTTTATAGTCCAAGTGCCGTTAGGTCACCTAGATAGTCCAAATGCCCTCTAGGGAACCCACATAGTCCAAGTGCCCGATAGGGAACCTACATAGTCCAAGTGCCCGCTAGGTAACCAATATAGTCCAAATGCCCGCTAGGGGCCCCAATAGTCCAAATGCCCGATAGTTAACCTAGATAGTCCAAGTGCCAACTAGTTAACCTAGATAGACCAAGTGCCCGCTAGGGAACCTATCTAGTCCAAATACCCGCTAGGAAACGTACATAGTCCACGTGCCCGCTAGATAACATACATAGTCTAAGTGCCCGCTAGGTAACCTAGATAGTGCAAGGGCCTGCTAGGGAAAGTACATAGTCCAAATGCCTGCTAGGTAACCTAGATAGTCCAAGTGCCCACTAGTTAACCTACATAGTCCAGGTTCCCCCTAGGTAACCTAGATAGTCCAAGGGCCCCCTAGGTAACCTACATTGTCCTAGTGCCCCCTAGTTAACCTACATTCTCCAAGTGCCCGATAGGGAACCTACATAGTCCAAGTGCCCGCTAGGTAACCTACATGGTCCAAATGCCCGCTAGTTAACCTACAAAGTCCAAGTGCCCGATACGGAACCTACATAATCCAAGTGCCCGCTAGGGAACCTACATAGTCCAAGTGCCCGTTAGGTCACCTAGATAGTCCAAATGCCCGCTAGGGAACCCACATAGTCCAAGTGCCCGATAGGGAACCTACATAGTCCAAGGGCCCGCTAGGGAACCTACATAGTCCAAGTGCCCGTTAGTTAACCTAGATAGTCCAACAGCCCGGTAGGTAACCTACATACTCCAAGTACCCGCTAGGTAACGTAGATAGTTCAAGTGCCTGCCAGGTAGCCTAGATAGTCCAAGTGCCCGCTAGGTAACCTATATAGTCCAAGTGCCCGCTAGGTAACCTAGATAGTCCAAGTGCGCGCTAGTTAACCTACATAGTCCAAGGGCTCACTTGTTCACTTTGATAGTCCAAGTGCCCGCTGGTTAACCTAGATCTTCCAAGTGCCCACTAGTTAACCTAGATTGTCCAGGTGCCCGCTAGTTAACCTACATAGTCCAAGGGCCCACTAGTTAACCTAGATAGTCCACGTGTCCTCAAGTTAACCTACATAGTCCAAGGGCACGCTAGTTAACCTATATCGTCCAAGTGCCCGCTAGGCAACCTACAAAGTCTAAGTGCCCGCTAGGTTATCTATATAGTCCAAATGCCCGCTAGGGAACCTACATAGTCCAAGTGCCCGCTAGGTAACCTAGACAATCCAAGTGCCCGCTAGTTAACCTATATCGTCCAAGTGCCCGCTAGTTAACCTAGATCGTCCAAGTGCCCGCTAGTTAACCTAGATCGTCCAAGTGCCCGCTAGTTAACCTACATAATCAATGGACCCGCTAGTTAACCGACATAGTGCAAGAGCCCGCTAGCTAACCTAGATAATCCAAGTGCCCGCTAGTTAACCAATATCGTCCAAGTGCCCGCTAGTTACCTAGATCGTCCAAGTTCCCTCTAGTTAAACTACATAGTCAATGGGCCCGATAGTTAACCTACATAGTGCAAGTGTCCGCGATTAACCTACATAGTCCAAGTGCTCGATAGTGAACCTACATAATCCAAGTGCCCGCTAGGCAACCTACATAGTCCAAGTGCCCGTTAGTTAACCTAGATAGTTAAAGTGCCAGCTAGTTAACCTAGATAGTCCAAGTGCCCGTTCGTTAACCTACATAGTCCAAGTGCCCGCTAGGTAACCAATATAGTCCAAATGCCCGCTAGGGGCCCTAATAGTCCAAATGCCCGCTAGATAACCTAGATAGTACAAGTGCTCGCTAGTTAACCTAGATTGTCCAGATGCCTGCTAGTTAACCTACATAGTCCAAGGGCCCACTAGTTAACCTAGATAGTCCACGTGTCCTCTAGTTAACCTACATAGTCCAAGTGCCCGCTAGTTAACCTATATACCAAGTGCCCGCTACGTAACCTAGTTATTCCAAGGGCACGCTAGTTAACCTATATCATCCAAGTGCCCGCTAGGCAACCTAGATAGTCCAAGTGCCCGCTAAGGAACCTACATAGTCCAAGTGCACGCTAGTTATCCTAGATAGTCCAAGTGCCCGCTAGTTAAACTAGATAGTCCAAGTGCCTGCTATGTAACCTACATAGTGCATGTGTCCGCTAGTTAACCTACATATTCCAAGTGCCCGCTAGTTAACATAGATAGTCCAAGTGCCCGCTAGGGAACGTACATAGTCTAAGTGCCCGCTAGGTAACCAAGATACTGCAAGTGCCCGCTAGTTAACCTAGATAGTTCAAGAACCCGCTAGGTAACCTAGATCATCCAAGGGCCCCCTAGTTAGCCTACATAGTCCAAGTGCCCGCTAGGTAACCTAGATAGTCCAAGTGCCCGTTCGGTAACCTAGATAGTCCAAGTGCCCTTTAGGGAACCTAGATAGTCCTAGGGCCCGCTAGTAAACCTACATAGTCCATGGGCCCGCTAATTGATCTTCATAGTGCAAGTGTCCGCTACTTTACCTACATATTCCAAGTGCCCGCTAAATAACCTACATAATCTCAGTTCCCGTTGGCTAACCTAGATAGTCCAAGGGCCCGCTAGTTGACCTACATAGTCCAAGTGCCCGCTAGTTAACCTAGATAGTCCAAGTGCCTGCTAGGTAACCTACATAGTGCAAGTGTCCGCTAGTTAACCTACATATTCCAAGTGCCCGCTAGTTAACATAGATAGTCCAAGTGCCTGCTAGGAAACGTACATAGTCCCAGTGCCCGCTAGGTAACCTAGATAGTTCAAGTACTCTCTAGGTAACCTAGATCGTCAAAGGGCCCCCTAGTTAGCCTACATAGTCCAAGTGCCCGCTAGGTAACCAAGATAGTCCAAGTGCCCTTTAGGGAACCTAGATAGCCAAGGGCCCGATAGTAAACCTACATAGTCCATGGGCCCGCTAGTTAACCTTCATTGTGCAAGTGTCCGCTACTTAACCTACATATTCCAAGTTCCCGCTAGTTAAGCTACATAATCTAAGTGCCCATTGGCTAACCTAGATACTCCAAGGGCCCGCTAGTTGACTTACATAGTCAAAGTGCCACCTAGGTAACTTAGATAGTACAAGTGCCCGCTAGGGAACCTAGATAGTCCAAGTGCCTGTTAGCTAACCTAGATAGTCCAAGTGGCAGATAGGTAACCTACATAGTCCAAGTGCCCGTTCGTTAACCTAGATAATCCAAGTGCCCGTTCGTTAACCGAGATAATCCAAGTGCCCACTAGGTAACCTAGACAGTCCAAGTGCCCGCTAGTTAACCTACATAGTCAAAGTGCCTGATAGAGAACCTACATAATCCAAGTGTCCTCTAGGCAACCTACATAGTCCAAGTGCCCGTTAGTTAACCTAGATAGTCAGAGTGCCTGATAGGTAACCTAGATAGTCCAAGTGCCCGCTAGGTAACGTACATAGTCCAAGTGCCCGCTAGGTAACATAAATAGTCCAAATGCCCGCTAGGGAAACTACATAGTCCAAGTGCCCGCTGGTTAACCTAGATAGTCCAAGTGCCTGCTAGTAAACCTACATAATCCATGGACCCGCTAGTTAGCCTACATAGTGCAAGGGCCCGCTAGTTAACCTACATCGTCCAAGGGCCCGGTAGTTAACTTACATAGTTCAAGTGTCCGTAGGGAACATTCATAGTCCAAGTGCCCGCTAGGGAACCTACATTGTCCAAGTGCCCGCTAGGCAATCTACATAGTCCAAGGGCCCGCTAGTTTACCTAGATCTTCCAAGTGCACGCTAGTTAACCTACATAGTCCAAGGGCCCGCTAGTTAACCTACATAGTCCAAGTGCCCGCTAGTTAACCTACATAATCCAATTGCCCGCTAGGTAACCTAGACAGTTCAAGTGACCACTAGGTTACCTACATAGTCCAAGTGCCTGCTCGTTAACCTACATAGTCCAAGTGCCCGCTAGGTAACCTATATAATCCAAATGCCCGCTAAGGACCCTAATAGTCCAAGTGCCTGCTAGTTATCCTAGATAGTCCAAGTGCTCGCTAGTTAAGTTAGATAGTCCAAGTGCCCACTAGTTAACCTAGATAGACCAAGTGCCCTCTTGGGAACCTACCTAGTCCAAGTGCCCGATAGGGAACTTACATAGTCCAAGTTTCCGTTAGTTAACCTAGATAGTCCAATGCCTGCTAGGTAACCTAGATAGTCCAACAGCCCGCTAGGTAACCTACATACTCCAAGAACCTGCTAGGCAACGTAGATAGTTCAAGTGCCAGCTAGGTAACCTACAAAGTCTAAGTGCCCGCTAGGTTATCTATATAGTCCAAATGCCCGCTAGGGAACCTACATAGTCCAAGTGCCCGCTAGGTAACCTAGATAATCCAAGTGCCCGCTAGTTAACCTATATCGTCCAAGTTCCCACTAGTTACCTAGATCGTCCAAGTGCCCGCTAGTTAACCTACATTGTCAATGGGCCCGCTAGTTAACCTACGTAGTGCAAGTGTCCGCTAGTTAACAAACATAGTCCAAGTGGCCGATAGTGAACCTACATAATCCAAGTGCCCGCTAGGCAACCTACATAGTCCAAATGCCCGTTAGTTAACCTAGATAGTCAAAGTGTCTGCTAGGTAACCTAGATTTTCAAGTGTCCGCTAGGTAACCTACATAGTCCAAGTGCCCGCTAGGTAACATACATAGTCCAAGTGCCCACTAGGTAACGTAGAGAGTCCAAGTGCCCGCTAGGGAACGTACATAGTCCAAGTGCCCGCTAGGTAACCTAGATAGTCCAAGTGCCCACTAGTTAACCTACATAGTCCAGGTTCCCCCTAGGTAACCTAGATAGTCCAAGGGCCCGCTAGGTAACCTACATAGTTCAAATGCCCGATAGGGAACCTATATAGTCCATGTGCCCGCTAGGTAACCTACATAGTCCAAATGCCCGCTAGTTAACCTACATAGTCCAAGTGCCCGATAGGGAACCTACATAATCCAAGTGCCCGCTAGGGAACCTACATAGTCCAAGTGCCCGTTATTTAACCTAGATTGTCCAAATGCCCGCTAGGGAACCCACATAGTCCAAGTGCTCGCTAGGGAACCTACATAGTCCATGGGCCCGCTAGGGAACCTACATAGTCCAAGTACCCGTTAGTTAACCTAGATAGTCCCAGTGCCCGCTTGGTAACTTAGATAGTCCAACAGCCCGCTAGGTAACCTACATACTCCAAGAACCCGCTATAACGTAGATAGTTCAAGTGCCAGCTAGGTAACCTAGATAGTTCTTGTGCCCGTTACCTAACCTAGATAGTCCAATTGCCCGCTATGCAACATACATAGTCCAAGTGCCCGTTCATTAACCTAGAAGTCCAAGTGCCCCCTAAGTAACCTAGACTCTCCAAGTGCCCGCTAGGTTACCTACATAGTCCAAATGCCCATTCGGTAACCTAGATAATGCAAGTACCCGGTAGTTAACCTACATAGTCCAAGTGCCCGCTAGGTAACCTAGATTGTCCAAGGGCCCGCTAGTTAACCTACATAATCCAAGTGCCCGGTAGTTAACTTACATAGTTCAAGTGTCCGTAGGGAACATAAAGGTCCAAGTGCCCGCTAGGGAACCTACATTGTCCAAGTGCCCGCTAGGCAATCTACATAGTCCAAGGACCCGCTAGTTAATGTAGATAGTCCAAGTGCCGCTAGTTAATCTACATAGTTCAAGTATCCGCTAGTTAACCTAGATCGTCCAAGTGTCCGCTAATTTACCTACATAGTACAAGTGCCCGCTAGGGAACCTAGATAGTCCAAGTGCCCGCTCTGGAACCTACATAGTCCAAGTGACTGCTAGGGAACCTACATAGTCCAAGTGCCCGCTCTGGAACATACATAGTCCAAGTGCCTGTCAGGGAATCTACATAGTCCAAGGGCCCGCTAGTTAATGTAGATAGTCCAAGTTCCGCTAGTTAACCTAGATAGTCCAAGTGCTCGCTAGTTAACCTACATACTCCAAGGACCCGCTAGTTAACCTAGATCGTCCAAGTGCCCACTATGTAACCTACATAGTCCAAGGGCCCGCTAGTTAACCTACATAGTCCAATGGCCCGCTAGTTAACCTAGATAGTCCAAGTGCCCGCTAGTTAACCTACATAGTCCAAGTTCCCGCGAGGTAACCTAGACATTTCAAGTGACCACTAGGTTACCTACATAGTCCAAGTGCCCGTTCGTTAACCTACACAGTCCAAGTGCCCGCTAGGTAACCAATATAGTCCAAATGCCCGCGAGGGGCCCTAATACTCCAAATGCCCGCTAGTTAACCTAGATAGTCCAAGTGCCCGCTAGTTAACCTAGATAGACCAAGTGCCCGCTAGGGAACCTATCTAGTCCAAGTACCCGCTAGGAAACGTACATAGTCCAAGTGCCCGCTAGGTAACGTACATAGTCTAAGTGCCCGCTAGGTAACGTAGATAGTCCAAGGGACTTCTAGGGAACGTACATAGTCCACGTGCCTGCTAGGTAACCTAGATAGTCCAAGTGCCCACTAGTTAACCTACATAGTCCAGGTTCCCCCTAGGTAACCTAGATAGTCCAAGGGCCCGCTAGGTAACCTACATTGTCCTAGTGCTCCCTAGTTAACCTACATTCTCCAAGTGCCCGCTAGGTAACCTACATGGTCCAAATGCCCGCTAGTTAACCTACATAGTCCAAGGGCCCGTTAGTTAACCTAGATAGTCCAAGTGCCCACTAGGTAACCTAGATAGTCCAACAGCCCGGTAGGTAACCTACATACTCCAAGTACCCGCTAGGTAACGTAGATAGTTCAAGTGCCTGCTAGGTAACCTAGATAGTCCAAGTGCCCGCTAGGTAACCTACAAAGTCTAAGTGCCCGCTAAGTAATCTATATAGTCCAAATAACCGCTAGGGAGCCTACATAGTCCAAATGCCCTCTAGGTAACCTAGATAGTCTATGGGCCCGCTAGGTAACCTACATAGTACTAGTGCCCCCTAGTTAACCTACATTTTCCAAGTGCCCGATAGCGAACCTACATAGTCCAAGTGCCCGCTAGGTAACCTACATAGTCCAAATGCCTGATAGGGAACCTACATAATCCAAGTGCCCGCTAGTTGACCTACATAGTCCAAGTGCCCGCTAGGTAACCCAGATAATCCTAGTGCCCGCTAGGGAACCTTCATCGTCCAAGTACCCGCTAGGTAACGTGGATAGTTCAAGTGCCAGCTAGGTAACCTAGATAGTCCATGTGCCCGCTAGGTAACCTACATAGTCCAAATGCCCTCTAGTTAACCTACATAGTCCAAGTGCCCGATAGTGAACCTACATAATCCAAGTGCCCGCTAGGCAACCTACATCGTCCAAGTGCCCGTTAGTTAACCTAGATAGTCAATGTGCCTGCTAGGTAACCTAGATATTCCAAGTTTCCCTTAGGTAACCTACATAGTCCAAGGGCCCGCTAGGTAACGTACATAGTCCAAGTGCCCACTAGGTAACATAGATAGTCCAAGTGCCCACTAGTTAACCTACATAGTCTAGGTTCCCCCTAGGTAACCTAGATAGTCCAAGGGCCCGCTAGGTAACTTACATAGTTCAAATGCCCGATAGGGAACCTATATAATCCATGTGCCCGCTAGGTAACCTACATAGTCCAAGTGCCCGCTAGGTAACCTACATAGTCCAAATGCCCGCTTGTTAACCTACATAGTCCAAGTGCCCGATAGGGAACCTACATAGTCCATGGGCCCGCTAGGGAACCTACATTGTCCAAGTGCCCGTTAGTTAACCTTGATAGTCCCAGTGCCCGCTTGGTAATTTAGATAGTCCAACAGCCCGCTAAGTAACCTACATACTCCAAGAACCCGCTATAACGTAGATAGTTCAAGTGCCAGCTAGGTAACCTAGATAGTTCTTGTGCCCGTTACCTAACCTAGATAGTCCAATTGCCCGCTATGCAACATACATAGTCCAAGTGCCCGTTCGTTAACCTAGAAGTCCAAGTGCCCCCTAGGTAACCTAGACTCTCCAAGTGCCCGCTAGGTTACCGACATAGTCCAAATGCCCGTTGGGTAACCTAGATAATGCAAGTGCCCTGTAGTTAACCTACATAGTGCAAGTGCCCGCTAGGTAACCTAGATAGTCCAAGGGCCCGCTAGTTAACCTACATAGTACAAGTGCCCGGTAGTTAACTTACATAGTTCAAGTGTCCGTAGGGAACATACAGAGTCCAAGTGCCCGCTAGGGAACCTACATTGTCCAAGTGCCCGCTAGGCAATCTACATAGTCCAAGGACCCGCTATTTAATGTAGATAGTCCAAGTGCCGCTAGTTAATCTACATAGTTCAAGGGCCCGCTAGTTAACCTACATAATCCAAGTACCCGCTAGTTAACCTAGATCGTCCAAGTGTCCGCGAATTAACCTACATAGTACAAGTGCCCGCTAGGGAACCTAGATAGTCCAAGTGCCCGCTCTGTAACCTACATAGTCCAAGTGACTGCTAGGGAACCTACATAGTCCAAGTGCCCGCTCTGGAACATACATAGTCCAAGTGCCTGTCAGGGAATCTACATAGTCCAAGGGCCCGCTAGTTAATGTAGATAGTCCAAGTTCCGCTAGTTAATCTACATAGTCCAAGGGCCCGCTAGTTAACCTACATAGTCCAAGGGCACGCTAGTTAACCTACATAGTCGAATGGCCCGCTAGTTAACCTACATAGTCCAAGTTCCCGCGAGGTAACCTAGACATTTCAAGTGACCACTAGGTTACCTACATAGTCCAAGTGCCCGTTCGTTAACCTACACAGTCCAAGTGCCCGCTAGGTAACCAATATAGTCCAAATGCCCGCGAGGGGCCCTAATACTCCAAATGCCCGCTAGGAAACGTACATAGTCCAAGTGCCCGCTATGTAACGTACATAGTCTAAGTGCCCGCTAGGTAACGTAGATAGTCCAAGGGCCTGCTAGGGAACGTACATAGTCCACGTGCCTGCTAGGTAACCTAGATAGTCCAAGTGCTCACTAGTTAACCTACATAGTCCAGGTTCCCCCTAGGTAACCTATATAGTCCAAGGGCCCGCTAGGTAACCTACATTGTCCTAGTGCTCCCTAGTTAACCTACATTCTCCAAGTGCCCGCTAGGTAACCTACATGGTCCAAATGCCCGCTAGTTAACCTACATAGTCCAAGTGCCCGTTAGTTAACCTAGATAGTCCAAGTGCCCACTAGGTAACCTAGATAGTCCAACAGCCCGGTAGGTAACCTATATACTCCAAGACCCGCTAGGTAACGTAGATAGTTCAAGTGCCTGCTAGGTAACCTAGATAGTCCAAGTGCCCGCTAGGTAACCCACAAAGTCTAAGTGCCCGCTAAGTAATCTATATAGTCCAAATAACCGCTAGGAAGCCTACATAGTCCAAATGCCCTCTAGGCAACTTAGATAGTCTTTGGGCCCGCTAGGTAACCTACATAGTCCTAGTGCCCCCTAGTTAACCTACATTTTCCAAGTGCCCGATAGCGAACCTACATAGTCCAAGTGCCCGCTAGGTAACCTACATAGTCCAAATGCCCGATAGGGAACCTACATAATCCAAGTGCCCGCTAGTTGACCTACATAGTCCAAGTGCCCGCTAGGGAACTTACATAGTCCAAGGGCCCGCTAGGGAACCTTCATAGTCCAAGTACCCGCGAGGTAACGTAGATAGTTCAAGTGCCAGCTAGGTAACCTAGATAGTCCAAGTGCCCGCTAGGTAACCTACATAGTCCAAATGCCCTCTAGTTAACCTACATAGTCCAAGTGCCCGATAGGGAACCTACATAATCCAAGTGCCCGCTAGTTGACCTACATACTGCAAGTGCCCACTAGGGAACTTACATAGTCCAAGGGCCCGCTAGGGAACCTACATAGTCCAATTGCCCATTAGTTAACCTAGATAGTCCAAGTGCACGCTAGATAACCTAGATAGTCCAACAGACCGGTAGGTAACCTACATACTCCAAGTACCCGCTAGGTAACCTAGATAGTCCAAGTGCCCACTAGGTAACCTACGTAGTCCAAATGCCCTCTAGTTAACCTACATAATCCAAGTGCCCGATAGGGAACCTACATAATCCAAGTGCCCGCTAGTTGACCTACATAGTGCAAGTGCCCACTAGGTAACTTACATAGTCCAAGGGCCCGCTAGGGAACCTACATAGTCCAATTGCCCATTAGTTAACCTAGATAGTCCAAGTGCCCGCTAGATAACCTAGATAGTCCAACAGACCGGTAGGTAACCTACATACTCCAAGTACCCGGTAGGTAACCTAGATAGTGCAAGTGCCCGATAGTGAACCTACATAAACCAAGTGCCCGCTAGGCAACCTACATAGTCCAAGTGCACGTTAGTTAACCTAGATACTCAAAGTGCCTGCTAGGTAACCTAGATAGTCCAAGTGTCCGCTAGGTAACCTATAAAGTCCAAGTGCCCGCTAGGTAACCTAAATAGTCCAAATGCCCGCTAGGGAAACTACATAGTCCAAGTGCCAGCTAGTTAACCTAGATAGTCCAAGTGCCCGTTCGTTAACCTACATAGTCCAAGTGCCCGCTAGTTAAACAATATAGTCCAAGTGCCCGCTAGGGGCCCTAATAGTCCAAATGCCCGCTAGTTAACCTAGATAGTCCAAGTGCTCGATAGTTAACCTTGATAGTCCAATTGCCCGCTAGTTAACCTAGATAGTCCAAGTGCCCGCTAGTTAACCTAGATAGACCTGGTGCCCGCTAGTTAACCTACATAGTCCAATGGCCCGCTAGTTAACCTAGATAGTCCAAGTGCCCGCTAGTTAACCTACATAGTCCAAGGGCCCGCTAGTTATCCTACATAGTCCAAGGGCCCGCTAGGGAACTTACATAGTCCAAGGGCCCGCTAGGGAACCTACATAGTCGAAGTGCCCGTTAGTTAACCTAGATAGTCCAAGTGCCCGCTAGGTAACCTAGATATTCCAACAGCCTGGTAGGTAACCTATATACTCCAAGTAACCGCTAGGTAACATAGATAGTTCAAGTGCCAGCTAGGTAACCTAGATAGTACAAGTGCCCGATAGTGAACCTACATAATCCAAGTGCCCGCTAGGCAACCTACATAGTCCACGTGCCCGTTAGTTAACCTAGATAGTCAAATTGCCTGCTAGGCAACCTACATAGTCCACGTGTCCGCTAGGTAACCTAAATAGTCCAAATTCCCGCTAGGGAAACTACATTGTCCAAGTGCCAGCTAGTTAACCTAGATAGTCCAAGTGCCCGTTCGTTAACCTACATAGTCCAAGTGCCCGCTAGGTAACCAATATAGTCCAAATGCCCGCTAGGGGCCCTAATAGTCCAAATGCCCTCTAGTTAACCTAGATAGTCCAAGTGCTCGCTAGTTAACCTAGATAGACCTAGTGCCCGCTAGGGAACCTATCTAGTCCAAGTACCCGCTAGGAAACGTACATAGTCCAAGTGCCCGCTAGGTAACGTACATAGTCCAAGTGCCCACTAGGTAACGTAGATAGTCCATGCCCGCCTGGGAACGTACATAGTCCAAGTGCCCGCTAGGTAACCAAGATAGTCCAAGTGCCCACTAGTAAACCTACATAGTCCAGGTTCCCCCTAGGTAACCTAGATAGTCCAAGGGCTCGCTAGGTAACCTACATAATCCAAATGCCTGATAGGGAACCTATATAGTCCAAGTGCCCGCTAGGTAACCTACATAGTCCAAGTGCCCGATAGGTAACCTACATAGTCCAAGTGCCCGATAGGGAACCTACATAATCCAAGTGCCCGCTAGGGAACCTACATAGTCCAAGTGCCCGTTAGTTAACCTAGATAGTCCAAATGCCTGCTAGGGAACCCACATAGTACAAGTGCTCGCTAGGGAACCTACATAGTCCATGGGCCCGTTAGGGAACCTACATAGTCCAAGTGCCCGTTAGTTAAACTAGATAGTCCAAGTGCCCGCTTGGTAACTTAGATAGTCCAACAGCCCGCTAGGTAACCTACATACTCCAAGAACCCGCTATAATGTAGATAGTTCAAGTGCCAGCTAGGTAACCTAGATAGTCCAAGTGCCCGATAGTGAACCAAGATAGTCAAAGTGCCTGCTAGGCAACCTAGATAGTCCAAGTGTCCGCTAGGTAACCTAAATAGTCCAAATGCTCGCTAGGGAAACTACATAGTCCAAGTGCCAGCTAGTTAACCTAGATAGTCCCAGTGCCCGTTCGTTAACCTACATAGTCCAAGTGCCCGCTAGGGAACCTATCTAGTCCAAGTACCCGCTAGGAAACGTACATAGTCCAAGTGCCCGCTAGGTAACGTACATAGTCCAAGTGCCCACTTGGTAACGGAGATAGTCCATGCCCGCTAGGGAATGTACATAGTCCACATGCCCGCTAGGTAACCTAGATAGTCCAAGTGCCCACTAGTTAACCTACATAGTCCAGGTTCCCCCTAGGTAACCTAGATAGTCCAAGGGCTCGCTAGGTAACCTACATAATCCAAATGCCCGATAGGGAACCTATATAGTCCAAGTGCCCGCTAGGTAACCTACATAGTCCAAGTGCCCGCTAGGTAACCTACATAGTCCAAGTGCCCGATAGGGAACCTACATAATCCAAGTGCCCGCTAGGGAACCTACATAGTCCAAGTGCCCGTTAGTTAACCTAGATAGTCCAAATGCCTGCTAGGGAACCCACATGGTCCAAGTGCTCGCTAGGGAACCTACATAGTCCAAGTGCCCGTTAGTTAACCTAGATAGTCCCAGTGCCCGCTTGGTAACTTAGATAGTCCAACAGCCCGCTAGGTAACCTTCATAATCCATGAACCCGCTATAACGTAGATAGTTCAAGTGCCAGCTAGGTAACCTAGATAGTTCTTGTGCCCGTTACCTAACCTAGATAGTCCAATTGCCCGCTATGCAACATACATAGTCCAAGTGCCCGTTCGTTAACCTAGAAGTCCAAGTGCCCCCTAGGTAACCTAGACTCTCCAAGTGCCCGCTAGGTTACCGACATAGTCCAAATGCCCGTTCGGTAACCTAGATAATGCAAGTGCCCGGTATTTAACCTACATAGTGCAAGTGCCCGCTAGGTAACCTAGATAGTCCAAGGGCCCGCTAGTTAACCTACATAGTCCAAGTGCCCGGTAGTTAACTTACATAGTTCAAGTGTCCGTAGGGAACATACAGAGTCCAAGTGCCCGCTAGGGAACCTACATTGTCCAAGTGCCCGCTAGGCAATCTACATAGTCCAAGGACCCGCTAGTTAATGTAGATAGTCCAAGTGCCGCTAGTTAATCTACATAGTTCAAGGGCCCGCTAGTTAACCTACATAATCCAAGTACCCGCTAGTTAACCTAGATCGTCCAAGTGTCCGCTAATTAACCTACATAGTACAAGTGCCCGCTAGGGAACCTAGATAGTCCAAGTGCCCGCTCTGTAACCTACATAGTCCAAGTGACTGCTAGGGAACCTACATAGTCCAAGTGCCCGCTAGGGAACATATATAGTCCAAGTGCCTGCCAGGGAATCTACATAGTCCAAGGTCCCGCTAGTTAATGTAGATAGTCCAAGTGCCGCTAGTTAATCTACATAGTCCAAGGGCCCGCTAGTTAACCTACATAGTCCAAGTACCCGCTAGTTAACCTAGATCGTCCAAGTGCCCACTATGTAACCTACATAGTCCAAGGGCCCGCTAGTTAACCTACATAGTCCAAGGGCCCGCTAGTTAACCTACATAGTCCAATGGCCCGCTAGTTAACCTAGATAGTCCAAGTGCCCGCTAGTTAACCTACATAGTCCAAGGGCCCGCTAGTTATCCTACATACTCCAAGTGCCCGTTAGTTAACCTAGATAGTCCAAGTGCCCGCTAGGTAACCTAGATAGTCCAATAGCCCGGTAGGTAACCTACATACTCCAAGTACCCGCTAGGTAACGTAGATAGTTCAAGTGCCAGCTAGGTAACCTAGATCGTCCAAGTGCCCGCTAGTTAACCTAGATTGTCCAAGTGCCCGCTAGTTAACCTACATAGTCCAAGGGACCACTAGTTAACCTAGATAGTCCAAGTGTCCTCTGGGTAACCTATAGTCCAAGTGCCCGCTAGTTAACCTATATACCAAGTTCCCGTTATGTAACCTAGATATTCCAAGGGCACGGTAGTTAACCTATATCGTCCAAGTGCCCGCTAGGCAACCTAGATAGTCCAAGTGCCCGCTAAGGAACCTACATAGTCCAAGTGCACGCTAGTTAACCTAGATAGTCCAAGTGTCTGCTAGGTAACTTACATAGTGCAAGTGTCCGCTAGTTAACCTACATATTCCAAGTGCCCGCTAGGTAACCTAGATACCGCAAGTGTCCGCTAGTTAACCTAGATAGTTCAAGTACCCGCGAGGTAACCTAGATCGTCCAAGGGCCCCCTAGTTAGCCTACATAGTCCAAGTGCCCGGTAGTTAATCTAGATAGTCCAAGGGCCCGCTAGTTAACGTAGATAGTCCAAGTGCCGCTAGTTAATCTACATAGTCCAATGGCCCGCTAGTTAACCAACATAGTCCAAGTACCCGCTAAGAAACTTAGATAGTCCAAGTGCACGCTAGTTAACCTAGATAGTCCAAGTGCCCTCTAGTTAAACTAGATCTTCCAAGTGCTCGCTAAGAAACCTAGATAGTCCTAGTGCCCGTTACCTAACCTAGATAGTCCAATTGCCCGCTATGCAACATACATAGTCCAAGTGCCCGTTCGTTAACCTAGAAGTCCAAGTGGCCGCAAGGTAACCAAAACTCTCCAAGTGCCCGCTGGGTTACTTACATAGTCCAATTGCCCGTTCGGTAACCTAGATAGTGCAAGTGTCCGATAGTTAACATACATAGTCCAAGTGCCCGTTAGGTAACCTAGATAGTCCAAGGGCCCGCTAGTTAACCTACATAGTCAAAGTGCCCGGTAGTTAACTTACATAGTTCAAGTGTCCGTAGGGAACATACATAGTCCAAGTGCCCGCTAGGGAACATACAGAGTCCAAGTGCCCGCTAGGGAACCTACATAGTCCAAGTGCCCGCTAGTTAATCTACATAGTTCAAGGGCCGGCTAGGTAACCTAGACAGTTCAAGTGACCACTAAGTTACCTAGATAGTCCAAGTGCCCGTTCGTTAACATACATAGTCCAAGTGCCCGCTAAGTAACCAATATAGTCCAAATGCGCGCTAGTTAACCTAGATCGTCCAAGTGCCCGCTAGGTAACCTACATAGTCCAAGGGCCCGCTAGTTAACCTACATAGTACTAGGGCCCGCTAGTTAACCTACATCGTCCAAGTGTCCGCTAGTTAACCTACATAGTCCAAGTGCCCGCTAGGTAACCTAGACAGTTCAAGTGACCACTAGGTTACCTACATAGTCCAAGTGCCCGTTCGTTAACCTACATAGTCCAAGTGCCCGCTAAGTAACCAATATAGTCCAAATGTCCGCTAGGTAACCTAGAGAGTCCAAATGCCCGCTAGGGAACCCACATAGTCCATGTGCCCGCTAGGGAACTTACATAGTCCAAGGGCCCGCTAGGGAACCTACATAGTCCAAGTGCCCGTTAGTTAACCTAGATAGTTCCAGTGCCCGCTAGGTAACCTAGATAGTCCAACAGCCCGGTAGGTAACCTACATACTCCAAGTACCCGCTAGGTAACGTAGATAGTCCAAGTGCCCGCTAGGTAACCTACAAAGTCTAAGTGCCCGCTAGGTAATCTATATAGTCCAAATGACCGCTAGGGAGCCTACATAGTCCAAATGCCCGCTAGGTAACCTAGGTAGTCCAAGGGCCCGCTATGTAACCTACATAGTCCTAGTGCCCCCTCGTTAACCTACATTCTCCAAGTGCCCGATAGGTAACCTACATAGTCCTAATGACCTCTAGTTAACCTACATAGTCCAAGTGCCCGTTAGGTAACCTAGATAGTCCAAATGCCCACCAGGAAACCCACAAAGTCCAAGTACCCGCTAGGGAATTTACATAGTCCAAGGTCCCGCTAGGGAACCTACATAGTCCCAGTGCCCATTAGTTAACCTAGATAGTCCAAGTGTCGCTTGGTAACCTAGATAGTCCAACAGCACGCTAGGTAACCTACATACTCCAAGAACCCGCTAGGTAACGTAGATAATTCATGTGCCAGCTAGGTAACCTATATAGTCCAAATGCCCGCTAGGGAATCGACATAGTCAAAGGGACCGCTAGTTAACGTAGATAGTCCAAGTGCCGCTAGTTAATCTACATAGTATAAGGGCCGGCTAGTTAACTTACATAGTCCAAGTTCCCGCTTGTTAACCTGATCGTCCAAGTGCCCGCTACGTAACCTACATAGTCAAAGGGCCCGCTAGGTAACCTAGATAATCCAAGTGCCCGCTAGTTAACCTAGATCGTCCAAGTGCCCGCTAGTTAACCTAGATCGTCCAAGTGCCCGTTAGTTAACCAACATAGTTAATGGGCCCGCTAGTTAACCTACAAAGTGCAAGTGTCCGCTAGTTAACCTACATAGTCCAAGTGCCAGTTAGCTAACCTAGATAGTCCAAGGGCCCGCTAGTTGACCTACATAGTCCAAGTGCCCGCTAGTTAACCTAGATAGTCCAAGTGACCGCTAGGTAACCTAATTAGTCCAAATGTCCGATGGGGATCCTACATAGTCCAAGTGCCCGCTAGGTAACCTACATAGTCCAAGTACCCGTTAGGTAAGCTAGATAGTCCAAATGCCCGCTAGGGAACCCACATAGTCCAAGTGCCCGCTAGGGAACCTACATATTCCAAGGGCCCGCTAGGGAACCTACATAGTCCAAGTGCCCGTTAGTTAACCTAGATAGTCCCAGTGCCCGCTTGGTAACTTAGATAGTCCAACAGCCCGCTAGGTAACCTACATACTCCAAGAACCCGCTATAACGTAGATAGTTCAAGTGCCAGCTAGGTAACCTAGATAGTTCTTGTGCCACTAGGTAACCTACAAAATCTAATAGCCCGCTACGTTATCTATATACTCCAAATGCCCGCTAGGGAATCTACATAGTCCAAGGGCCCGCTAGTTAACGTAGATAGTCCAATTCCGCTAGTTAACCTACATAGTCCAAGTACCCGCTAAAAACCTAGATAGTCCAAGTGCACGCTAGTTAACCTAGATCGTCCAAGTGCCCGCTAAGAAACCTAGATAGTCCAAGTGTCTGTTACCTAACCTAGATAGTCCAATTGCCCGCTATGCAACATACATAGTCCAAGTGCCCGTTCGTTAACCTAGAAGTCCAAGTGCCCGCTAGGTAACCTAGACTCTCCAAGTGCCCGCTAGGTTACCTACATAGTCCAAATGCCCGTTCGGTAACCTAGATAGTGCAAGTGCCCGGTAGTTAACCTACATCATCCAAGGGCCCGCTAGTTAACTTATATAGTCCAAGTGCCCGCTAGTTAACCTACATAGTCCAAGTGCCCGGTAGTTAACTTACATAGTTCAAGTGTCCATAGGGATATACAGAGTTCAAGTGCCCGCTAGGGAACCTACATAGTCCAAGTGCCCGCTATGCAATCTATATAGTCCAAGGGCCTGCTAGTTAACGTAGATAGTCCAAGTGCTGCTAGTTAATCTACATTGTCCAAGTACCTGCTAGTTAACCTAGATCGTCCAAGTGTCCGCTAGTTAACCTACATAGTCCAAGTGCCCGCTAGGGAACCTACATCGTCAAAGTGCCTGCTAGGCACCCTACGTAGTCGAAGTGCCCGCTCTGGAACATACATAGTCCAAGTGCCCGTTAGGCAATATACATAGTCCAAGGGCCCGCTAGTTAACGTAGATAGTCCAAGTGCCGCTAGTTAATCTACATAATCCAAAGGCTCGCTAGTTAACCTACATAGTCCAAGTACCCGCTAGTTTACCTAGATCTTCCAAGTGCATGCTAGTAAACCTACATAGTCCAAGGGCCCGCTAGTTAACCTACATAGTCCAAGGGCCCGCTAGTTAACCTACATAGTCCAAGGGCTCGCTAGGTAACCTAGATAGTCCAAGTGTCCGCTAGATAACCTAGAGTCCAAGTGCTCGCTAGTTAACCTACATAATCCAAGTGCCCGCTATGTAACCTAGATAGTCAAAGTGCCCTTTAGGTAACGTAGATAGTCCAAGTGCCCGTTACCTAAACTAGATAGTCCAAGTGCCCACTAGGCAACCTACATAGTCCAAGAGCCCGTTCGTTAACCTAGAAGTCCAAGTGCCCGCTAGGTAACCTAGACAGTCCAAGTGCCCGCTAGGTTACCTGCATATTCCAAGTGCCCATTCGTTAACCTAGAAAGTCCAAGTGCCCACTAGGTAACCTACATAGTCCAAGTCCTCGCTAGGTAACCTAGATAGTCCAAGGGCCCCCTAGTTAACCTACATAGTCCAAGGGCTCACATGTTCACTTTGATAGTCCAAGTGCCCGCTAGTTAACCTAGATCTTCCAAGTGCCCTCTAGTTAACCTAGATTGTCCAAGTGCCCGCTAGTTAACCTACATATTCCAAGGGCCCACTAGTTAACCTATATACCAAGTGCCTGCTACGTAACCTAGATATTCCAAGGGCACGCTAGTTAACCTATATCGTCCAAGGGCCGGCGAGGCAACCTAGATAGTCCAAGTGCCCGCTAAGGAACCTACATAGTCCAAGTGCATGCTAGTTTTCCTAGATAGTCCAAGTGCCCGTTAGTTAACCTAGATAGTCCAAGTGCCTGCTAGGTAACCTACGTAGTGCAAGTGTCCGCTAGTTAACCTACATATTCCAAGTGCCCGCTAGTTAACATAGATAGCCCAAGTGCCCGCTAGTTAACCTACATAATCTAAGTGCCCGTTGGCTAACCTATATACTCCAAGGGCCCGCTAGTTGACTTACATAGTCAAAGTGCCAGCTAGGTAACCTAGATAGTACAAGTGCCTGTTAGCTAACCTAGATAGTCCAAGTGGCGGCTAGGTAACCTACATATTCCAAGTGCCCGTTCGTTAACCGAGATAATCCAATTGCCCACTAGGTAACCTAGACAGTCCAAGTGCCCGCTAGTTAACCTACATAGTCCAAGTGCCCTTTAGTTAAACTAGATAGTCAAAGTGCCTGCTAGGTAACCTAGACTCTCCAAGTGCCCGCTAGGTAACCTACATAGTCCAAGTGCCCGCTAGGTAACCTAAATAGTCCAAATGCCCGCTAGGGAATCTACATAGTCCAAGGGCCCGCTAGTTAATGTAGATAGTCCAAGTGCCCGAGATGTAACCTAAACATTTCAAGTGACCACTCGGTTACCTACATAGTCCAAGTTCCCGTTCGTTAACCTACATAGTCCAAGTGCCCGATAGGTAACCAATATAGTCCAAATGCCCGCTAGGGGCCCTGATATTCCAAATTCCCGATAGTTAACCTAGATAGTCCAAGTGCCCGCTAATTAACCTAGATAGACCAAGTGCCCGCTAGGGAACCTATCTAGTCCAAGTACCCGCTAGGAAACGTACATAGTCCAAGTGCCCGCTAGATAACATACATAGTCTAAGTGCCCGCTAGGTAACCTAGATAGTGCAAGGGCCTGCTAGGGAAAGTACATAGTCCAAATGCCTGCTAGGTAACCTAGATAGTCCAAGTGCACACTAGTTAACGTACATAGTCCAGGTTCCCCGTAGGTAACCTAGATAGTCCAAGGGCCCGCGAGGTTACCTACATTGTCCTAGTGCCCCCTAGTAAACCTACATTCTCTAAGTGCCCGTTAGGGAACCTACATAGTCCAAGTACCCGCTAGGAAACCTACATGGTCCAAATGCCTGCTAGTTAACCTACAAAGTCCAAGTGCCCGATAGGGAACCTACATAATCCAAGTGCCCGCTAGGGAACCTATATAGTCCAAGTGCCCGTTAGGTCACCTAGATAGTCCAAATGCCCGCTAGGGACATCATATAGTCCAAGTGCCCGATAGGGTACCTACATAGTCCAAGTGCCCTTTAGTTAAACTAGATAGTCAAAGTGCCTGCTAGGTAACCTAGACTCTCCAAGTGCCCGCTAGGTAACCTACATAGTCCAAGTGCCCGCTAGGTAACCTAAATAGTCCAAATGCCCGCTAGGGAATCTACATAGTCCAAGGGCCCGCTAGTTAATGTAGATAGTCCAAGTGCCCGAGATGTAACCTAAACATTTCAAGTGACCACTCGGTTACCTACATAGTCCAAGTTCCCGTTCGTTAACCTACATAGTCCAAGTGCCCGATAGGTAACCAATATAGTCCAAATGCTCGCTAGGGGCCCTGATATTCCAAATTCCCGATAGTTAACCTAGATAGTCCAAGTGCCCGCTAATTAACCTAGATAGACCAAGTGCCCGCTAGGGAACCTATCTAGTCCAAGTACCCGCTAGGAAACGTACATAGTCCAAGTGCCCGCTAGATAACATACATAGTCTAAGTGCCCGCTAGGTAACCTAGATAGTGCAAGGGCCTGCTAGGGAAAGTACATAGTCCAAATGCCTGCTAGGTAACCTAGATAGTCCAAGTGCACACTAGTTAACGTACATAGTCCAGGTTCCCCGTAGGTAACCTAGATAGTCCAAGGGCCCGCGAGGTTACCTACATTGTCCTAGTGCCCCCTAGTAAACCTACATTCTCTAAGTGCCCGTTAGGGAACCTACATAGTCCAAGTACCCGCTAGGAAACCTACATGGTCCAAATGCCTGCTAGTTAACCTACAAAGTCCAAGTGCCCGATAGGGAACCTACATAATCCAAGTGCCCGCTAGGGAACCTATATAGTCCAAGTGCCCGTTAGGTCACCTAGATAGTCCAAATGCCCGCTAGGGACATCATATAGTCCAAGTGCCCGATAGGGAACCTACATAGTCCAAGTGCCCGTTAGTTAACCTAGATAGTCCAAGTGCCTGCTAGGTAACGTAGATAGTCCAACAGCCCGGTAGGTAACCTAAATACTCCAAGTACCCGCTAGGTAACGTAGATAGTTCAAGTGCCTGCCAGGTAGCCTAGATAGTCCAAGTGCCCGCTAGGTAACCTATATAGTCCAAGTGCCCGCTAGGTAACCTAGATAGTCCAAGGGCCCGCTAGTTAACCTACATAGTCCAAGGGCTCACTTGTTCACTTTGATAGTCCAAGTGCCCGCTAGTTAACCTAGATTGTCCAGGTGCCCGCTAGTTAACCTACATAGTCCAACGGTCCACTAGTTAACCTAGATAGTCCACGTGTCCTCTAGTTAACCTACATAGTCCAAGTGCCTACTTGTTAACCTATATACAAAGTGCCCGCTACGTAACCTAGATATTCCAAGGGCACGCTAGTTAACCTATATCGTCCAAGTGCCCGCTAGGCAACCTAAAAAGTCTAAGTGCCCGCTAGGTTATCTATATAGTCCAAAAGCCCGCTAGGGAACCTACATAGTCCAAGTGCCCGCTAGGTAATCTAGATAATCCAAGTGCCCGCTAGTTAACCTATATCGTCCAAGTGCCCGCTAGTTAACCTAGATCGTCCAAGTGCCCGCTAGTTAACCTACATAGTCAATGGACCCGCTAGTTAACCGACATAGTGCAAGAGCCCGCTAGCTAACCTAGATAATCCAAGTGCCCGCTAGTTAACCTATATCGTCCTAGTGCCCGCTAGTTACCTAGATCGTCCAAGTGCCCGCTAGTTAACCTACATAGTCAATGGGCCCGCTAGTTAACCTACATAGTGCAATTGTCCGGGAGTTAACCTACATAGTCCAAGTGCCCGAGAGTGAACCTGCATAATCCAAGTGCCCGCTAGGCAACCTACATAGTCCAAGTGCCCGTTAGTTAACCTAGATAGTCAAAGTGCCTGCTAGGTAACCTAGATAGTCCAAGTGTCTGCTAGGTAACCTACATAGTCCAAGTGCCCGCTAGGTAACCTAAATAGTCCAAATGCCCGCTAGGGAAACTACATAGTACAAGTGCCAGCTAGTTAACCTAGATAGTCCAAGTGCCCGTTCGTTAACCTACATAGTCCAAGTGCCCGCTAGGTAACCAATATAGTCCAAATGCCCGCTAGGGGCCCTAATAGTCCAAATGCCCGCTAGATAACCTAGATAGTACAAGTGCTCGGTAGTTAACCTAGATAGTCCAAGTGCCTGCTAGGTAACCTACATAGTGCAAGTGTCCGCTAGTTAACCTACATATTCCAAGTGCCCGCTAGTTAACCCACATAATCTAAGTGCCCGTTGGCTAACCTAGATAGTCCAAGGGCCCGCTAGTTGACTTACATAGTCAAAGTACCAGCTAGGTAACCTAGATAGTACAAGTGCCTGTTAGCTAAGCTAGATAGTCCAAGTGGCGGCTAGGTAACCTACATAGTCCAAGTGCCCGTTCGTTAACCTAGATAATCCAAGTGCCCAATCGTTAACCGAGATAATCCAAGTGCCCCGTAGGTAACCTAGACAGTCCAAGTGCCCGCTAGTTAACCTACATAGTCCAAGTGCCCACTAGGTAACCTAAATAGTCCAAATGCCCGCTAGGGAATCTACATACTCCAAGGGCCCGCTAGTTAATGTAGATAATCCAAGTGCCGCTAGTTAATCTACATAGTCCAAGTGCCCGCTAGTTAACCTACATAGTCCAAGTGCCCGCGAGCTAACCTAGACATTTCAAGTGACCACTAGGTTACCTACATAGTCCAAGTGCCCGTTCGTTAACCTACATTGTCCAATTGCCCGCTAGGTAACCAATATAGTCCAAATGCCCGCGATGGGCCCTAATACTCCAAATGCCCGCTAGTTAACCTAGATAGTCCAAGGCCCGCTAGTTAACCTAGATAGACCAAGTGCCCGCTAGGGAACCTATCTAGTCCAAGTACCCGCTAGGAAACATACATAGTCCAAGTGCCCGCTAGGTAACATACATAGTCTAAGTGCCCGATAGGTAACGTAGATAGTCCAAGGGCCTGCTACGGAACGTACATAGTCCACGTGCCTGCTAGGTAACCTAGATAGTCCAAGTGCCCACTAGTTAACCTACATAGTCCAGGTTCCCCCTAGGTAACCTAGATAGTCCAAGGGCCCGCTAGGTAACCTACATTGTCCTAGTGCTCCCTAGTTAACCTACATTCTCCAAGTGCCCGCTAGGTAACCTACATGGTCAAAATGCCCGCTAGTTAATCTACATAGTCCAAGTGCCCGTTAGTTAACCTAGATAGTCCAAATGCCTGCTAGGGAACCCACATAGTCCAAGTGCTCGCTAGGGAACCTACATAGTCCATGGGCCCGCTAGGGAACCTACATAGTCCAAGTGCCCGTTAGTTAACCTAGATAGTCCCAGTGCCCGCTTGGTAACTTAGATAGTCCAACAGCCCGCTAGGTAACCTACATACTCCAAGAACCCGCTATAACGTAGATAGTTCAAGTGCCAGGTAGGTAACCTAGATAGTTCTTGTGCCCGTTACCTAACCTAGATAGTCCAATTGCCCGCTATGCAACATACATAGTCCAAGTGCCCGTTCGTTAACCTAGAAGTCCAAGTGCCCCCTAGGTAACCTAGACTCTCCAAGTGCCCGCTAGGTTACCTACATAGTCCAAATGCCCGTTCGGTAACCTAGATAATGCAAGTGCCCGGTAGTTAACCTACATAGTCCAAGTGCCTGCTAGGTAACCTAGATAGTCCAAGGGCCCGCTAGTTAACCTACATAGTCCAAGTGCCCGGTAGTTAACTTACATAGTTGAAGTGTCCGTAGGGAACATACAAAGTCCAAGTGCCCGCTAGGGAACCTACATTGTCCAAGTGCCCGCTAGGCAATCTACATAGTCCAAGGACCCGCTAGTTAATGTAGATAGTCCAAGTGCCGCTAGTTAATGTACATAGTTCAAGGGCCCGCTAGTTAACCTACATAATCCAAGTACCCGCTAGTTAACCTAGATCGTCCAAGTGTCCGCTAATTAACCTATATAGTACAAGTGCCCGCTAGGGAACCTAGATAGTCCAAGGGCCTGCTAGTTAACGTAGATAGTCCAAGTGCTGCTAGTTAATCTACATTGTCCAAGTACCTGCTAGTTAACCTAGATCGTCCAAGTGTCCGCTAGTTAACCTACATAGTCCAAGTGCCCGCTAGGGAACCTACATCGTCAAAGTGCCTGCTAGGCACCCTACGTAGTCGAAGTGCCCGCTCTGGAACATACATAGTCCAAGTGCCCGTTAGGCAATATACATAGTCCAAGGGCCCGCTAGTTAACGTAGATAGTCCAAGTGCCGCTAGTTAATCTACATAATCCAAAGGCTCGCTAGTTAACCTACATAGTCCAAGTACCCGCTAGTTTACCTAGATCTTCCAAGTGCATGCTAGTAAACCTACATAGTCCAAGGGCCCGCTAGTTAACCTACATAGTCCAAGGGCCCGCTAGTTAACCTACATCGTCCAAGGGCCCGCTAGTTAACCTAGATAGTCCAAGTGCCCGCTAGTTAACCTACATAGTCCAAGGGCTCGCTAGGTAACCTAGATAGTCCAAGTGTCCGCTAGATAACCTAGAGTCCAAGTGCTCGCTAGTTAACCTACATAATCCAAGTGCCCGCTATGTAACCTAGATAGTCAAAGTGCCCTTTAGGTAACGTAGATAGTCCAAGTGCCCGTTACCTAACCTAGATAGTCCAAGTGCCCACTAGGCAACCTACATAGTCCAAGAGCCCGTTCGTTAACCTAGAAGTCCAAGTGCCCGCTAGGTAACCTAGACAGTCCAAGTGCCCGCTAGGTTACCTGCATATTCCAAGTGCCCATTCGTTAACCTAGAAAGTCCAAGTGCCCACTAGGTAACCTACATAGTCCAAGTCCTCGCTAGGTAACCTAGATAGTCCAAGGGCCCCCTAGTTAACCTACATAGTCCAAGGGCTCACATGTTCACTTTGATAGTCCAAGTGCCCGCTAGTTAACCTAGATCTTCCAAGTGCCCTCTAGTTAACCTAGATTGTCCAAGTGCCCGCTAGTTAACCTACATATTCCAAGGGCCCACTAGTTAACCTATATACCAAGTGCCTGCTACGTAACCTAGATATTCCAAGGGCACGCTAGTTAACCTATATCGTCCAAGGGCCGGCGAGGCAACCTAGATAGTCCAAGTGCCCGCTAAGGAACCTACATAGTCCAAGTGCATGCTAGTTTTCCTAGATAGTCCAAGTGCCCGTTAGTTAACCTAGATAGTCCAAGTGCCTGCTAGGTAACCTACGTAGTGCAAGTGTCCGCTAGTTAACCTACATATTCCAAGTGCCCGCTAGTTAACATAGATAGCCCAAGTGCCCGCTAGTTAACCTACATAATCTAAGTGCCCGTTGGCTAACCTATATACTCCAAGGGCCCGCTAGTTGACTTACATAGTCAAAGTGCCAGCTAGGTAACCTAGATAGTACAAGTGCCTGTTAGCTAACCTAGATAGTCCAAGTGGCGGCTAGGTAACCTACATATTCCAAGTGCCCGTTCGTTAACCGAGATAATCCAATTGCCCACTAGGTAACCTAGACAGTCCAAGTGCCCGCTAGTTAACCTACATAGTCCAAGTGCCCTTTAGTTAAACTAGATAGTCAAAGTGCCTGCTAGGTAACCTAGACTCTCCAAGTGCCCGCTAGGTAACCTACATAGTCCAAGTGCCCGCTAGGTAACCTAAATAGTCCAAATGCCCGCTAGGGAATCTACATAGTCCAAGGGCCCGCTAGTTAATGTAGATAGTCCAAGTGCCCGAGATGTAACCTAAACATTTCAAGTGACCACTCGGTTACCTACATAGTCCAAGTTCCCGTTCGTTAACCTACATAGTCCAAGTGCCCGATAGGTAACCAATATAGTCCAAATGCCCGCTAGGGGCCCTGATATTCCAAATTCCCGATAGTTAACCTAGATAGTCCAAGTGCCCGCTAATTAACCTAGATAGACCAAGTGCCCGCTAGGGAACCTATCTAGTCCAAGTACCCGCTAGGAAACGTACATAGTCCAAGTGCCCGCTAGATAACATACATAGTCTAAGTGCCCGCTAGGTAACCTAGATAGTGCAAGGGCCTGCTAGGGAAAGTACATAGTCCAAATGCCTGCTAGGTAACCTAGATAGTCCAAGTGCACACTAGTTAACGTACATAGTCCAGGTTCCCCGTAGGTAACCTAGATAGTCCAAGGGCCCGCGAGGTTACCTACATTGTCCTAGTGCCCCCTAGTAAACCTACATTCTCTAAGTGCCCGTTAGGGAACCTACATAGTCCAAGTACCCGCTAGGAAACCTACATGGTCCAAATGCCTGCTAGTTAACCTACAAAGTCCAAGTGCCCGATAGGGAACCTACATAATCCAAGTGCCCGCTAGGGAACCTATATAGTCCAAGTGCCCGTTAGGTCACCTAGATAGTCCAAATGCCCGCTAGGGACATCATATAGTCCAAGTGCCCGATAGGGAACCTACATAGTCCAAGGGCCCGCTAGGGAACCTACATAGTCCAAGTGCCCGTTAGTTAACCTAGATAGTCCAAGTGCCCGCTAGGTAACGTAGATAGTCCAACAGCCCGGTAGGTAACCTAAATACTCCAAGTACCCGCTAGGTAACGTAGATAGTTCAAGTGCCTGCCAGGTAGCCTAGATAGTCCAAGTGCCCGCTAGGTAACCTATATAGTCCAAGTGCCCGCTAGGTAACCTAGATAGTCCAAGGGCCCGCTAGTTAACCTACATAGTCCAAGGGCTCACTTGTTCACTTTGATAGTCCAAGTGCCCGCTAGTTAACCTAGATTGTCCAGGTGCCCGCTAGTTAACCTACATAGTCCAACGGTCCACTAGTTAACCTAGATAGTCCACGTGTCCTCTAGTTAACCTACATAGTCCAAGTGCCTACTTGTTAACCTATATACAAAGTGCCCGCTACGTAACCTAGATATTCCAAGGGCACGCTAGTTAACCTATATCGTCCAAGTGCCCGCTAGGCAACCTAAAAAGTCTAAGTGCCCGCTAGGTTATCTATATAGTCCAAAAGCCCGCTAGGGAACCTACATAGTCCAAGTGCCCGCTAGGTAATCTAGATAATCCAAGTGCCCGCTAGTTAACCTATATCGTCCAAGTGCCCGCTAGTTAACCTAGATCGTCCAAGTGCCCGCTAGTTAACCTACATAGTCAATGGACCCGCTAGTTAACCGACATAGTGCAAGAGCCCGCTAGCTAACCTAGATAATCCAAGTGCCCGCTAGTTAACCTATATCGTCCTAGTGCCCGCTAGTTACCTAGATCGTCCAAGTGCCCGCTAGTTAACCTACATAGTCAATGGGCCCGCTAGTTAACCTACATAGTGCAATTGTCCGGGAGTTAACCTACATAGTCCAAGTGCCCGAGAGTGAACCTGCATAATCCAAGTGCCCGCTAGGCAACCTACATAGTCCAAGTGCCCGTTAGTTAACCTAGATAGTCAAAGTGCCTGCTAGGTAACCTAGATAGTCCAAGTGTCTGCTAGGTAACCTACATAGTCCAAGTGCCCGCTAGGTAACCTAAATAGTCCAAATGCCCGCTAGGGAAACTACATAGTACAAGTGCCAGCTAGTTAACCTAGATAGTCCAAGTGCCCGTTCGTTAACCTACATAGTCCAAGTGCCCGCTAGGTAACCAATATAGTCCAAATGCCCGCTAGGGGCCCTAATAGTCCAAATGCCCGCTAGATAACCTAGATAGTACAAGTGCTCGGTAGTTAACCTAGATAGTCCAAGTGCCTGCTAGGTAACCTACATAGTGCAAGTGTCCGCTAGTTAACCTACATATTCCAAGTGCCCGCTAGTTAACCCACATAATCTAAGTGCCCGTTGGCTAACCTAGATAGTCCAAGGGCCCGCTAGTTGACTTACATAGTCAAAGTACCAGCTAGGTAACCTAGATAGTACAAGTGCCTGTTAGCTAAGCTAGATAGTCCAAGTGGCGGCTAGGTAACCTACATAGTCCAAGTGCCCGTTCGTTAACCTAGATAATCCAAGTGCCCAATCGTTAACCGAGATAATCCAAGTGCCCCGTAGGTAACCTAGACAGTCCAAGTGCCCGCTAGTTAACCTACATAGTCCAAGTGCCCACTAGGTAACCTAAATAGTCCAAATGCCCGCTAGGGAATCTACATACTCCAAGGGCCCGCTAGTTAATGTAGATAATCCAAGTGCCGCTAGTTAATCTACATAGTCCAAGTGCCCGCTAGTTAACCTACATAGTCCAAGTGCCCGCGAGCTAACCTAGACATTTCAAGTGACCACTAGGTTACCTACATAGTCCAAGTGCCCGTTCGTTAACCTACATTGTCCAATTGCCCGCTAGGTAACCAATATAGTCCAAATGCCCGCGATGGGCCCTAATACTCCAAATGCCCGCTAGTTAACCTAGATAGTCCAAGGCCCGCTAGTTAACCTAGATAGACCAAGTGCCCGCTAGGGAACCTATCTAGTCCAAGTACCCGCTAGGAAACATACATAGTCCAAGTGCCCGCTAGGTAACATACATAGTCTAAGTGCCCGATAGGTAACGTAGATAGTCCAAGGGCCTGCTACGGAACGTACATAGTCCACGTGCCTGCTAGGTAACCTAGATAGTCCAAGTGCCCACTAGTTAACCTACATAGTCCAGGTTCCCCCTAGGTAACCTAGATAGTCCAAGGGCCCGCTAGGTAACCTACATTGTCCTAGTGCTCCCTAGTTAACCTACATTCTCCAAGTGCCCGCTAGGTAACCTACATGGTCAAAATGCCCGCTAGTTAATCTACATAGTCCAAGTGCCCGTTAGTTAACCTAGATAGTCCAAATGCCTGCTAGGGAACCCACATAGTCCAAGTGCTCGCTAGGGAACCTACATAGTCCATGGGCCCGCTAGGGAACCTACATAGTCCAAGTGCCCGTTAGTTAACCTAGATAGTCCCAGTGCCCGCTTGGTAACTTAGATAGTCCAACAGCCCGCTAGGTAACCTACATACTCCAAGAACCCGCTATAACGTAGATAGTTCAAGTGCCAGGTAGGTAACCTAGATAGTTCTTGTGCCCGTTACCTAACCTAGATAGTCCAATTGCCCGCTATGCAACATACATAGTCCAAGTGCCCGTTCGTTAACCTAGAAGTCCAAGTGCCCCCTAGGTAACCTAGACTCTCCAAGTGCCCGCTAGGTTACCTACATAGTCCAAATGCCCGTTCGGTAACCTAGATAATGCAAGTGCCCGGTAGTTAACCTACATAGTCCAAGTGCCTGCTAGGTAACCTAGATAGTCCAAGGGCCCGCTAGTTAACCTACATAGTCCAAGTGCCCGGTAGTTAACTTACATAGTTGAAGTGTCCGTAGGGAACATACAAAGTCCAAGTGCCCGCTAGGGAACCTACATTGTCCAAGTGCCCGCTAGGCAATCTACATAGTCCAAGGACCCGCTAGTTAATGTAGATAGTCCAAGTGCCGCTAGTTAATGTACATAGTTCAAGGGCCCGCTAGTTAACCTACATAATCCAAGTACCCGCTAGTTAACCTAGATCGTCCAAGTGTCCGCTAATTAACCTATATAGTACAAGTGCCCGCTAGGGAACCTAGATAGTCCAAGTGCCTGCTCTGGAACCTACATAGTCCAAGTGACTGCTAGGGAACCTACATAGTCCAAGTGCCCGCTCTGGAACATACATAGTCCAAGTGACTGCTAGGCAACCTACATATTCCAAGTGCACCCTAGGGAACATACATAGTCCAAGTGCCTGCCAGGGAATCTACATAGTCCAAGGGCCCGCTAGTTAATGTAGATAGTCCAAGTGCCGCTAGTTAATCTACATAGTCCAAGGGCCCGCTAGTTAACCTACATAGTGCAAGTGCCCGCTAGGTAACCTACAAAGTCTAAGTGCCCGCTAAGTAATCTATATAGTCCAAAAAACCGCTAGGGAGCCTACATAGTCCAAATGCCCGCTAGGTAACCTACATAGCCCAAGTGCCCGATAGGGAATCTACATAATCCAAGTGCCCGCTTGTTGTCCTACATAGTCCAAGTGCCCTCTAGGTAACCCAGATAATCCTAGGGCCCGCTAGGGAACCTTCCTAGTCCAAGTACCCGCTAGGTACCGTAGATAGTCCAAGTGCCCGTAGGTAACCTACATACTCCAAATGCCCTCTAGTTAACCTACATAGTCCAAGTGCCCGATAGGGAACCTACATAATCCAAGTGCCCGCTAGTTGACCTACATAGTCCAAGTGCCCGCTAGGGAACTTACATAATCCAAGGGCCCGCTAGGTAACCTACGTAGTCCAAGTGCCCGTTAGTTAACCTAGATAGTCCAAATGCCCGCTAGGTAACCTAGATAGTCCAATAGCCCGGTAGGTAACCTACATACTCCACGTACCCGCTAGGTAACGTAGATAGTTCAAGTGCCAGCTAGGTAACCTAGATAGTCCAAGTGCCCTATAGTGAACCTACATAATCCAAGTGCCCGCTAGGCAACCTACATAGTCCAAGTGCCCGTTAGTTAACCTAGATAGTCAAAGTGCCTGCTAGGTAACCTAGATAGTCCAAGTGTCTGAGAGGTAACCTATATAGTCCAAGTGCCCGCTAGGTAACCTAAATAGTCCAAATGCCCGCTAGGGAAACTACATAGTCCAAGTGCCAGCTAGTTAACCTAGATAGTCCAAGTGCCCGTTCGTTAACCTACATAGTCCAAGTGTCAGCTAGGTAACCAATATAGTCCAAATGCCCGCTAGGGGTCCTAATAGTCCAAATGCCCGCTAGTTAACCTAGATAGTCCAAGTGCTCGCTAGTTAACCTAGATAGTCCAAGTGCCCGCTAGTTAACCTAGATAGACCAAGTGCCCGCTAGGGAACGTATCTAGTCCAAGTACCCGCTAGGAAACGTACATAGTCCAAGTGCCTGCTAGGTAACGTAGATAGTCCAAGTGCCCGCTAGGGAACGTACATAATCCAAGTGCCCGCTAGGTAACCTAGGTAGTCCAAGTGCCCACTAGTTAACCTACATAGTCCAGGTTCCCCTAGGTAACCTAGATAGTCCAAGGGCCCGCTAGGTAACCTACATAGTCCAAGTGCCCGATAGGGAACCTATATAATCCAAGTGCCCGCTAGATAACCTAGATAGTCCAACAGCCCTGTAGGTAACCTACATACTCCAAGTACCCGCTAGGTAACGTAGATAGTTCAAGTGCCTGCCAGGTAACCTATATAGTCCAAGTGCCCGCTAGTTAACCTATATAGTCCAAGGGCCCGCTAGTTAACCTACATAGTCCAAGGGCTCACTTGTTCACTTTGATAGTTCAAGTGCCCGCTAGTTAACCTAGATCGTCCAAGTGCCCGCTAGTTAACCTAGATTGTCCAAGTGCCCGGTAGTTAACCTACATAGTCCAAGGGACCATTAGTTAACCTAGATAGTCCAAGTGTCCTCTGGGTAACATATAGTCCAAGTGCCCGCTAGTTAACCTATATACCAAGTGCCCGTTGTGTAACCTAGATATTCCAAGGGCACAGTAGTTAACCTATATCGTCCAAGTGCCCGCTAGGCAACCTAGATAGTCCAAGTGCCCGCTAAGGAACCTACATAGTCCAAGTGCACGCTAGTTAACCTAGATAGTCCAAGTGCCTGCTAGGTAACCTACATAGTGCAAGTGTCCGCTAGTTAACCTACATATTCCAAGAACCCGCTATAACGTAGATAGTTCAAGTGCCAGGTAGGTAACCTAGATAGTTCTTGTGCCCGTTACCTAACCTAGATAGTCCAATTGCCCGCTATGCAACATACATAGACCAAGTGCCCGTTCGTTAACCTAGAAGTCCAAGTGCCCCCTAGGTAACCTAGACTCTCCAAGTGCCCGCTAGGTTACCTACATAGTCCAAATGCCCGTTCGGTAACCTAGATAATGCAAGTGCCCGGTAGTTAACCTACATAGTCCAAGTGCCTGCTAGGTAACCTAGATAGTCCAAGGGCCCGCTAGTTAACCTACATAGTCCAAGTGCCCGGTAGTTAACTTACATAGTTGAAGTGTCCGTAGGGAACATACAAAGTCCATGTGCCCGCTAGGGAACCTACATTGTCCTAGTGCCCGCTAGGCAATCTACATAGTCCAAGGACCCGCTAGTTAATGTAGATAGTCCAAGTGCCGCTAGTTAATCTACATAGTTCAAGGGCCCGCTAGTTAACCTACATAATCCAAGTACCCGCTAGTTAACCTAGATCGTCCAAGTGTCCGCTAATTAACCTATATAGTACAATTGCCCGCTAGGGAACCTAGATAGTCCAAGTGCCCGCTCTGGAACCTACATAGTCCAAGTGACTGCTAGGGAACCTACATAGTCCAAGTGCCCGCTCTGGAACATACATAGTCCAAGTGACTGCTAGGGAACCTACATATTCCAAGTGCACCCTAGGGAACATACATAGTCCAAGTGCCTGCCAGGGAATCTACATAGTCCAAGGGCCCGCTAGTTATTGTAGATAGTCCAAGTGCCGCTAGTTAATCTACATAGTCCAAGGGCCCGCTAGTTAACCTACATAGTCCAAGTACCCGCTAGTTAACGTAGATCGTCCAAGTGCCCACTATGTAACCTACATAGTTCAAGGGCCCGCTAGTTAACCTACATAGTCCAAGGGCCCGCTAGTTAACCTACATAGTCCAATGGCCCGCTAGTTAACCTAGATAGTCCAAGTGCCCGCTAGTTAACCTACATAGTCCAAGTGCCCGCTAGGTAACCTACAAAGTCTAAGTGCCCGCTAAGTAATCTATATAGTCCAAATAACCGCTAGGGAGCCTACATAGTCCAAATGCCCGCTAGGTAACCTACATAGCCCAAGTGCCCGATAGGGAACCTACATAATCCAAGTGCCCGCTTGTTGACCTACATAGTCCAAGTGCCCGCTAGGTAACCCAGATAATCCTAGGGCCCGCTAGGGAACCTTCATAGACCAAGTACCCGCTAGGTACCGTAGATAGTCCAAGTGCCCGTAGGTAACCTACATAGTCCAAATGCCCTCTAGTTAACCTACATAGTCCAAGTGCCCGATAGGGAACCTACATAATCCAAGTGCCCGCTAGTTGACCTACATAGTCCAAGTGCCCGCTAGGGAACTTACATAATCCAAGGGCCCGCTAGGGAACCTACATAGTCCAAGTGCCCGTTAGTTAACCTAGATAGTCCAAGTGCCCGCTAGGTAACCTAGATAGTCCAACAGCCCGGTAGGTAACCTACATACTCCAAGTACCCGCTAGGTAACGTAGATAGTTCAAGTGCCAGCTAGGTAACCTAGATAGTCCAAGTACCCTATAGTGAACCTACATAATCCAAGTGCCCGCTAGGCAACCTACATAGTCCAAGTGCCCGTTAGTTAACCTAGATAGTCAAAGTGCCTGCTAGGTAACCTAGATAGTCCAAGTGTCTGCTAGGTAACCTATATAGTCCAAGTGCCCGCTAGGTAACCTAAATAGTCCAAATGCCCGCTAGGGAAACTACATAGTCCAAGTGCCAGCTAGTTAACCTAGATAGTCCAAGTGCCCGTTCGTTAACCTACATAGTCCAAGTGTCAGCTAGGTAACCAATATAGTCCAAATGCCCGCTAGGGGTCCTAATAGTCCAAATGCCCGCTAGTTAACCTAGATAGTCCAAGTGCTCGCTAGTTAACCTAGATAGTCCAAGTGCCCGCTAGTTAACCTAGATAGACCAAGTGCCCGCTAGGGAACGTATCTAGTCCAAGTACCCGCTAGGAAACGTACATAGTCCAAGTGCCTGCTAGGTAACGTAGATAGTCCAAGTGCCCGCTAGGGAACGTACATAATCCAAGTGCCCGCTAGGTAACCTAGGTAGTCCAAGTGCCCACTAGTTAACCTACATAGTCCAGGTTCCCCTAGGTAACCTAGATAGTCCAAGGGCCCGCTAGGTAACCTACATAGTCCAAGTGCCCGATAGGGAACCTATATAATCCAAGTGCCCGCTAGATAACCTAGATAGTCCAACAGCCCTGTAGGTAACCTACATACTCCAAGTACCCGCTAGGTAACGTAGATAGTTCAAGTGCCTGCCAGGTAACATATATAGTCCAAGTGCCCGCTAGTTAACCTATATAGTCCAAGGGCCCGCTAGTTAACCTACATAGTCCAAGGGCTCACTTGTTCACTTTGATAGTTCAAGTGCCCGCTAGTTAACCTAGATCGTCCAAGTGCCCGCTAGTTAACCTAGATTGTCCAAGTGCCCGGTAGTTAACCTACATAGTCCAAGGGACCATTAGTTAACCTAGATAGTCCAAGTGTCCTCTGGGTAACATATAGTCCAAGTGCCCGCTAGTTAACCTATATACCAAGTGCCCGTTGTGTAACCTAGATATTCCAAGGGCACAGTAGTTAACCTATATCGTCCAAGTGCCCGCTAGGCAACCTAGATAGTCCAAGTGCCCGCTAAGGAACCTACATAGTCCAAGTGCACGCTAGTTAACCTAGATAGTCCAAGTGCCTGCTAGGTAACCTACATAGTGCAAGTGTCCGCTAGTTAACCTACATATTCCAAGAACCCGCTATAACGTAGATAGTTCAAGTGCCAGGTAGGTAACCTAGATAGTTCTTGTGCCCGTTACCTAACCTAGATAGTCCAATTGCCCGCTATGCAACATACATAGACCAAGTGCCCGTTCGTTAACCTAGAAGTCCAAGTGCCCCCTAGGTAACCTAGACTCTCCAAGTGCCCGCTAGGTTACCTACATAGTCCAAATGCCCGTTCGGTAACCTAGATAATGCAAGTGCCCGGTAGTTAACCTACATAGTCCAAGTGCCTGCTAGGTAACCTAGATAGTCCAAGGGCCCGCTAGTTAACCTACATAGTCCAAGTGCCCGGTAGTTAACTTACATAGTTGAAGTGTCCGTAGGGAACATACAAAGTCCATGTGCCCGCTAGGGAACCTACATTGTCCTAGTGCCCGCTAGGCAATCTACATAGTCCAAGGACCCGCTAGTTAATGTAGATAGTCCAAGTGCCGCTAGTTAATCTACATAGTTCAAGGGCCCGCTAGTTAACCTACATAATCCAAGTACCCGCTAGTTAACCTAGATCGTCCAAGTGTCCGCTAATTAACCTATATAGTACAATTGCCCGCTAGGGAACCTAGATAGTCCAAGTGCCCGCTCTGGAACCTACATAGTCCAAGTGACTGCTAGGGAACCTACATAGTCCAAGTGCCCGCTCTGGAACATACATAGTCCAAGTGACTGCTAGGGAACCTACATATTCCAAGTGCACCCTAGGGAACATACATAGTCCAAGTGCCTGCCAGGGAATCTACATAGTCCAAGGGCCCGCTAGTTATTGTAGATAGTCCAAGTGCCGCTAGTTAATCTACATAGTCCAAGGGCCCGCTAGTTAACCTACATAGTCCAAGTACCCGCTAGTTAACGTAGATCGTCCAAGTGCCCACTATGTAACCTACATAGTTCAAGGGCCCGCTAGTTAACCTACATAGTCCAAGGGCCCGCTAGTTAACCTACATAGTCCAATGGCCCGCTAGTTAACCTAGATAGTCCAAGTGCCCGCTAGTTAACCTACATAGTCCAAGTGCCCGCTAGGTAACCTACAAAGTCTAAGTGCCCGCTAAGTAATCTATATAGTCCAAATAACCGCTAGGGAGCCTACATAGTCCAAATGCCCGCTAGGTAACCTACATAGCCCAAGTGCCCGATAGGGAACCTACATAATCCAAGTGCCCGCTTGTTGACCTACATAGTCCAAGTGCCCGCTAGGTAACCCAGATAATCCTAGGGCCCGCTAGGGAACCTTCATAGACCAAGTACCCGCTAGGTACCGTAGATAGTCCAAGTGCCCGTAGGTAACCTACATAGTCCAAATGCCCTCTAGTTAACCTACATAGTCCAAGTGCCCGATAGGGAACCTACATAATCCAAGTGCCCGCTAGTTGACCTACATAGTCCAAGTGCCCGCTAGGGAACTTACATAATCCAAGGGCCCGCTAGGGAACCTACATAGTCCAAGTGCCCGTTAGTTAACCTAGATAGTCCAAGTGCCCGCTAGGTAACCTAGATAGTCCAACAGCCCGGTAGGTAACCTACATACTCCAAGTACCCGCTAGGTAACGTAGATAGTTCAAGTGCCAGCTAGGTAACCTAGATAGTCCAAGTACCCTATAGTGAACCTACATAATCCAAGTGCCCGCTAGGCAACCTACATAGTCCAAGTGCCCGTTAGTTAACCTAGATAGTCAAAGTGCCTGCTAGGTAACCTAGATAGTCCAAGTGTCTGCTAGGTAACCTATATAGTCCAAGTGCCCGCTAGGTAACCTAAATAGTCCAAATGCCCGCTAGGGAAACTACATAGTCCAAGTGCCAGCTAGTTAACCTAGATAGTCCAAGTGCCCGTTCGTTAACCTACATAGTCCAAGTGTCAGCTAGGTAACCAATATAGTCCAAATGCCCGCTAGGGGTCCTAATAGTCCAAATGCCCGCTAGTTAACCTAGATAGTCCAAGTGCTCGCTAGTTAACCTAGATAGTCCAAGTGCCCGCTAGTTAACCTAGATAGACCAAGTGCCCGCTAGGGAACGTATCTAGTCCAAGTACCCGCTAGGAAACGTACATAGTCCAAGTGCCTGCTAGGCAACGTAGATAGTCCAAGTGCCCGATAGGGAACCTATATAATCCAAGTGCCCGCTAGATAACCTAGATAGTCCAACAGCCCTGTAGGTAACCTACATACTCCAAGTACCCGCTAGGTAACGTAGATAGTTCAAGTGCCTGCCAGGTAACCTATATAGTCCAAGGCCCGCTAGTTAACCTATATAGTCCAAGGGCCCGCTAGTTAACCTACATAGTCCAAGGGCTCACTTGTTCACTTTGATAGTTCAAGTGCCCGCTAGTTAACCTAGATCGTCCAAGTGCCCGCTAGTTAACCTAGATTGTCCAAGTGCCTGGTAGTTAACCTACATAGTCCAAGGGACCATTAGTTAACCTAGATAGTCCAAGTGTCCTCTGGGTAACATATAGTCCAAGTGCCCGCTTGTTAACCTATATACCAAGTGCCCGTTATGTAACCTAGATATTCCAAGTGCACGGTAGTTAACCTATATCGTCCAAGTGCCCGCTAGGCAACCTAGATAGTCCAAGTGCCCGCTAAGGAACCTACATAGTCCAAGTGCATGCTAGTTAACCTAGATAGTCCAAGTGCCTGCTAGGTAACCTACATAGTGCAAGTGTCCGCTAGTTAACCTACATATTCCAAGAACCCGCTATAACGTAGATAGTTCAAGTGCCAGGTAGGTAACCTAGATAGTTCTTGTGCCCGTTACCTAACCTAGATAGTACAATTGCCCGCTATGCAACATACATAGTCCAAGTGCCCGTTCGTTAACCTAGAAGTCCAAGTGCCCCCTAGGTAACCTAGACTCTCCAAGTGCCTGCTAGGTTACCTACATAGTCCAAATGCCTGTTCGGTAACCTAGATAATGCAAGTGCCCGGTAGTTAACCTACATAGTCCAAGTGCCTGCTAGGTAACCTAGATAGTCCAAGGGCCCGCTAGTTAACCTACATAGTCCAAGTGCCCGGTAGTTAACTTACATAGTTCAAGTGTCCGTAGGGAACATACAAAGTCCATGTGCCCGCTAGGGAACCTACATTGTCCAAGTGCCCGCTAGGCAATCTACATAGTCCAAGGACCCGCTAGTTAATGTAGATAGTCCAAGTGCCGCTAGTTAATCTACATAGTTCAAGGGCCCGCTAGTTAACCTACATAATCCAAGTACCCGCTAGTTAACCTAGATCGTCCAAGTGTCCGCTAATTAACCTATATAGTACAATTGCCCGCTAGGGAACCTAGATAGTCCAAGTGCCCGCTCTGGAACCTACATAGTCCAAGTGACTGCTAGGGAACCTACATAGTCCAAGTGCCCGCTCTGGAACATACATAGTCCAAGTGACTGCTAGGGAACCTACATATTCCAAGTGCACCCTAGGGAACATACATTGTCCAAGTGCCTGCCAGGGAATCTACATAGTCCAAGGGCCCGCTAGTTAATGTAGATAGTCCAAGTGCCGCTAGTTAATCTACATAGTCCAAGGGCCCGCTAGTTAACCTACATAGTCCAAGTACCTGCTAGTTAACCTAGATCGTCCAAGTGCCCACTGTGTAACCTACATAGTTCAAGGGCCCGCTAGTTAACCTACATAGTCCAAGGGCCCACTAGTTAATCTACATAGTCCAATGGCCCGCTAGTTAACCTAGATAGTCCAAGTGCCCGCTAGTTAACCTACATAGTCCAAGTGCCCGCTAGGTAACCTACAAAGTCTAAGTGCCCGCTAAGTAATCTATATAGTCCAAATAACCGCTAGGGAGCCTACATAGTCCAAATGCCCGCTAGGTTACCTACATAGCCCAAGTGCCCGATAGGGAACCTACATAATCCAAGTGCCCGCTTGTTGACCTACATAGTCCAAGTGCCCGCTAGGTAACCCAGATAATCCTAGGGCCCGCTAGGGAACCTTCATAGTCCAAGTACCCGCTAGGTACCGTAGATAGTCCAAGTGCCCGTAGGTAACCTACATAGTCCAAATGCCCTCTAGTTAACCTACATAGTCCAAGTGCCCGATAGGGAACCTACATAATCCAAGTGCCCGCTAGTTGACCTACATTGTCCAAGTGCCCGCTAGGGAACTTACATAATCCAAGGGCCCACTAGGGAACCTACATAGTCCAAGTGCCCGTTAGTTAACCTAGATAGTCCAAATGCCCGCTAGGTAACCTAGATAGTCCAACAGCCCGGTAGGTAACCTACATACTCCAAGTACCCGCTAGGTAACGTAGATAGTTCAAGTGCCAGCTAGGTAACCTAGATAGTCCAAGTGCCCTATAGTGAATCTACATAATCCAAGTGCCCGCTAGGCAACCTACATAGTCCAAGTGCCCGTTAGTTAACCTAGATAGTCAAAGTGCCTGCTAGGTAACCTAGATAGTCCAAGTGTCTGCTAGGTAACCTATATAGTCCAAGTGCCCGCTAGGTAACCTAAATAGTACAAATGCCCGCTAGGGAATCTACATAGTCCAAGTGCCAGCTAGTTAACCTAGATAGTCCAAGTGCCCGTTCGTTAACCTACATAGTCCAAGTGCCAGCTAGGTAACCAATATAGTCCAAATGCCCGCTAGGAGTCCTAATAGTCCAAATGCCCGCTAGTTAACCTAGATAGTCCAAGTGCTCGCTAGTTAACCTAGATAGTCCAAGTGCCCGCTAGTTAACCTAGATAGACCAAGTGCCCGCTAGGGAACGTATCTAGTCCAAGTACCCGCTAGGAAACATACATAGTCCAAGTGCCTGCTAGGTAACGTAGATAGTCCAAGTGCCCGCTAGGGAACGTACATAATCCAAGTGCCCGCTAGGTAACCTAGATTGTCCAAGTGCCCACTAGTTAACCTACATAGTCCAGGTTCCCCCTAGGTAACCTAGATAGTCCAAGGGCCCGCTAGGTAACCTACATAGTCCAAGTGCCCGATAGGGAACCTATATAATCCAAGTGCCCGCTAGATAACCTAGATAGTCCAACAGCCCTGTAGGTAACCTACATACTCCAAGTACCCGCTAGGTAACGTAGATAGTTCAAGTGCCTGCCAGGTAACCTATATAGTCCAAGGCCCGCTAGTTAACCTATATAGTCCAAGGGCCCGCTAGTTAACCTACATAGTCCAAGGGCTCACTTGTTCACTTTGATAATTCAAGTGCCCGCTAGTTAACCTAGATCGTCCAAGTGCCCGCTAGTTAACCTAGATTGTCCAAGTGCCTGGTAGTTAACCTACATAGTCCAAGGGACCATTAGTTAACCTAGATAGTCCAAGTGTCCTCTGGGTAACATATAGTCCAAGTGCCCGCTTGTTAACCTATATACCAAGTGCCCGTTATGTAACCTAGATATTCCAAGTGCACGGTAGTTAACCTATATCGTCCAAGTGCCCGCTAGGCAACCTAGATAGTCCAAGTGCCCGCTAAGGAACCTACATAGTCCAAGTGCATGCTAGTTAACCTAGATAGTCCAAGTGCCTGCTAGGTAACCTACATAGTGCAAGTGTCCGCTAGTTAACCTACATATTCCAAGAACCCGCTATAACGTAGATAGTTCAAGTGCCAGGTAGGTAACCTAGATAGTTCTTGTGCCCGTTACCTAACCTAGATAGTACAATTGCCCGCTATGCAACATACATAGTCCAAGTGCCCGTTCGTTAACCTAGAAGTCCAAGTGCCCCCTAGGTAACCTAGACTCTCCAAGTGCCTGCTAGGTTACCTACATAGTCCAAATGCCTGTTCGGTAACCTAGATAATGCAAGTGCCCGGTAGTTAACCTACATAGTCCAAGTGCCTGCTAGGTAACCTAGATAGTCCAAGGGCCCGCTAGTTAACCTACATAGTCCAAGTGCCCGGTAGTTAACTTACATAGTTCAAGTGTCCGTAGGGAACATACAAAGTCCATGTGCCCGCTAGGGAACCTACATTGTCCAAGTGCCCGCTAGGCAATCTACATAGTCCAAGGACCCGCTAGTTAATGTAGATAGTCCAAGTGCCGCTAGTTAATCTACATAGTTCAAGGGCCCGCTAGTTAACCTACATAATCCAAGTACCCGCTAGTTAACCTAGATCGTCCAAGTGTCCGCTAATTAACCTATATAGTACAATTGCCCGCTAGGGAACCTAGATAGTCCAATTGCCCGCTCTGGAACCTACATAGTCCAAGTGACTGCTAGGGAACCTACATAGTCCAAGTGCCCGCTCTGGAACATACATAGTCCAAGTGACTGCTAGGGAACCTACATATTCCAAGTGCACCCTAGGGAACATACATTGTCCAAGTGCCTGCCAGGGAATCTACATAGTCCAAGGGCCCGCTAGTTAATGTAGATAGTCCAAGTGCCGCTAGTTAATCTACATAGTCCAAGGGCCCGCTAGTTAACCTACATAGTCCAAGTACCTGCTAGTTAACCTAGATCGTCCAAGTGCCCACTGTGTAACCTACATAGTTCAAGGGCCCGCTAGTTAACCTACATAGTCCAAGGGCCCACTAGTTAATCTACATAGTCCAATGGCCCGCTAGTTAACCTAGATAGTCCAAGTGCCCGCTAGTTAACCTACATAGTCCAAGTGCCCGCTAGGTAACCTACAAAGTCTAAGTGCCCGCTAAGTAATCTATATAGTCCAAATAACCGCTAGGGAGCCTACATAGTCCAAATGCCCGCTAGGTTACCTACATAGCCCAAGTGCCCGATAGGGAACCTACATAATCCAAGTGCCCGCTTGTTGACCTACATAGTCCAAGTGCCCGCTAGGTAACCCAGATAATCCTAGGGCCCGCTAGGGAACCTTCATAGTCCAAGTACCCGCTAGGTACCGTAGATAGTCCAAGTGCCCGTAGGTAACCTACATAGTCCAAATGCCCTCTAGTTAACCTACATAGTCCAAGTGCCCGATAGGGAACCTACATAATCCAAGTGCCCGCTAGTTGACCTACATTGTCCAAGTGCCCGCTAGGGAACTTACATAATCCAAGGGCCCACTAGGGAACCTACATAGTCCAAGTGCCCGTTAGTTAACCTAGATAGTCCAAATGCCCGCTAGGTAACCTAGATAGTCCAACAGCCCGGTAGGTAACCTACATACTCCAAGTACCCGCTAGGTAACGTAGATAGTTCAAGTGCCAGCTAGGTAACCTAGATAGTCCAAGTGCCCTATAGTGAATCTACATAATCCAAGTGCCCGCTAGGCAACCTACATAGTCCAAGTGCCCGTTAGTTAACCTAGATAGTCAAAGTGCCTGCTAGGTAACCTAGATAGTCCAAGTGTCTGCTAGGTAACCTATATAGTCCAAGTGCCCGCTAGGTAACCTAAATAGTACAAATGCCCGCTAGGGAATCTACATAGTCCAAGTGCCAGCTAGTTAACCTAGATAGTCCAAGTGCCCGTTCGTTAACCTACATAGTCCAAGTGCCAGCTAGGTAACCAATATAGTCCAAATGCCCGCTAGGGGTCCTAATAGTCCAAATGCCCGCTAGTTAACCTAGATAGTCCAAGTGCTCGCTAGTTAACCTAGATAGTCCAAGTGCCCGCTAGTTAACCTAGATAGACCAAGTGCCCGCTAGGGAACGTATCTAGTCCAAGTACCCGCTAGGAAACGTACATAGTCCAAGTGCCTGCTAGGCAACGTAGATAGTCCAAGTGCCCGATAGGGAACCTATATAATCCAAGTGCCCGCTAGATAACCTAGATAGTCCAACAGCCCTGTAGGTAACCTACATACTCCAAGTACCCGCTAGGTAACGTAGATAGTTCAAGTGCCTGCCAGGTAACCTATATAGTCCAAGGCCCGCTAGTTAACCTATATAGTCCAAGGGCCCGCTAGTTAACCTACATAGTCCAAGGGCTCACTTGTTCACTTTGATAGTTCAAGTGCCCGCTAGTTAACCTAGATCGTCCAAGTGCCCGCTAGTTAACCTAGATTGTCCAAGTGCCTGGTAGTTAACCTACATAGTCCAAGGGACCATTAGTTAACCTAGATAGTCCAAGTGTCCTCTGGGTAACATATAGTCCAAGTGCCCGCTTGTTAACCTATATACCAAGTGCCCGTTATGTAACCTAGATATTCCAAGTGCACGGTAGTTAACCTATATCGTCCAAGTGCCCGCTAGGCAACCTAGATAGTCCAAGTGCCCGCTAAGGAACCTACATAGTCCAAGTGCATGCTAGTTAACCTAGATAGTCCAAGTGCCTGCTAGGTAACCTACATAGTGCAAGTGTCCGCTAGTTAACCTACATATTCCAAGAACCCGCTATAACGTAGATAGTTCAAGTGCCAGGTAGGTAACCTAGATAGTTCTTGTGCCCGTTACCTAACCTAGATAGTACAATTGCCCGCTATGCAACATACATAGTCCAAGTGCCCGTTCGTTAACCTAGAAGTCCAAGTGCCCCCTAGGTAACCTAGACTCTCCAAGTGCCTGCTAGGTTACCTACATAGTCCAAATGCCTGTTCGGTAACCTAGATAATGCAAGTGCCCGGTAGTTAACCTACATAGTCCAAGTGCCTGCTAGGTAACCTAGATAGTCCAAGGGCCCGCTAGTTAACCTACATAGTCCAAGTGCCCGGTAGTTAACTTACATAGTTCAAGTGTCCGTAGGGAACATACAAAGTCCATGTGCCCGCTAGGGAACCTACATTGTCCAAGTGCCCGCTAGGCAATCTACATAGTCCAAGGACCCGCTAGTTAATGTAGATAGTCCAAGTGCCGCTAGTTAATCTACATATTTCAAGGGCCCGCTAGTTAACCTACATAATCCAAGTACCCGCTAGTTAACCTAGATCGTCCAAGTGTCCGCTAATTAACCTATATAGTACAATTGCCCGCTAGGGAACCTAGATAGTCCAAGTGCCCGCTCTGGAACCTACATAGTCCAAGTGACTGCTAGGGAACCTACATAGTCCAAGTGCCCGCTCTGGAACATACATAGTCCAAGTGACTGCTAGGGAACCTACATATTCCAAGTGCACCCTAGGGAACATACATTGTCCAAGTGCCTGCCAGGGAATCTACATAGTCCAAGGGCCCGCTAGTTAATGTAGATAGTCCAAGTGCCGCTAGTTAATCTACATAGTCCAAGGGCCCGCTAGTTAACCTACATAGTCCAAGTACCTGCTAGTTAACCTAGATCGTCCAAGTGCCCACTGTGTAACCTACATAGTTCAAGGGCCCGCTAGTTAACCTACATAGTCCAAGGGCCCACTAGTTAATCTACATAGTCCAATGGCCCGCTAGTTAACCTAGATAGTCCAAGTGCCCGCTAGTTAACCTACATAGTCCAAGTGCCCGCTAGGTAACCTACAAAGTCTAAGTGCCCGCTAAGTAATCTATATAGTCCAAATAACCGCTAGGGAGCCTACATAGTCCAAATGCCCGCTAGGTTACCTACATAGCCCAAGTGCCCGATAGGGAACCTACATAATCCAAGTGCCCGCTTGTTGACCTACATAGTCCAAGTGCCCGCTAGGTAACCCAGATAATCCTAGGGCCCGCTAGGGAACCTTCATAGTCCAAGTACCCGCTAGGTACCGTAGATAGTCCAAGTGCCCGTAGGTAACCTACATAGTCCAAATGCCCTCTAGTTAACCTACATAGTCCAAGTGCCCGATAGGGAACCTACATAATCCAAGTGCCCGCTAGTTGACCTACATTGTCCAAGTGCCCGCTAGGGAACTTACATAATCCAAGGGCCCACTAGGGAACCTACATAGTCCAAGTGCCCGTTAGTTAACCTAGATAGTCCAAATGCCCGCTAGGTAACCTAGATAGTCCAACAGCCCGGTAGGTAACCTACATACTCCAAGTACCCGCTAGGTAACGTAGATAGTTCAAGTGCCAGCTAGGTAACCTAGATAGTCCAAGTGCCCTATAGTGAATCTACATAATCCAAGTGCCCGCTAGGCAACCTACATAGTCCAAGTGCCCGTTAGTTAACCTAGATAGTCAAAGTGCCTGCTAGGTAACCTAGATAGTCCAAGTGTCTGCTAGGTAACCTATATAGTCCAAGTGCCCGCTAGGTAACCTAAATAGTACAAATGCCCGCTAGGGAATCTACATAGTCCAAGTGCCAGCTAGTTAACCTAGATAGTCCAAGTGCCCGTTCGTTAACCTACATAGTCCAAGTGCCAGCTAGGTAACCAATATAGTCCAAATGCCCGCTAGGGGTCCTAATAGTCCAAATGCCCGCTAGTTAACCTAGATAGTCCAAGTGCTCGCTAGTTAACCTAGATAGTCCAAGTGCCCGCTAGTTAACCTAGATAGACCAAGTGCCCGCTAGGGAACGTATCTAGTCCAAGTACCCGCTAGGAAACGTACATAGTCCAAGTGCCTGCTAGGTAACGTAGATAGTCCAAGTGCCCGCTAGGGAACGTACATAATCCAAGTGCCCGCTAGGTAACCTAGATTGTCCAAGTGCCCACTAGTTAACCTACATAGTCCAGGTTCCCCCTAGGTAACCTAGATAGTCCAAGGGCCCGCTAGGTAACCTACATAGTCCAAGTGCCCGATAGGGAACCTATATAATCCAAGTGCCCGCTAGATAACCTAGATAGTCCAACAGCCCTGTAGGTAACCTACATACTCCAAGTACCCGCTAGGTAACGTAGATAGTTCAAGTGCCTGCCAGGTAACCTATATAGTCCAAGTGCCCGCTAGTTAACCTACATAGTCCAAGGGCTCACTTGTTCACTTTGATAGTTCAAGTGCCCGCTAGTTAACCTAGATCGTCCAAGTGCCCGCTAGTTAACCTAGATTGTCCAAGTGCCCGCTAGTTAACCTACATAGTCCAAGGGACCACTAGTTAACCTAGATAGTCCAAGTGTCCTCTGGGTAACCTATAGTCTAAGTGCCCGCTAGTTAACCTATATACCAAGTGCCCGTTATGTAACCTAGATATTCCAAGGGCACGGTAGTTAACCTATATCGTCCAAGTGCCCGCTAGGCAACCTAGATAGTCCAAGTGCCCGCTAAGGAACCTACATAGTCCAAGTGCACGCTAGTTAACCTAGATAGTCCAAGTGCCTGCTAGGTAACCTACATAGTGCAAGTGTCCGCTAGTTAACCTACATATTCCAAGAACCCGCTATAATGTAGATAGTTCAAGTGCCAGGTAGGTAACCTAGATAGTTCTTGTGCCCGTTACCTAACCTAGATAGTCCAATTGCCCGCTATGCAACATACATAGTCCAAGTGCCCATTCGTTAACCTAGAAGTCCAAGTGCCCCCTAGGTAACCTAGACTCTCCAAGTGCCCGCTAGGTTACCGACATAGTCCAAATGCCCGTTCGGTAACCTAGATAATGCAAGTGCCCGGTAGTTAACCTACATAGTCCAAGTGCCTGCTAGGTAACCTAGATAGTCCAAGGGCCCGCTAGTTAACCTACATAGTCCAAGTGCCCGGTAGTTAACTTACATAGTTCAAGTGTCCGTAGGGAACATACAAAGTCCAAGTGCCCGCTAGGGAACCTACATTGTCCAAGTGCCCGCGAGGCAATTTACATAGTCCAAGGACCCGCTAGTTAATGTAGATAGTCCAAGTGCCGCTAGTTAATCTACATAGTTCAAGGGCCCGCTAGTTAACCTACATAATCCAAGTACCCGCTAGTTAACCTAGATCGTCCAAGTGTCCGCTAATTAACCTATATAGTACAATTGCCCGCTAGGGAACCTAGATAGTCCAAGTGCCCGCTCTGGAACCTACATAGTCCAAGTGACTGCTAGGGAACCTACATAGTCCAAGTGCCCGCTCTGGAACATACATAGTCCAAGTGACTGCTTGGGAACCTACATATTCCAAGGGCACCCTAGGGAACATACATTGTCCAAGTGCCTGCCAGGGAATCTACATAGTCCAAGGGCCCGCTAGTTAATGTAGATAGTCCAAGTGCCGCTAGTTAATCTACATAGTCCAAGGGCCCGCTAGTTAACCTACATAGTCCAAGTACCCGCTAGTTAACCTAGATCGTCCAAGTGCCCACTATGTAACCTACATAGTTCAAGGGCCCGCTAGTTAACCTACATACTCCAAGGGCCCGCTAGTTAACCTACATAGTCCAATGGCCCGCTAGTTAACCTAGATAGTCCAAGTGCCCGCTAGTTAACCTACATAGTCCAAGTGCCCGCTAGGTAACCTACAAAGTCTAAGTGCCCGCTAAGTAATCTATATAGTCCAAATAACCGCTAGGGAGCCTACATAGTCCAAATGCCCGCTAGGTAACCTACATAGCCCAAGTGCCCGATAGGGAACCTACATAATCCAAGTGCTCGCTTGTTGACCTACATAGTCCAAGTGCCCGCTAGGTAACCCAGATAATCCTAGGGCCCGCTAGGGAACCTTCATAGTCCAAGTACCCGCTAGGTACCGTAGATAGTCCAAGTGCCCGTAGGTAACCTACATAGTCCAAATGCCCTCTAGTTAACCTACATAGTCCAAGTGCCCGATAGGGAACCTACATAATCCAAGTGCCCGCTAGTTGACCTACATAGTCCAAGTGCCCGCTAGGGAACTTACATAATCCAAGGCCCCGCTAGGGAACCTACATAGTCCAAGTGCCCGTTAGTTAACCTAGATAGTCCAAGTGCCCGCTAGGTAACCTAGATAGTCCAATAGCCCGGTAGGTAACCTACATACTCCAAGTACCCGCTAGGTAACGTAGATAGTTCAAGTGCCAGCTAGGTAACCTAGATAGTCCAAGTGCCCTATAGTGAACCTACATAATCCAAGTGCCCGCTAGGCAACCTACATAGTCCAAGTGCCCGTTAGTTAACCTAGATAGTCAAAGTGCCTGCTAGGTAACCTAGATAGTCCAAGTGTCTGCTAGGTAACCTATATAGTCCAAGTGCCCGCTAGGTAACCTAAATAGTCCAAATGCCCGCTAGGGAAACTACATAGTCCAAGTGCCAGCTAGTTAACCTAGATAGTCCAAGTGCCCGTTCGTTAACCTACATAGTCCAAGTGCCAGCTAGGTAACCAATATAGTCCAAATGCCCGCTAGGGGTCCTAATAGTCCAAATGCCCGCTAGTTGACTTAGATAGTCCAAGTGCTCGCTAGTTAACCTAGATAGTCCAAGTGCCCGCTAGTTAACCTAGATAGACCAAGTGCCCGCTAGGGAACGTATCTAGTCCAAGTACCCGCTAGGAAACGTACATAGTCCAAGTGCCTGCTAGGTAACGTAGATAGTCCAAGTGCCCGCTAGGGAACATACATAATCCAAGTGCCCGCTAGGTAACCTAGATAGTCCAAGTGCCCACTAGTTAACCTACATAGTCCAGGTTCCCCCTAGGTAACCTAGATAGTCCAAGGGCCCGCTAGGTAACCTACATAGTCCAAGTGCCCGATAGGGAACCTATATAATCCAAGTGCCCGCTAGATAACCTAGATAGTCCAACAGCCCTGTAGGTAACCTACATACTCCAAGTACCCGCTAGGTAACGTAGATAGTTCAAGTGCCTGCCAGGTAACCTATATAGTCCAAGTGCCCGCTAGTTAACCTATATAGTCCAAGGGCCCGCTAGTTAACCTACATAGTCCAAGGGCTCACTTGTTCACTTTGATAGTTCAAGTGCCCGCTAGTTAACCTAGATCGTCCAAGTGCCCGCTAGTTTACCTAGATTGTCCAAGTGCCCGCTAGTTAACCTACATAGTCCAAGGGACCACTAGTTAACCTAGATAGCCCAAGTGTCCTCTGGGTAACCTATAGTCCAAGTGCCCGCTAGTTAACCTATATACCAAGTGCCCGTTATGTAACCTAGATATTCCAAGGGCACGGTAGTTAACCTATATCGTCCAAGTGCCCGCTAAGGAACCTACATAGTCCAAGTGCACGCTAGTTAACCTAGATAGTCCAAGTGCCTGCTAGGTAACCTACATAGTGCAAGTGTCCTCTAGTTAACCTACATATTCCAAGAACCCGCTATAACGTAGATAGTTCAAGTGCCAGGTGGGTAACCTAGATAGTTCTTGTGCCCGTTACCTAACCTAGATAGTCCAATTACCCGCTATGCAACATACATAGTCCAAGTGCCCGTTCGTTAACTTAGAAGTCCAAGTGCCCCCTAGGTAACCTAGACTCTTCAAGTGCCCGCTAGGTAACCTACATAGTCCAAATGCCCGTTCGGTAACCTAGATAATGCAAGTGCCCGGTAGTTAACCTACATAGTCCAAGTGCCTGCTAGGTAACCTAGATAGTCCAAGGGCCCGCTAGTTAACCTACATAGTCCAAGTGCCCGGTAGTTAACTTACATAGTTGAAGTGTCCGTAGGGAACATACAAAGTCCAAGTGCCCGCTAGGGAACCTACATTGTCCAAGTGCCCGCTAGGCAATCTACATAGTCCAAGGACCCGCTAGTTAATGTAGATAGTCCAAGTGCCGCTAGTTAATCTACATAGTTCAAGGGCCCGCTAGTTAACCTACATAATCCAAGTACCCGCTAGTTAACCTAGATCGTCCAAGTGTCCGCTAATTAACCTATATAGTACAAGTGCCCGCTAGGGAACCTAGATAGTCCAAGTGCCCGCTCTGGAACCTACATTGTCCAAGTGCCTGCTAGGCAATCTACATAGTCCAAGGACCCGCTAGTTAATGTAGATAGTCCAAGTGCCGCTAGTTAATCTACATAGTTCAAGGGCCCGCTAGTTAACCTACATAATCCAAGTACCCGCTAGTTAACCTAGATCGTCCAAGTGTCCGATAATTAACCTATATAGTACAATTGCCCGCTAGGGAACCTAGATAGTCCAAGTGCCCGCTCTGGAACCTACATAGTCCAAGTGACTGCTGGGGAACCTACATAGTCCAAGTGCCCGCTCTGGAACATACATAGTCCAAGTGACTGCTAGGGAACCTACATATTCCAAGTGCACCCTAGGGAACATACATAGTCCAAGTGCCCGATAGGGAACCTACATAATCCAAGTGCCCGCTTGTTGACCTACATAGTCCAAGTGCCCGCTAGGTAACCCAGATAATCCTAGGGCCCGCTAGGGAACCTTCATAGTCCAAGTACCCGCTAGGTACCGTAGATAGTCCAAGTGCCCGTAGGTAACCTACATAGTCCAAATGCCCTCTAGTTAACCTACATAGTCCAAGTGCCCGATAGGGAACCTACATAATCCAACTGCCCGCTAGTTGACCTACATAGTCCAAGTGCCCGCTAGGGAACTTACATAGTCCAAGGGCCCGCTAGGGAACCTACATAGTCCAAGTGCCCGTTAGTTAACCTAGATAGTCCAAGTTCCCGCTAGGTAACCTAGATAGTCCAATAGCCCGGTAGGTAACCTACATACTCCAAGTACCCGCTAGGTAACGTAGATAGTTCAAGTGCCAGCTAGGTAACCTAGATAGTCCAAGTGCCCTATAGTGAACCTACATAATCCAAGTGCCCGCTAGGCAACCTACATAGTCCAAGTGCCCGTTAGTTAACCTAGATAATCAAAGTGCCTGCTAGGTAACCTAGATAGTCCAAGTGTCTGCTAGGTAACATATATAGTCCAAGTGCCCGCTAGGTAACCTAAATAGTCCAAATGCCCGCTAGGGAAACTACATAGTCCAAGTGCCAGCTAGTTAATCTAGATAGTCCAAGTGCCCGTTCGTTAACCTACACAGTCCAAGTGCCAGCTAGGTAACCAATATAGTCCAAATGCCCGCTAGGGGTCCTAATAGTCCAAATGCCCGCTAGTTAACCTAGATAGTCCAAGTGTTCGCTAGTTAACCTAGATAGTCCAAATGCCCGCTAGTTAACCTAGATAGACCAAGTGCCCGCTAGGGAACGTATCTAGTCCAAGTACCCGCTAGGAAACGTACATAGTCCAAGTGCCTGCTAGGTAACGTAGATAGTCCAAGTGCCCGCTAGGGAACGTACATAATCCAAGTGCCCGCTAGGTAACCTAGATAGTCCAAGTGCCCACTAGTTAACCTACATAGTCCAGGTTCCCCCTAGGTAACCTAGATAGTCCAAGGGCCCGCTAGGTAACCTACATAGTCCAAGTGCCCGATAGGGAACATATATAATCCAAGTGCCCGCTAGATAACCTAGATAGTCCAACAGCCCTGTAGGTAACCTACATACTCCAACTACCCGCTAGGTAACGTAGATAGTTCAAGTGCCTGCCAGGTAACCTATATAGTCCAAGTGCCCGCTAGTTAACCTATATAGTCCAAGGGCCCGCTAGTTAACCTACATAGTCCAAGGGCTCACTTGTCCACTTTGATAGTTCAAGTGCCCGCTAGTTAACCTAGATCGTCCAAGTGCCCGCTAGTTAACCTAGATTGTCCAAGTGCCCGCTAGTTAACCTACATAGTCCAAGGGACCACTAGTTAACCTAGATAGCCCAAGTGTCCTCTGGGTAACCTATAGTCCAAGTGCCCGCTAGTTAACCTATATACCAAGTGCCCGTTATGTAACCTAGATATTCCAAGGGCACGGTAGTTAACCTATATCGTCCAAGTGCCCGCTAAGGAACCTACATAGTCCAAGTGCACGCTAGTTAACCTAGATAGTCCAAGTGCCTGCTAGGTAACCTACATAGTGCAAGTGTCCTCTAGTTAACCTACATATTCCAAGAACCCGCTATAACGTAGATAGTTCAAGTGCCAGGTGGGTAACCTAGATAGTTCTTGTGCCCGTTACCTAACCTAGATAGTCCAATTACCCGCTATGCAACATACATAGTCCAAGTGCCCGTTCGTTAACTTAGAAGTCCAAGTGCCCCCTAGGTAACCTAGACTCTTCAAGTGCCCGCTAGGTAACCTACATAGTCCAAATGCCCGTTCGGTAACCTAGATAATGCAAGTGCCCGGTAGTTAACCTACATAGTCCAAGTGCCTGCTAGGTAACCTAGATAGTCCAAGGGCCCGCTAGTTAACCTACATAGTCCAAGTGCCCGGTAGTTAACTTACATAGTTGAAGTGTCCGTAGGGAACATACAAAGTCCAAGTGCCCGCTAGGGAACCTACATTGTCCAAGTGCCCGCTAGGCAATCTACATAGTCCAAGGACCCGCTAGTTAATGTAGATAGTCCAAGTGCCGCTAGTTAATCTACATAGTTCAAGGGCCCGCTAGTTAACCTACATAATCCAAGTACCCGCTAGTTAACCTAGATCGTCCAAGTGTCCGCTAATTAACCTATATAGTACAAGTGCCCGCTAGGGAACCTAGATAGTCCAAGTGCCCGCTCTGGAACCTACATTGTCCAAGTGCCCGCTAGGCAATCTACATAGTCCAAGGACCCGCTAGTTAATGTAGATAGTCCAAGTGCCGCTAGTTAATCTACATAGTTCAAGGGCCCGCTAGTTAACCTACATAATCCAAGTACCCGCTAGTTAACCTAGATCGTCCAAGTGTCCGCTAATTAACCTATATAGTACAATTGCCCGCTAGGGAACCTAGATAGTCCAAGTGCCCGCTCTGGAACCTACATAGTCCAAGTGACTGCTGGGGAACCTACATAGTCCAAGTGCCCGCTCTGGAACATACATAGTCCAAGTGACTGCTAGGGAACCTACATATTCCAAGTGCACCCTAGGGAACATACATAGTCCAAGTGCCCGATAGGGAACCTACATAATCCAAGTGCCCGCTTGTTGACCTACATAGTCCAAGTGCCCGCTAGGTAACCCAGATAATCCTAGGGCCCGCTAGGGAACCTTCATAGTCCAAGTACCCGCTAGGTACCGTAGATAGTCCAAGTGCCCGTAGGTAACCTACATAGTCCAAATGCCCTCTAGTTAACCTACATAGTCCAAGTGCCCGATAGGGAACCTACATAATCCAACTGCCCGCTAGTTGACCTACATAGTCCAAGTGCCCGCTAGGGAACTTACATAGTCCAAGGGCCCGCTAGGGAACCTACATAGTCCAAGTGCCCGTTAGTTAACCTAGATAGTCCAAGTTCCCGCTAGGTAACCTAGATAGTCCAATAGCCCGGTAGGTAACCTACATACTCCAAGTACCCGCTAGGTAACGTAGATAGTTCAAGTGCCAGCTAGGTAACCTAGATAGTCCAAGTGCCCTATAGTGAACCTACATAATCCAAGTGCCCGCTAGGCAACCTACATAGTCCAAGTGCCCGTTAGTTAACCTAGATAATCAAAGTGCCTGCTAGGTAACCTAGATAGTCCAAGTGTCTGCTAGGTAACATATATAGTCCAAGTGCCCGCTAGGTAACCTAAATAGTCCAAATGCCCGCTAGGGAAACTACATAGTCCAAGTGCCAGCTAGTTAACCTAGATAGTCCAAGTGCCCGTTCGTTAACCTACACAGTCCAAGTGCCAGCTAGGTAACCAATATAGTCCAAATGCCCGCTAGGGGTCCTAATAGTCCAAATGCCCGCTAGTTAACCTAGATAGTCCAAGTGTTCGCTAGTTAACCTAGATAGTCCAAATGCCCGCTAGTTAACCTAGATAGACCAAGTGCCCGCTAGGGAACGTATCTAGTCCAAGTACCCGCTAGGAAACGTACATAGTCCAAGTGCCTGCTAGGTAACGTAGATAGTCCAAGTGCCCGCTAGGGAACGTACATAATCCAAGTGCCCGCTAGGTAACCTAGATAGTCCAAGTGCCCACTAGTTAACCTACATAGTCCAGGTTCCCCCTAGGTAACCTAGATAGTCCAAGGGCCCGCTAGGTAACCTACATAGTCCAAGTGCCCGATAGGGAACATATATAATCCAAGTGCCCGCTAGATAACCTAGATAGTCCAACAGCCCTGTAGGTAACCTACATACTCCAAGTACCCGCTAGGTAACGTAGATAGTTCAAGTGCCTGCCAGGTAACCTATATAGTCCAAGTGCCCGCTAGTTAACCTATATAGTCCAAGGGCCCGCTAGTTAACCTACATAGTCCAAGGGCTCACTTGTCCACTTTGATAGTTCAAGTGCCCGCTAGTTAACCTAGATCGTCCAAGTGCCCGCTAGTTAACCTAGATTGTCCAAGTGCCCGCTAGTTAACCTACATAGTCCAAGGGCCCACTAGTTAACCTAGATAGTCCAAGTGTCCTCTGGGTAACCTATAGTCCAAGTGCCCGCTAGTTAACCTATATACCAAGTGCCCGTTATGTAACCTAGATATTCCAAGGGCACGGTAGTTAACCTATATCGTCCAAGTGCCCGCTAGGCAACCTAGATAGTCCAAGTGCCCGCTAAGGAACCTACATAGTCCAAGTGCACGCTAGTTAACCTAGATAGTCCAAGTGCCCGCTAGTTAACCTAGATAGTCCAAGTGCCTGCTAGGTAACCTACATAGTGCAAGTGTCCGCTAGTTAACCTACATATTCCAAGTGCCCGCTAGGTAACCTAGATACCGCAAGTGCCCGCTAGTTAACCTAGATAGTTCAAGTACCCGCGAGGTAACCTAGATCGTCCAAGGGCCCCCTAGTTAGCCTACATAGTCCAAGTGCCCGGTAGTTAATCTAGATAGTCCAAGTGCCGCTAGTTAATCTACATAATCCAAGGGCCCGCTAGTTAACCTACATAGTCCAAGTACCCGCTAAGAAACTTAGATAGTCCAAGTGCACGCTAGTTAACCTAGATAGTCCAAGTGCCCTCTAGTTAACCTAGATCTTCCAAGTGCTCGCTAAGAAACCTAGATGGTCCTAGTGCCCGTTACCTAACCTAGATAGTCCAATTGCCCGCTATGCAACATACATAGTCCAAGTGCCCGTTCGTTAACCTAGAAGTCCAAGTGGCCGCAAGGTAACCAAGACTCTCCAAGTTCCCGCTAGGTTACTTACATAGTCCAATTGCCCGTTCGGTAACCTAGATAGTGCAAGTGTCCGATAGTTAACCTACATAGTCCAAGTGCCCGTGAGGTAACCTAGATAGTCCAAGGGCCCGCTAGTTAACCTACATAGTCATAGTGCCCAGTAGTTAACTTACATAGTTCAAGTGTCCGTAGGGAACATACATAGTCCAAGTGCCCGCTAGGGAACATACAGAGTCCAAGTGCCCGCTAGGGAACCTACATAGTCCAAGTGCCCGCTAGGGAATCTACATAGTCCAAGGGCCCGCTAGTTAATGTAGATAGTCCAAGTGCCGCTAGTTAATCTACATAGTTCAAGGGCCCGCTAGTTAACCTACATAGTCCAAGTACCCGCTAGTTAACCTAGATCGTCCAAGTGTCCGCTAATTAACCTACATAGTACTAGTGCCCGCTAGGGAACCAAGATAGTCCAAGTGCCCGCTCTGGAACCTACATAGTCCAAGTGCCCGCTCTGGAACATACATAGTCCAAGTGCCCACTAGGGAATCTACATAGTCCAGGGCCCGCTAGTTAATGTAGATAGTCCAAGTGCCGCTAGTTAATCTACATAGTCCAAGGGCCCGCTAGTTAACCTACATAGTCCAAGTACCTGCTTGTTAACCTAGATCGTCCAAGTGCCCGCTCGGTAACCTACATAGTCCAAGGGCCCGCTAGTTAACCTACATATTCCTAGGGCCCGCTAGTTAACCTACATCGTCCAAGTGTCCACTAGTTAACCTACATAGTCCAAGTGCCCGCTAGGTAACCTAGACAGTTCAAGTGACCACTAGGTTACCTACATAGTCCAAGTGCCCGTTCGTTAACCTACATAGTCCAAATGCCCACTAAGTAACCATTATAGTCCAATTGCCCACTAGGTAACCTAGAGAGTCCAAATGCCCGCTAGGGAACCCACTTAGTCCATGTGCCCGCTAGAGAACTTACATAGTCCAAGGGCCCGCTAGGGAACCTACATAGTCCAAGTGCCCGTTAGTTAACCTAGATAGTCCCAGTGCCAGCTAGGTAACCTAGATAGCCCAACAGCCCGGTAGGTAACCTTCATAGTCCAAGTACCCGCTAGGTAACGTAGATAGTTCAAGTGCCAGCTAGGTAACCTAGATAGTCCAAGTGCCCGATAGTGAACCTACAAAGTCTAAGTGCCCGCTGGGTAATCTATATAGTCCAAATGACCGCTAGGGAGCCTACATAGTCCAAATGCCCGCTAGGTAACCTAGGTAGTCCAAGGGCCGGCTAGGTAACCTACATAGTCCTAGTGCCCCCTCGTTAACCTACATTCTCCAAGTGCCCGATAGGTAACCTACATAGTCCTAATGCCCTCTAGTTAACCTACATAGTCCAAGTGCCCGTTAGGTAACCTAGATAGACCAAATGCCCACCAGGAAAACCACATAGTCCAAGTACCCGCTAGGGAATTTACATAGTCCAAGGTCCCGCTAGGGAACCTACATAGTCCCAGTGCCTGTTAGTTAACCTAGATAGTCCAAGTGTCCGCTTGGTAACCTAGATAGTCCAACAGCCCGCTAGGTAACCTACATACTCCAAGAACCCGCTAGGTAACGTAGATAGTTCATGTGCCAGCTAGGTAACCTAGATAGTCCAAGTGCCCGCTAGGTAACCTACAAAGTCTAAGTGCCCGCTAGGTTATCTATATAGTCCAAATGCCCGCTAGGGAATCGACATAGTAAAGGGACCGCTAGTTAACGTAGATAGTCCAAGTCCCGCTAGTTAATCTACATAGTATAAGGGCCGGCTAGTTAACCTACATAGTACAAGTACCCGCTAGTTAACCTGATCGTCCAAGTGCCCGCTACGTAACCTACATAGTCAAAGGGCCCGCTAGGTAACCTAGATAATCCAAGTGCCCGCTAGTTAACCTAGATCGTCCAAGTGCCCGCTAGTTAACCTAGATCGTCCAAGTGCCCGCTAGTTAACCAACATAGTCAATGGGCCCGCTAGTTAACCTACAAAGTGCAAAAGCCCGCTAGTTAACCTAGATCGTGCAAGTGTCCGCTAGTTAACCTACATAGTCCAAGTGCCAGTTAGCTAACCTACATAGTCCAAGGGCCCGCTAGTTGACCTACGTAGTCCAAGTGCCCGCTAGTTAACCTAGATAGTCCAAGTGACCGCTAGGTAACCTAAGTAGTCCAAATGTCCGATAGGGATCCTACATAGTCCAAGTGCCCGCTAGGTAACCTACATAGTCCAAGTGCCCGTTAGGTAACCTAGATAGTCCAAATGCCCGCTAGGGAACCCACATAGTCCAAGTGCCCGCTAGGGAACCTACATAGTCCAAGTGCCCGTTAGTTAACCTAGATAGTCCCAGTGCCCGCTTGGTAACTTAGATAGTCCAACAGCCTGCTAGGTAACCTACATACTCCAAGAACCCGCTATAACGTAGATAGTTCAAGTGCCAGCTAGGTAACCTAGATAGTTCTTGTGCCACTAGGTAACCTACAAAATCTAATTGCCCGCTACATTTTCTATATAGTCCAAATGCCCGCTAGGGAATCTACATAGTCCAAGGGCCCGCTAGTTAACGGAGATAGTCCAATTCCGCTAGTTAATCTACATAGTCCAAGGTCCCGCTAGATAACCTACATAGTCCAAGTACCCGCTAAAAACCTAGATAGTCCAAGTGCACGCTAGTTAACCTAGATCGTCCAAGTGCCCACTAAGAAACCTAGATAGTCCAAGTGCCTGTTACCTAACCTAGATAGTCCAATTGCCCGCTATGCAACATACATAGTCCAAGTGCCCGTTCGTTAACCTAGAAGTCCAAGTGCCCGCTAGGTAACCTAGACTCTCCAAGTGCCCGCTAGGTTACCTACATAGTCCAAATGCCCGTTCGGTAACCTAGATAGTGCAAGTGCCTGGTAGTTAACCTACATCGTCCAAGGGCCCGCTAGTTAACATATATAGTCCAAGTGCCCGCTAGTTAACCTACATAGTCCAAGTGCCCGGTAGTTAACTTACATAGTTCAAGTGTCCGTAGGGAAATACAGAGTCCAAGTGCCCGCTAGGGCACCTACATAGTCCAAGTGCCCGCTAGGCAATCTATATAGTCCAAGGGCCCGCTAGTTAACGTAGATAGTCAAAGTGTTGCTAGTTAATCTACATAGTCCAAGTACCTGCTAGTTAACCTAGATCGTCCAAGTGTCCGCTAGTTAACCTACATAGTCCAAGTGCCCGCTAGGGAACCTACATAGTCGAAGTGCCCGCTCTGGAACATACATAGTCCAAGTGCCCGCTAGGCAATATACATAGTCCAAGGGCCCGCCAGTTAACGTAGATAGTCCAAGTGCCGCTAGTTAATCTACATAGTCCAAAGGCTCGCTAGTTAACCTACATAGTCCAAGTACCCGCTAGTTTACCTAGATCTTCCAAGTGCACGCTAGTAAACCTACATAGTCCAAGGGCCCGCTAGTTAACCTACATATTCCAAGGGCCCGCTAGTTAACCTACATATTCCAAAGGCCCGCTAGTTAACCTAGATAGTCCAAGTGCCCGCTAGTTGACCTACATAGTCCAAGGGCCCGCTAGGTAACCTAGATAGTCCAAGTGTCCGCTAGATAACCTAGAGTCCAAGTGCTCGCTAGTTAACCTACATAGTCCAAGTGCCCACTATGTAACCTAGATAGTCAAAGTGCCCGTTAGGTAACGTAGATAGTCCAAGTGCCTGCTAGGTAACTTACATTGTCCAAGTTCCCGCTAGGCAACCTAGATAGTCCAAGTGCCCGTTACCTAACCTAGATAGTCCAAGTGCCCACTAGGCAACCTACATAGTCCAAGAGCCCGTTCGTTAACCTAGAAGTCCAATTGCCCGCTAGGTAACCTAGACAGTCCAAGTGCCCGCTAGGTTACCTGCATATTCCAAGTGCCCATTCGTTAACCTAGAAAGTCCAAGTGCCCACAAGGTAACCTACATAGTCCAAGTGCTCGCTAGGTAACCTATATAGTCCAAGTGCCCGCTAGGTAACCTAGATAGTCCAAGGGCCCGCTAGTTAACCTACATAGTCCAAGGGCTCACATGTTCACTTTGATAGTCCAAGTGCCCGCTAGTTAACCTAGATCTTCCAAGTGCCCTCTAGTTAACCTAGATTGTCCAAGTGCCCGCTAGTTAACCTACATATTCCAAGGGCCCACTAGTTAACCTATATACCAAGTGCCCGTTACCTAACCTAGATAGTCCAAGTGCCCACTAGGCAACCTACATAGTCCAAGAGCCCGTTCGTTAACCTAGAAGTCCAAGTGCCTGCTAGGTAACCTAGACAGTCCAAGTGCCCGCTAGGTTACCTGCATATTCCAAGTGCCCATTCCTTAACCTAGAAAGTCCAAGTGCCCACAAGGTAACCTACATAGTCCAAGTGCTCGCTAGGTAACCTATATAGTCCAAGTGCCCGCTAGGTAACCTAGATAGTCCAAGGGCCCGCTAGTTAACCTACATAGTCCAAGGGCTCACATGTTCACTTTGATAGTCCATGTGCCCGCTAGTTAACCTAGATCTTCCAAGTGCCCTCTAGTTAACCTAGATTGTCCAAGTGCCCGCTAGTTAACCTACATATTCCAAGGGCCCACTAGTTAACCTATATACCAAGTGCCCGCTACGTAACCTAGATATTCCAAGGGCACGCTAGTTAACCTATATCGTCCAAGTGCCCGCGAGGCAACCTAGATAGTCCAAGTGCCCGCTAAGGAACCTACATAGTCCAAGTGCATGCTAGTTTTCCTAGATAGTCCAAGTGCCCGTTAGTTAACCTAGATAGTCCAAGTGCCTGCTAGGTAACCTACGTAGTGCAAGTGTCCGCTAGGTAACCTACATATTCCAAGTGCCCGCTAGTTAACATAGATAGCCCAAGTGCCCGCTAGTTAACCTACATAATCTAAGTGCCCGTTGGCTAACCTATATAATCCAAGGGCCCGCTAGTTGACTTACATAGTCAAAGTGCCAGCTAGGTAACCTAGATAGTACAAGTGCCTGTTAGCTAACCTAGATAGTCCAAGTGGCGGCTAGGTAACCTACATATTCCAAGTGCCCGTTCGTTAACCTAGATAATCCAAGTGCCCATTCGTTAACCGAGATAATCCAAGTGCCCACTAGGTAACCTAGACAGTCCAAGTGCCCGCTAGTTAACCTACATAGTCCAAGTGCCCTTTAGTTAACCTAGATAGTCAAAATGCCTGCTAGGTAACCTAGACTCTCCAAGTGCCCGCTAGGTAACCTACATAGTCCAAGTGCCCGCTAGGTAACCTAAATAGTCCAAATGCCCGCTAGGGTATCTACATAGTCCAAGGGCCCGCTAGTTAATGTAGATAGTCCAAGTGCCCGAGAGGTAACCTAAACATTTCAAGTGACCACTAGGTTACCTACATAGTCCAAGTGCCCGTTCGTTAACCTACATAGTCCAAGTGCCCGCTAGGTAACCAATATAGTCCAAATGCCCGCTAGGGGCCCTGATATTTCAAATTCCCGATAGTTAACGTAGATAGTCCAAGTGCCCGCTAGTTAACCTAGATAGACCAAGTGCCCGCTAGGGAACCTATCTAGTCCAAGTACCCGCTAGGAAACGTACATAGTCCAAGTGCCCGCTAGATAACATACATAGTGTAATTGCCCGCCAGGTAACCTAGATAGTTCAAGGGCCTGCTAGGGAAAGTACATAGTCCAAATGCCTGCTAGGTAACCTAGATTGTCCAAGTGCCCACTAGTTAACGTACATAGTCCAGGTTCCCCGGAGGTAACCTAGATAGTCCAAGGGCCCGCGAGGTAACCTACATTGTCCTAGTGCCCCCTAGTAAACCTACATTCTCCAAGTGCCCGTTAGGGAACATACGTAGTCCAAGTGCCCGTTAGGTCACCTAGATAGTCCAAATGCCCGCTAGGGAACTCACATAGTCCAAGTGCCCGATAGGGAACCTACATAGTCCAAGGGCCCGCTAGGGAACCTACATAGTCCAAGTGCCCGTTAGTTAACCTAGATAGTCCAAGTGCCCGCTAGGTAACCTAGATAGTCCAACAGCCCGGTAGGTAACCTACATACTCCAAGTACCCGCTAGGTAACGTAGATAGTTCAAGTGCCTGCCAGGTAGCCTAGATAGTCCAAGTGCCCGCTAGGTAACCTAGATAGTCCAAGGGCCCGCTAGTTAACCTACATAGTCCAAGGGCTCACTTGTTCACTTTGATAGTCCAAGTGCCCGCTAGTTAACCTAGATTGTCCAGGTGCCCGCTAGTTAACCTACATAGTCCAAGGGCCCACTAGTTAACCTAGATAGTCCACGTGTCCTCTAGTTAACCTACATAGTCCAAGTGCCTGCTAGTTAACCTATATACCAAGTGCCCGCTACGTAACCTAGATATTCCAAGGGCACGCTAGTTAACCTATATCGTCCAAGTGCCCGCTAGGCAACCTACAAAGTCTAAGTGCCCGCTAGGTTATCTATATAGTCCAAATGCCCGCTAGGGAACCTACATAGTCCAAGTGCCCGCTAGTTAACCTATATCGTCCAAGTGCCCGCTAGTTAACCTAGATCGTCCAAGTGCCCGCTAGTTAACCTACATAGTCAATGGACCCGCTAGTTAACCAACATAGTGCAAGAGCCCGCTAGCTAACCTAGATAATCCAAGTGCCCGCTAGTTAACCTATATCGTCCAAGTGCCCGCTAGTTACCTAGATCGTCCAAGTGCCCGCTAGTTAACATACATAGTCAATGGGCCCGCTAGTTAACCTACATAGTGCAAGTGTCCGGGAGTTAACCTACATAGTCCAAGTGCCCGATAGTGAACCTACATAATCCAAGTGCCCGCTAGGCAACCTACATAGTCCAAGTGCCCGTTAGTTAACCTAGATAGTCAATGTGCCCACTCGTTAACCTAGATAGACCAAGTGCCCGCTAGGGAACCTACCTAGTCCAAGTGCCCGATAGGGAACTTACATAGTCCAAGTTTCTGTTAGTTAACCTAGATAGTCCAATGCCTGCTAGGTAACCTAGATAGTCCAACAGCCCGCTAGGTAACCTACATACTCCAAGAACCTGCTAGGCAACGTAGATAGTTCAAGTGCCAGCTAGGTAACCTACAAAGTCTAAGTGCCCGCTAGGTTATCTATATAGTCCAAATGCCCGCTAGGGAACCTACATAGTCCAAGTGCCCGCTAGGTAACCTAGATAATCCAAGTGCCCGCTAGTTAACCTATATCGTCCAAGTGCCCGCTAGTTAACCTAGATCGTCCTAGAGCCCTCTAGTTAACCTACATAGTCAATGGGCCCGCTAGTTAACCTACATAGTGCAAGAGCCCGCTAGCTAACCTAGATAATCCAAGTGCCCGCTAGTTAACCTATATCGTCCAAGTGCCCGCTAGTTACCTAGATCGTCCAAGTGCCCGCTAGTTAACCTACATAGTCAATGGGCCCGCTAGTTAACCTACATAGTGCAAGTGTCCGCTAGTTAACCTACATAGTCCAAGTGCCTGATAGTGAACCAACATAATCCAAGTGCCCGCTAGGCAACTTACATAGTCCAAGTGCCCGTTAGTTAACCTAGATAGTCAAAGTGCCTGCTAGGTAACCTAGATCGTCCAAGTGTCCGCTAGGTAACCTACATAGTCCAAGTGCCCGCTAGGTAACGTACATAGTCCAAGTGCCCACTAGGTAACGTAGAGAGTCCAAGTGCCCGCTAGGGAACGTACATAGTCCAAGTGCCCGCTAGGTAACCTAGATAGTCCAAGTGCCCACTAGTTAACCTACATAGTCCAGGTTCCCCCTAGGTAACCTAGATAGTCCATGGGCCCGCTAGGTAACCTACATAGTCCAAATGCCCGATAGGGAACCTATATAGTCCATGTGCCCGCTAGTTAACCTACATAGTCCAAGTGCCCGCTGGGTAACCTACATAGTCCAAATGCCCGCTAGTTATCCTACATAGTCCAAGTGCCCGCTAGGGAACCTACATAGTCCACGTGCCCGTTCATTAACCTAGATTGTCCAAATGCCCGCTAGGGAACCCACATAGTCCAAGTGTTCGCTAGGGAACCTACATAGTCCAAGTGCCCGCTAGTTAACCTAGATAGTCCCAGTGCCCGCTTGGTAAATAGATAGTCCAACAGCCCGCTAGGTAACCTACATACTCCAAGAACCCGCTATAATGTAGATAGTTCAAGTGCCAGCTAGGAAACCTAGATAGTTCTTGTGCCCGTTACCTAACCTAGATAGTCCAATTGCCCGCTATGCAACATACATAGTCCAAGTGCCAGTTCGTTAACCTAGAAGTCCAAGTGCCCCCTAGGTAACCTAGACTCTCCAAGTGCCCGCTAGGTTACCTACATAGTCCAAATGCCCATTCGGTAACCTAGATAATGCAAGTGCCCGGTAGTTAACCTATATAGTCCAAGTGCCCGCTAGGTAACCTAGATAGTCCAAGGGCCCGCTAGTTAACCTACATAGTCCATGTGCCCGGTAGTTAACTTACATAGTTCAAGTGTCCGTAGGCAACATACAGAGTCCAAGTGCCCGCTAGGGAACCTACATTGTCCAAGTGCCCGCTAGGCAATCTACATAGTCCAAGGACCCGCTAGTTAATGTAGATAGTCCAAGTGCCGCTAGTTAATCTACATAGTTCAAGGGCCCGCTAGTTAACCTACATAATCCAAGTACCCGCAAGTTAACCTAGATCGTCCAAGTATCCGCTAATTAACCTACATAGTACAAGTGCCCACTAGGGAACCTAGATAGTCCAAGTGCCCGCTCTGGAACCTACATAGTCCAAGTGACTGCTAGGGAACCTACATAGTCCAAGTGCCCGCTCTGGAACATACATAGTCCAAGTGCCTGTCAGGGAATCTACATAGTCCAAGGGCCCGTTAGTTAATGTAGATAGTCCAAGTGCGGCTAGTTAATCTACATAGTCCAAGGGCCCGCTAGTTAACCTACATAGTCCAAGTACCCGCTAGTTAACCTAGATCGTCCAAGTGCCCACTATGTAACCTACATAGTCCAAGGGCCCGCTAGTTAACCTACATAGTCCAAGGGCCCGCTAGTTAACCAACATAGTCCAATGGCCCGCTAGTTAACCTAGATAGTCCAAGTGCCCGCTAGTTAACCTACATAGTCCAAGTGCCCGCTAGGTAACCAATATAGTCCAAATGCCCGCTAGGGGCCCTATTATTCCAAATGCCCGCTAGTTAACCTAGATAGTCCAAGTGCCCTCTAGTTAACCTAGATAGACCAAGTACACGCTAGGGAACCTATCTAGTCCAAGTACCCGCTAGGAAACGTACATAGTCCAAGTGCCCGCTAGGTAACGTAGATAGTCCAAGGGCCTGCTAGGGAACGTACATAGTCCCCGTGCCTGCTAGGTAACCTAGATAGTCCAAGTGCCCACTAGTTAACCTACATATTCCAGGTTCCCCCTAGGTAACCTAGATAGTCCAAGGTCCCGCTAGGTAACCTACATTGTCCTAGTGCTCCCTAGTTAACCTACATTCTCCAAGTGCCCGCTAGGTAACCTACATGGTCCAAATGCCCGCTAGTTAACCTACATAGTCCAAGTGCCCGTTAGTTAACCTAGATAGTCCAAGTGCCCACTAGGTAACCTAGATAGTCCAACAGCCCGGTAGGTAACCTACATACTCCAAGTACCCGCTAGGTAACGTAGATAGTTCAAGTGCCTGCTAGGTAACCTAGATAGTCCAAGTGCCCGCTAGGTAACCTACAAATTCTAAGTGCCCGCTAAGTAATCTATATAGTCCAAATAACCGCTAGGGAGCCTACATAATCCAAATGCCCGCTAGGTAACCTACATAGTTCTAGTGCCCCCTAGTTAACCTACATTTTCCAAGTGCCCGATAGCGAACCTACATAGTCCAAGTGCCCGCTAGGTAACCTACATAGTCCAAATGCCCGATAGGGAACCTACATAATCCAAGTGCCCGCTAGTTGACCTACATAGTCCAAGTGCCCGCTAGATAACCCAGATAATCCTAGTGCCTGCTAGGGAACCTTCATAGTCCAAGTACCCGCTAGGTAACATAGATAGTTCAAGTGCCAGCTAGGTAACCTAGATATTCCAAGTGCCCGCTAGGTAACCTACATAGTCCAAATGCCCTCTAGTTAACCTACATAGTCCAAGTGCCCACTAGGTAACCCAGATAATCCTAGTGCCCGCTAGGATACCTTCATAGTCCAAGTACCCGCTAGGTAACGTAGATAGTTCAAGTGCCAGCTAGGTAACCTAGATAGTCCAAGTGCCCGCTAGTTAACCTACATAGTCGAAGTGCCCGCTAGGTAACCTATATAGTCCAAATGCCCGCTAGGGTCCCTATTACTCCAAATGCCCGCTAGTTAACCTAGATAGTCCAAGTGCCCTCTAGTTAACCTAGATAGACCAAGTACCCGCTAGGGAACCTATCTAGTCCAAGTACCCACTAGGAAACGTACATAGTCCAAGTGCCCGCTAGGTAACGTACATAGTCTAAGTGCCCGCTAGGTAACGTAGATAGTCCAAGGGCCTGCTAGGGAACGTACATAGTCCCCGTGCCTGCTAGGTAACCTAGATAGTCCAAGTGCCCACTAGTTAACCTACATAGTCCAGGTTCCCCCTAGGTAACCTAGATAGTCCAAGGGCCCGCTAGGTAACCTACATTGTCCTAGTGCTCCCTAGTTAACCTACATTCTCCAAGTGCCCGCTAGGTAACCTACATGGTCCAAATGCCCGCTAGTTAACCTACATAGTCCAAGTGCCCGTTAGTTAACCTAGATAGTCCAAGTGCCCACTAGGTAACCTAGATAGTCCAACAGCCCGGTAGGTAACCTACATACTCCAAGTACCCGCTAGGTAACGTAGATAGTTCAAGTGCCTGCTAGGTAACCTAGATAGTCCAAGTGCCCGCTAGGTAACCTACAAAGTCTAAGTGCCCGCTAAGTAATCTATATAGTCCAAATAACCGCTAGGGAGCCTACATAATCCAAATGCCCGCTAGGTAACCTACATAGTCCTAGTACCCCCTAGTTAACCTACATTTTCCAAGTGCCCGATAGCGAACCTACATAGTCCAAGTGCCCGCTAGGTAACCTACATAGTCCAAATGCCCGATAGGGAACCTACATAATCCAAGTGCCCGCTAGTTGACCTACATAGTCCAAGTGCCCGCTAGGTAACCCAGATAATCCTAGTGCCCGCTAGGGAACCTTCATAGTCCAAGTACCCGCTAGGTAACATAGATAGTTCAAGTGCCAGCTAGGTAACCTAGATATTCCAAGTGCCCGCTAGGTAACCTACATAGTCCAAATGCCCTCTAGTTAACCTACATAGTCCAAGTGCCCACTAGGTAACCCAGATAATCCTAGTGCCCGCTAGGATACCTTCATAGTCCAAGTACCCGCTAGGTAACGTAGATAGTTCAAGTGCCAGCTAGGTAACCTAGATAGTCCAAGTGCCCGCTAGGTAACCTACATAGTCCAAATGCCCTCTAGTTAACCTACATAGTCCAAGTACCCGATAGGGAACCTACATAATCCAAGTGCCCGCTAGTTGACCTACATAATCCAAGTGCCCGCTAGGGAACTTACATAGTCCAAGGGCCCGCTAGGGAACCTACATAGTCCAAGTGCCCGTTAGTTAACCTAGATAGTCCAAGTGCCCGCTAGATAACCTAGATAGTCCAACAGCCCGGTAGGTAACCTATATACTCCAAGTACCCGCTAGGTAACGTAGATAGTTCAAGTGCCAGCTAGGTAACCTAGATAGACCAAGTGCCCGATAGTGAACCTACATAATCCAAGTGCCCGCTAGGCAACCTACATAGTCCAAGTGCACGTTAGTTAACCTAGATAGTCAAAGTGCCTGCTAGGTAACCTAGATAGTCCAAGTGTCCGCTAGGTAACCTATATAGTCCAAGTGCCCGCTAGGTAACCTAAATAGTCCAAATGCCCGCTAGGGAAACTACATAGTCCAAGTGCCAGCTAGTTAACCTAGATAGTCCAAGTGCCCGTTCGTTAACCTACATAGTCCAAGTGCCCGCTAGGTAACCAATATAGTCCAAGTGCCCGCTAGGGGCGCTAATAGTCCAAATGCCCGCTAGTTAACCTAGATAGTCCAAGTGCTCGCTAGTTAACCTAGATAGTCCAAGTGCCCGCTAGTTAACCTAGATAGACATGGTACCCGCTAGTTAACCTACATATTCCAATGGCCCGCTAGTTAACCTAGATAGTCCAAGTGCCCGCTAGTTAACCTACATAGTCCAAGGGCCCGCTAGTTAACCTACATAGTCCAAGGGCCCGCTAGGGAACTTACATAGTCCAAAGGCCCGCTAGGTAATCTACATAGTCCAAGTGCCCGTTAGTTAACCTAGATAGTCCAAGTGCCCGCTAGGTAACCTAGATATTCCAACAGCCCGGTTGGTAAACTACATACTCCAAGTAACCGCTAGGTAACGTAGATAGTTCAAGTGCCAGCTAGGTCACCTACATAGTACAAGTGCCCGTTAGTTAACCTAGATAGTCAATGTGCCTGCTAGGCAACCTAGATAGTCCAAGTGTCCGCTAGGTAACCTAAATAGTTCAAATGTCCGCTAGGGAAACTACATAGTCCAAATGCCAGCTAGTTAACCTAGATAGTCCAAGTGCCCATTCGTTAACCTACATAGCCCAAGAGCCCGCTACGTAACCAATATAGTCCAAATGCCCGCTATGGGCCCTAATAGTCCAAATGCCCGCTAGTTAACCTAGATAGTCCAAGTGCTCGCTAGTTAACCTAGATAGTCCAAGTGCCCGCTAGTTAACCTAGATAGACTTAGTGCCCGCTAGGGAACCTATCTAGTCCAAGTACCCGCTAGGAAACGTACATAGTCCAAGTGCCCGCTAGGTAACGTACATAGTCCTAGTGCCCACTAGGTAACGTAGATAGTCCATGCCCGCTAGGGAACGTACATAGTCCAAGTGCCCGCTAGGTAACCAAGATAGTCCAAGTGCCCACTAGTTAACCTACATAGTCCAGGTTCCCCCTAGGTAACCTAGATAGTCCAAGGGCCCGCTAGGTAACCTACATTGTCCTAGTGCTCCCTAGTTAACCTACATTCTCCAAGTGCCCGCTAGGTAACCTACATGGTCCAAATGCCCGCTAGTTAACCTACATAGTCCAAGTGCCCGTTAGTTAACCTAGATAGTCCAAGTGCCCACTAGGTAACCTAGATAGTCCAACAGCCCGGTAGGTAACCTACATACTCCAAGTACCCGCTAGGTAACGTAGATAGTTCAAGTGCCTGCTAGGTAACCTAGATAGTCCAAGTGCCCGCTAGGTAACCTACAAAGTCTAAGTGCCCGCTAAGTAATCTATATAGTCCAAATAACCGCTAGGGAGCCTACATAATCCAAATGCCCGCTAGGTAACCTACATAGTCCTAGTGCCCCCTAGTTAACCTACATTTTCCAAGTGCCCGATAGCGAACCTACATAGTCCAAGTGCCCGCTAGGTAACCTACATAGTCCAAATGCCCGATAGGGAACCTACATAATCCAAGTGCCCGCTAGTTGACCTACATAGTCCAAGTGCCCGCTAGGTAACCCAGATAATCCTAGTGCCCGCTAGGGAACCTTCATAGTCCAAGTACCCGCTAGGTAACATAGATAGTTCAAGTGCCAGCTAGGTAACCTAGATATTCCAAGTGCCCGCTAGGTAACCTACATAGTCCAAATGCCCTCTAGTTAACCTACATAGTCCAAGTGCCCACTAGGTAACCCAGATAATCCTAGTGCCCGCTAGGATACCTTCATAGTCCAAGTACCCGCTAGGTAACGTAGATAGTTCAAGTGCCAGCTAGGTAACCTAGATAGTCCAAGTGCCCGCTAGGTAACCTACATAGTCCAAATGCCCTCTAGTTAACCTACATAGTCCAAGTACCCGATAGGGAACCTACATAATCCAAGTGCCCGCTAGTTGACCTACATAATCCAAGTTCCCGCTAGGGAACTTACATAGTCCAAGGGCCCGCTAGGGAACCTACATAGTCCAAGTGCCCGTTAGTTAACCTAGATAGTCCAAGTGCCCGCTAGATAACCTAGATAGTCCAACAGCCCGGTAGGTAACCTATATACTCCAAGTACCCGCTAGGTAACGTAGATAGTTCAAGTGCCAGCTAGGTAACCTAGATAGACCAAGTGCCCGATAGTGAACCTACATAATCCAAGTGCCCGCTAGGCAACCTACATAGTCCAAGTGCACGTTAGTTAACCTAGATAGTCAAAGTGCCTGCTAGGTAACCTAGATAGTCCAAGTGTCCGCTAGGTAACCTATATAGTCCAAGTGCCCGCTAGGTAACCTAAATAGTCCAAATGCCCGCTAGGGAAACTACATAGTCCAAGTGCCAGCTAGTTAACCTAGATAGTCCAAGTGCCCGTTCGTTAACCTACATAGTCCAAGTGCCCGCTAGGTAACCAATATAGTCCAAGTGCCCGCTAGGGGCGCTAATAGTCCAAATGCCCGCTAGTTAACCTAGATAGTCCAAGTGCTCGCTAGTTAACCTAGATAGTCCAAGTGCCCGCTAGTTAACCTAGATAGACATGGTACCCGCTAGTTAACCTACATATTCCAATGGCCCGCTAGTTAACCTAGATAGTCCAAGTGCCCGCTAGTTAACCTACATAGTCCAAGGGCCCGCTAGTTAACCTACATAGTCCAAGGGCCCGCTAGGGAACTTACATAGTCCAAAGGCCCGCTAGGTAATCTACATAGTCCAAGTGCCCGTTAGTTAACCTAGATAGTCCAAGTGCCCGCTAGGTAACCTAGATATTCCAACAGCCCGGTAGGTAAACTACATACTCCAAGTAACCGCTAGGTAACGTAGATAGTTCAAGTGCCAGCTAGGTAACCTACATAGTACAAGTGCCCGTTAGTTAACCTAGATAGTCAATGTGCCTGCTAGGCAACCTAGATAGTCCAAGTGTCCGCTAGGTAACCTAAATAGTTCAAATGTCCGCTAGGGAAACTACATAGTCCAAGTGCCAGCTAGTTAACCTAGATAGTCCAAGTGCCCATTCGTTAACCTACATAGCCCTAGAGCCCGCTACGTAACCAATATAGTCCAAATGCCCGCTATGGGCCCTAATAGTCCAAATGCCCGCTAGTTAACCTAGATAGTCCAAGTGCTCGCTAGTTAACCTAGATAGTCCAAGTGCCCGCTAGTTAACCTAGATAGACTTAGTGCCCGCTAGGAACTTATCTAGTCCAAGTACCCGCTAGGAAACGTACATAGTCCAAGTGCCCGCTAGGTAACGTACATAGTCCAAGTGCCCACTAGGTAACGTAGATAGTCCATGCCCGCTAGGGAACGTACATAGTCCAAGTGCCCGCTAGGTAACCTAGATAGTCCAAGTGCCCACTAGTTAACCTACATAGTCCAGGTTCCCCCTAGGTAACCTAGATAGTCCAAGGGCCCGCTAGGTAACCTACATAGTCCCAATGCCCGATAGGGAAACTATATAGTCCATGTGCCCGCTAGGTAACCTACATAGTCCAAATGCCCGCTAGTTAACCTACATAGTCCAAGTGCCCGATAGGGAACCTACATAATCCAAGTGCCCGCTAGGTAACCTAAATAGTCCCAATGCCCGATAGGGAACCTATATAGTCCATGTGCCCGCTAGGTAACCTACATAGTCCAAGTGCCCGCTAGGGAGCCTACATAATCCAAATGCCCGCTAGGTAACCTACATAGTCCTAGTGCCCCCTAGTTAACCTACATTTTCCAAGTGCCCGATAGCGAACCTACATAGTCCAAGTGCCCGCTAGGTAACCTACATAGTCCAAATGCCCGATAGGGAACCTACATAATCCAAGTGCCCACTAGTTGCCCTACATAGTCCAAGTGCCCGCTAGGTAACCCAAATAATCCTAGTGCCCGCTAGGGAACCTTCATAGTCCAAGTACCCGCTAGGTAACATAGATAGTTCAAGTGCCAGCTAGGTAACCTAGATATTCCAAGTGCCCGCTAGGTAACCTACATAGTCCAAATGCCCTCTAGTTAACCTACATAGTCCAAGTGCCCGCTAGGTAACCCAGATAATCCTAGTGCCCGCTAGGATACCTTCATAGTCCAAGTACCCGCTAGGTAACGTAGATAGTTCAAGTGCCAGCTAGGTAACCTAGATAGTCCAAGTGCCCGCTAGGTAACCTACATAGTCCAAATGCCCGATAGGGAACCTACATAATCCAAGTGCCCGCTAGTTGACCTACATAATCCACGTGCCCGCTAGGGAACTTACATAGTCCAAGGGCCCGCTAGGGAACCTACATAGTCCAAGTGCCCGTTAGTTAACCTAGATAGTCCAAGTGCCCGCTAGATAACCTAGATAGTCCAACAGCCCGGTAGGTAACCTATATACTCCAAGTACCCGCTAGGTAACATATATAGTTCAAGTGCCAGCTAGGTAACCTAGATAGTCCAAGTGCCCGATAGTGAACCTACATAATCCAAGTGCCCGCTAGGCAACCTACATAGTCCAAGTGCACGTTAGTTAACCTAGATAGTCAAAGTGCCTGCTAGGTAACCTAGATAGTCCAAGTGTCCGCTAGGTAACCTATATAGTCCAAGGGCCCGCTAGGAAACCTAAATAGTCCAAATGCCCGCTAGGGAAACTACATAGTCCAAGTGCCAGCTAGTTAACCTAGATAGTCCAAGTGCCCGCTAGTTAACCTAGATAGACATGGTACCCGCTAGTTAACCTACATATTCCAATGGCCCGCTAGTTAACCTAGATAGTCCAAGTGCCCGCTAGTTAACCTACATAGTCCAAGGGCCCGCTAGTTAACCTACATAGTCCAAGGGCCCGCTAGGGAACTTACATAGTCCAAAGGCCCGCTAGGTAATCTACATAGTCCAAGTGCCCGTTAGTTAACCTAGATAGTCCAAGTGCCCGATAGGTAACCTAGATATTCCAACAGCCCGGTTGGTAAACTACATACTCCAAGTAACCGCTAGGTATCGTAGATAGTTCAAGTGCCAGCTAGGTAACTTGGATAGTCCAAGTGCCCGATAGTGAACCTACATAATCCAACTGCCCGCTAGGCAACCTACATAGTCCAAGTGCCCGTTAGTTAACCTAGATAGTCAATGTGCCTGCTAGGCAACCTAGATAGTCCAAGTGTCCGCTAGGTAACCTAAATAGTTCAAATGTCCGCTAGGGAAACTACATAGTCCAAGTGCCAGCTAGTTAACCTAGATAGTCCAAGTGCCCGTTCGTTCACCTACATAGCCCAAGAGCCTGCTAGGTAACCAATATAGTCCAAATGCCCGCTAGGGGCCCTAATAGTCCAAATGCCCGCTAGTTAACCTAGATAGTCCAAGTGCTCGCTAGTTAACCTAGATAGTCCAAGTGCCCGCTAGTTAACCTAGATAGACTTAGTGCCCGCTAGGGAACCTATCTAGTCCAAGTACCCACTAGGAAACGTACATATTCCATGTGCCCGCTAGGTAACGTACATAGTCCAAGTGCCCACTAGGTATCGTAGATAGTCCATGCCCGCTAGGGAACGTACATAGTCCAAGTGCCCGCTAGGTAACCTAGATAGTCCAAGTGCCCACTAGTTAACCTACATAGTCCAGGTTCCCCCTAGGTAACCTAGATAGTCCAAGGGCCCGCTAGGTAACCTACATAGTCCCAATGCCCGATAGGGAACCTATATAGTCCATGTGCCCGCTAGGTAACCTACATAGTCCAAGTGCCCGTTCATTAACCTAGAAGTCCAAGTGCCCCCTAGGTAACCTAGACTCTCCAAGTGCCCGCTAGGTTACCTACGTAGTCCAAATGCCCGTTCGGTAACCAAGATAATGCAAGTGCCCGGTAGTTAACCTCCATAGTCCAAGTGCCCGCTAGGTAACCTAGATAGTCCAAGGGCCCGATAGTTAACCTACATAGTTCAAGTGTCCGCTAGGGAACCAACATTGTCCAAGTGCCCGCTAGGCAATCTACATAGTCCAAGGACCCGCTAGTTAATGTAGATGGTCCAAGTGCCGCTAGTAAATCTACATAGTTCAAGGGCCCGCTAGTTAACCTAAATAATCCAAGTACCCGCTAGTTAACCTAGATCGTCCAAATGTCCGCTAATTAACCTACATAGTACAAGTGCCCGCTAGGGAACCTAGATAGTCCAAGTGCCCGCTCTGGAACCTACATAGTCCAAGTGACTGCTAGGGAACCTACATAGTCCAAGTGCCCGCTCTGGAACATACATAGTCCAAGTGCCTGCCAGGGAATCTACATAGTCCAAGGGCCTGCTAGTTAATGTAGATAGTACAAGTGCCGCTAGTTAATCTACATAGTCCAAGGGCCCGCTAGTTAACCTACATAGTCCAAGTGCCCGCTAGTTAACCTACATAGTCCAAGGGCCCGCTAGTTAACCTACATAGTCCAATGGCCCGCTACTTAACCTAGATAGTCCAAGTGCCCGCTAGTTAAACCTACATAGTCCAAGTGCCCGCTAGGTAACCTAGACATTTCAAGTGACCACTAGATTACCTACATAGTCCACGTGCCCGTTCGTTAACCTACATAGTCAAAGTGCCCACTAGGTAACCATTATAGTCCAAATGCCCGCTAGGGGCCCTAATAGTCCAAGAGCCCGCTAGGTAACCTACATACTCCAAGAACCCGCTATAACGTAGATAGTTCAAGTGCCAGCTAGGTAACCTAGATAGTTCTTGTGCCCGTTACCTAACCTAGATAGTCCAATTGCCCGCTATGCAACATACATAGTCCAAGTGCCCGTTCGTTAACCTAGAAGTCCAAGTGCCCGCTAGGTAACCTAGACTCTCCAAGTGCCCGCTAGGTTACCTACATAGTCCAAATGCCCTTTCGGTAACCTAAATAATGCAAGTGACCAGTAGTTAACCTACATAGTCCAAGTGCCCGCTAGGTAACCTAGATAGTCCAAGGGCCCGCTAGTTAACCTACATAGTCCAAGTGCCCGGTAGTTAACTTACATAGTTCAAGTGTCCATAGGGAACATACAGAGTCCAAGTGCCCGCTAGGGAACCTACATTGTCCAAGTGCCCGCTAGGCAATCTACATAGTCCAAGGACCCTTAGTTAATGTAGATAATCCAAGTGCCGCTAGTTAATCTACATAGTTCAAGGGCCCGCTAGTTAACCTACATAATTCAAGTACCCGCTAGTTAACCTAGATCGTCAAAGTGTCCGCTATGTAACCTACATAGTCCAAGGGCCCGCTAGTTAACCTACATAGTCCAAGGGCCCGCTAGATAACCTACATAGTCCAATGACCCGCTAGTTAACCTAGATAGCCCAAGTGCCCGCTATTTAACCTACATAGTCCAAGTGCCCGCGAGGTAACCTAGACATTTCAAGTAACCACTAGGTTACCTATAATAGTCCAAGTGCCCGAACGTTAACCTACATAGTCCAAGTGCCCGCTAGTAACCAATATAGTCCAAATGCCCGCTGGGGGCCCTAATAGTCCAAATGTCCGCTAGTTAACCTAGATAGTCCAAGTGCCCGCTAGTTAAACTAGATAGACCAAGTGCCCGCTAGGGAACCTATCTAGTCCAAGTACCCGCTAGAAAACATACATAGTGCAAGTGCCCGCTAGGTAACGTACATAGTCTAAATGCCCGCTAGGTAACGTAGATAGTCCAAGGGCCTGCTAGGGAACGTACATAGTCCACGTGCCTGCTAGGTAACCTAGATAGTCCAAGTGCCCACTAGTTAACCTACATAGTCCAGGTTCCCCCTAGGTAACCTAGATAGTCCAAGGGCCCGCTAGGTAACCTACATTGTCCTGGTGCCCCCTAGTTAACCTACATTCTTCAAGTGCCCGCGAGGTAACCTAGACATTTCAAGTAACCACTAGGTTACCTATAATAGTCCAAGTGCCCGAACGTTAACCTACATAGTCCAAGTGCCCGCTAGTTAACCTAGATAGTCCAAGTGCCCGCTAGTTAACCTACATAGTCCAAGGGCCCGCTAGTTAACCTACATAGTCCAAGGGCCCGCTAGGGAACTTACATAGTCCAAAGGCCCGCTAGGTAATCTACATAGTCCAAGTGCCCGTTAGTTAACCTAGATAGTCCAAGTGCCCGATAGGTAACCTAGATATTCCAACAGCCCGGTTGGTAAACTACATACTCCAAGTAACCGCTAGGTATCGTAGATAGTTCAAGTGCCAGCTAGGTAACTTGGATAGTCCAAGTGCCCGATAGTGAACCTACATAATCCAACTGCCCGCTAGGCAACCTACATAGTCCAAGTGCCCGTTAGTTAACCTAGATAGTCAATGTGCCTGCTAGGCAACCTAGATAGTCCAAGTGTCCGCTAGGTAACCTAAATAGTTCAAATGTCCGCTAGGGAAACTACATAGTCCAAGTGCCAGCTAGTTAACCTAGATAGTCCAAGTGCCCGTTCGTTCACCTACATAGCCCAAGAGCCTGCTAGGTAACCAATATAGTCCAAATGCCCGCTAGGGGCCCTAATAGTCCAAATGCCCGCTAGTTAACCTAGATAGTCCAAGTGCTCGCTAGTTAACCTAGATAGTCCAAGTGCCCGCTAGTTAACCTAGATAGACTTAGTGCCCGCTAGGGAACCTATCTAGTCCAAGTACCCACTAGGAAACGTACATATTCCATGTGCCCGCTAGGTAACGTACATAGTCCAAGTGCCCACTAGGTATCGTAGATAGTCCATGCCCGCTAGGGAACGTACATAGTCCAAGTGCCCGCTAGGTAACCTAGATAGTCCAAGTGCCCACTAGTTAACCTACATAGTCCAGGTTCCCCCTAGGTAACCTAGATAGTCCAAGGGCCCGCTAGGTAACCTACATAGTCCCAATGCCCGATAGGGAACCTATATAGTCCATGTGCCCGCTAGGTAACCTACATAGTCCAAGTGCCCGTTCATTAACCTAGAAGTCCAAGTGCCCCCTAGGTAACCTAGACTCTCCAAGTGCCCGCTAGGTTACCTACGTAGTCCAAATGCCCGTTCGGTAACCAAGATAATGCAAGTGCCCGGTAGTTAACCTCCATAGTCCAAGTGCCCGCTAGGTAACCTAGATAGTCCAAGGGCCCGATAGTTAACCTACATAGTTCAAGTGTCCGCTAGGGAACCAACATTGTCCAAGTGCCCACTAGGCAATCTACATAGTCCAAGGACCCGCTAGTTAATGTAGATGGTCCAAGTGCCGCTAGTAAATCTACATAGTTCAAGGGCCCGCTAGTTAACCTAAATAATCCAAGTACCCGCTAGTTAACCTAGATCGTCCAAATGTCCGCTAATTAACCTACATAGTACAAGTGCCCGCTAGGGAACCTAGATAGTCCAAGTGCCCGCTCTGGAACCTACATAGTCCAAGTGACTGCTAGGGAACCTACATAGTCCAAGTGCCCGCTCTGGAACATACATAGTCCAAGTGCCTGCCAGGGAATCTACATAGTCCAAGGGCCTGCTAGTTAATGTAGATAGTACAAGTGCCGCTAGTTAATCTACATAGTCCAAGGGCCCGCTAGTTAACCTACATAGTCCAAGTGCCCGCTAGTTAACCTACATAGTCCAAGGGCCCGCTAGTTAACCTACATAGTCCAATGGCCCGCTACTTAACCTAGATAGTCCAAGTGCCCGCTAGTTAAACCTACATAGTCCAAGTGCCCGCTAGGTAACCTAGACATTTCAAGTGACCACTAGATTACCTACATAGTCCACGTGCCCGTTCGTTAACCTACATAGTCAAAGTGCCCACTAGGTAACCATTATAGTCCAAATGCCCGCTAGGGGCCCTAATAGTCCAAGAGCCCGCTAGGTAACCTACATACTCCAAGAACCCGCTATAACGTAGATAGTTCAAGTGCCAGCTAGGTAACCTAGATAGTTCTTGTGCCCGTTACCTAACCTAGATAGTCCAATTGCCCGCTATGCAACATACATAGTCCAAGTGCCCGTTCGTTAACCTAGAAGTCCAAGTGCCCGCTAGGTAACCTAGACTCTCCAAGTGCCCGCTAGGTTACCTACATAGTCCAAATGCCCTTTCGGTAACCTAAATAATGCAAGTGACCAGTAGTTAACCTACATAGTCCAAGTGCCCGCTAGGTAACCTAGATAGTCCAAGGGCCCGCTAGTTAACCTACATAGTCCAAGTGCCCGGTAGTTAACTTACATAGTTCAAGTGTCCATAGGGAACATACAGAGTCCAAGTGCCCGCTAGGGAACCTACATTGTCCAAGTGCCCACTAGGCAATCTACATAGTCCAAGGACCCTTAGTTAATGTAGATAATCCAAGTGCCGCTAGTTAATCTACATAGTTCAAGGGCCCGCTAGTTAACCTACATAATTCAAGTACCCGCTAGTTAACCTAGATCGTCAAAGTGTCCGCTATGTAACCTACATAGTCCAAGGGCCCGCTAGTTAACCTACATAGTCCAAGGGCCCGCTAGATAACCTACATAGTCCAATGACCCGCTAGTTAACCTAGATAGCCCAAGTGCCCGCTATTTAACCTACATAGTCCAAGTGCCCGCGAGGTAACCTAGACATTTCAAGTAACCACTAGGTTACCTATAATAGTCCAAGTGCCCGAACGTTAACCTACATAGTCCAAGTGCCCGCTAGTAACCAATATAGTCCAAATGCCCGCTGGGGGCCCTAATAGTCCAAATGTCCGCTAGTTAACCTAGATAGTCCAAGTGCCCGCTAGTTAAACTAGATAGACCAAGTGCCCGCTAGGGAACCTATCTAGTCCAAGTACCCGCTAGAAAACATACATAGTGCAAGTGCCCGCTAGGTAACGTACATAGTCTAAATGCCCGCTAGGTAACGTAGATAGTCCAAGGGCCTGCTAGGGAACGTACATAGTCCACGTGCCTGCTAGGTAACCTAGATAGTCCAAGTGCCCACTAGTTAACCTACATAGTCCAGGTTCCCCCTAGGTAACCTAGATAGTCCAAGGGCCCGCTAGGTAACCTACATTGTCCTGGTGCCCCCTAGTTAACCTACATTCTTCAAGTGCCCGCGAGGTAACCTAGACATTTCAAGTAACCACTAGGTTACCTATAATAGTCCAAGTGCCCGAACGTTAACCTACATAGTCCAAGTGCCCGCTAGTTACCAATATAGTCCAAATGCCCGCTGGGGGCCCTAATAGTCCAAATGTCCGCTAGTTAACCTAGATAGTCCAAGACCCCGCTAGTTAAACTAGATAGACCAAGTGCCCGCTAGGGAACCTATCTAGTCCAAGTACCCGCTAGAAAACATACATAGTGCAAGTGCCCGCTAGGTAACGTACAAGTCCAAATGCCCGCTAGGTAACCTAGATAGTCCAAGTGCCCACTAGTTAACCTACATAGTCCAGGTTCCCCCTAGGTAACCTAGATACTCCAAGGGCCCGCTAAGTAACCTACATTGTCCTGGTGCCCCCTAGTTAACCTACATTCTCCAAGTGCCTGATAGGGAACCTACATAGTCAAAGTGCCCGCTAGGTAACCTACATGGTCCAAATGCCCGCTAGTTAACCTACATAGTCCAAGTGCCCGATACGGAACCTACATAGTCCAACTACCCGCTAGGGAACCTACATAGTCCAAGTGCCTGCTAGAGAACCTACATAGTCGAAGTGCCCGCTCTGGAACATACATAGTCCAAGTGCCCGCTAGTTAACGTAGATAGTCCAAGTTCTGCTAGTTAATCTACATAGTCCAAGGGCCCGCTAGTTAACCTACATAGTCCAAGGACCCGCTAGATAACCTACATAGTCCAATGGCCCGCTAGTTAACCTAGATAGCCCAAATGCCCGCTAGTTAACCTACAAAATCAAATTGCCCGATAGTAAGCCTAGATAGTCCAAGTGCCCGCTAGGTAACCTAGATAGTCCAACAGCCCGGTAGGTAACCTACATACTCCAAGTACCCGCTAGGTAACGTATATACTTCAAGTGCCTGCTAGGTAACCTAGATAGTCCAAGTGCCCGCTAGGTAACCTACAAAATCTAAGTGCCCGCTAAGTAATCTATATAGTCCAAATAACCGCTAGGAAGCCTACATAGTCCAAATGCCCGCTAGGTAACCTAGATAGTCTAAGGGCCCGCTAGGCAACCAACATAGTCTTAGTGCCCCCTAGTTAACCTAGATTTTCCAAGTGCCCGATAGCGAACCTACATAGTCCAAGTGCCCGCTAGGTAACCTATATAGTCCAAATGCCCTCTAGTTAACCTATATAGTCCAAGTGCCTGATAGGGAACCTACATATTCCAAGTGCCCGCTAGTTGACCTACATAGTCCAAATGCCCGCTAGGTAACCCAGATAATCCTAGTGCCCGCTAGGGAACCTTCATAGTCCAAGTACCCGCTAGGTAACGTCGATAGTTCAAGTGCCAGCTAGGTAACCTAGATAGTCCAAGTGCCCGCTAGATAACCTACATAGTCCAAATGCCCTCTAGTTAACCTACATAGTCCAAGTGCCCGCTAGGTAACCCAGATAATCCTAGTGCCCGCTAGGGAACATTCATAGTCCAAGTACCCGCTAGGTAACGTTGATATTTCAAGTGCCAGCCAGGTAACCTAGATAGTCCAAGTGCCCGCTAGGTAACCTACATAGTCCAAATGCCCTCTAGTTAACCTACATAGTCCAAGTGCCCGATAGGGAACCTACATAATCCAAGTGCCCGCTAGTTGACCTACATAGTCCAAGTGCCAGCTAGGGAACTTACATAGTCCAAGGGCCCGCCTAGGAACCTACATAGTCCAAGTGCCCGTTAGTTAACCTAGATAGTCCAACAGCCCGGTAGGTAACCTACATACTCCAAGTACCCGCTAGTAACGTAGATAGTTCAAGTGCCAGCTAGGTAACCTAGATAGTCCAAGTGCCTGCTAGTTAACCTAGATAGTCCTAGTGCCCATTAGTTAACCTAGAGGGTCCAAGTGCCCACTAGGGGACGTACTTAGTCCAAGTGCCCGTTAGCTAACCTAGATAGTCCAAGTGCCCGCTAGTTAACATTGATCATCCAATTGCCCGATAGTTAACCTAGATAGTCCAAGTGCCCGCTAGGTAACCTAATTAGTCCAAATGTCCGATAGGGATCATACATAGTCCAAGTGCCCGCTAGGTAACCTAGATAGTCAAAGTGCCCGTTCGTTAACCTAGGTAGTCCAAGCCCGCTAGGAAACCTACATAGTCCAAGGGCCCGCTAGGTAACCTAGATAGTCCAAGTGCCCGCTAGGTAACCTAGAGTCCAAGTGCTCGCTAGTTAACCTACATAGTCCAAGTGCCCGCTATGTAACCTAGATAGTCAAAGTGACCGTTAGGTAACCAAGATAGTCCAAGTGCCCGCTAGGTAACGTACATTGTCCAATTTTCCGCTAGGTAACATAGATACTCAAAGTGCTCGTTACCTTACCTAGATAGTCCAAGTGCCCGCTAAGCAACCTACATAGTCCAAGTGCCCGTTCGTTAACCTAGATGTCCAAGTGCCCGCTAGGTAACCTAGACAGTCCAAGTGCACGCTAGGTTACCTGCATATTCCAAGTGCCCGTTCGTTAACCTAGATAGTCCAAGTGCCCACTAGGTAACCTACATACTCCAAGCAACCGCTAGGTAACCTATATAGTCCAAGTGCCCACTAGGGGACGTACTTAGTCCAAGTGCCCGTTAGCTAACCTAGATAGTCCACGTGCCCGCAAGTTAACATTGATCATCCAAGTGCCCGCTAGTTAACCTAGATAGTCCAAGTGCACGCTAGTTAACCTAGATATTCCAAGTACCCTCTAGTTAACCTAGATCGTCCAAGTGCCCGCTAAGAAACCTAGACAGTCCAAGTGCCCGTTAAGTTACCTAGATAGTCGAAGTGCCCGCTAGGTAACCTACATAGTCCAAGTTCCCGCTAGGTAACCTAGATAGTCCAAGTGCCCGTTACCTAACCTAGATACTCCAATTGCCCGCTATGCAACATACATAGTCCAAGTGCCCGTTCGTTAAACTAGAAGTCCAAGTGCCTGCTAGGTATCCTAGACTGTCCACGTGCCCACTAGCTAACCTACATAGTCCAATCGTCCGCTAGTTAACCTAGATAGTCCAAGGGCCCGCTAGTTATCCTACATAGTCCAAGTGCCCGGTAGTTAACTTACATAGTTCAAGTGTCCATAGGGAACATACATAGCCCAAGTGCCCGCTAGGGAACATACATAGTCCAAGTGCCCGCTAGGGAATCTACATAGTCCAAGGGCCCGCTAGTTAATGTAGATAGTCCAAGTTCCGCTAGTTAATCTACATATTTCAAGGGCCCGCTAGTTAACCTACATAGTCCATGTACCCGCTAGTTAACCTAGATCGTCCAAGTGTCCTCTAGTTAACTTACATAGTACAAGTGCCCGCTAGGGAATCTAGTTAGTCCAAGTGCCCCCTCTGGAACCTACATAGTCAAAGTGCCTGCTAGGGAACCTACATAGTCCAAGTGCCCGCGTTGGAACATACATAGTCCAAGTGCCCGCTAGGGAATCTACATAATCCAAGGGCCCGCTAGTTAACTTAGATAGTCCAAGTGCCGCTAGTTAATCTACATAGTCCAAGGGCCCGCTAGTTAACCTACATAGTCCAAGTACCCGCTAGTTAACCTACATCGTCCAAGTGTCCGCTAGTTAATCTACATAGTACAAGTGCCCGCTCGGGAATCTAGTTAGTCCAAGTGCCCGCTCTGGAACCTACATAGTCCAAGGGCCCGCTAGTTAACCTACATCGTCCAAGTGTCCGCTAGTTAACCTACATAGTCCAAGTGCCCGCTAGGTAACCTAGACAGTTCAAGTGACCACTAGGTTACCTACATAGTCCAAGTGCCCGTTCGTTAACCTACATAGTCCAAATGCCCGCTAGGTAACCAATATAGTCCAAATGCCTTCTAGGGGCCCTAATAGTCCAAATGCCCGCTAGTTAACCTAGATAGTCCAAGTCTCGCTAGTTAACCTAGATAGTCCAAGTACCCGCTAGTTAACCTAGATAGACCAAGTGCCCGCTAGGGAACCTATCTATTCCAAGTACCCGCTAGGAAACGTACATAGTCCAAGTGCCCTCTAGGTAATGTAGATAGTCCAAGTGCCCGATAGTGAACGTACAAGTCCAAATGCCCGCTAGGTAACCTAGATAGTCCAAGTGCCCACTAGTTAACCTACATAGTGCAGGTTCCCCCTAGGTAACCTAGATAGTCCAAGGGCCCGCTAGGTAACCTACATTGTCCTAGTGCCCCCTAGTTAACCTACATTCTCCAAGTGCCCGATAGGGAACCTACATAGTCCAAGTGCCCGCTAGGTAACCTACATAGTCCAAATGTCCGCTAGTTAACCTACATAGTCCAAGTGCCCAATAGGGAACCTACATAATCCAAGTGCCCGCTATGGATCGTACATTGTCCAAGTGCCCGTTAGGTAACCTAGATAGTCCAAATGCCCGGTAGGGAACCCACATAGTCTAAGTGCCCGCTAGGGAACTTACATAGTCCAAGGGCCCGCTAGGGAACCTACATAGTCCAAGTGCCCGTTAGTTAACCTAGATAGTCCCAGTGCCCGCTAGGTAACCTAGATAGTCCAACAGCCCGGTAGGTAACCTACATACTCCAAGTACCCACTAGGTTATGTAGATAGTTCAAGTGCCAGCTAGGTAACCTAGATAGTCCATGTGCCCTCTAGGTAACCTACAAAGACTAAGTGCCCGCTAGTTAATCTATATACTCCAAAGGACCACTAGGGAGCCTACATAGTCCAAATGCCCCCTAGGTAACCTAGGTAGTCCAAGGGCCCGCTAAGAATGCTACATAGTCCTAGTGCCCCCTAGTTAACCTACATTCTCCAAGTGCCCGATAGGGAACCTACATAGTCCAAGTGCCCGCTAGGAATGCTACATAGTCCTAGTGCCCCCTAGTTAACCTACATTCTCCAAGTGCCCGATAGGGAACCTACATAATCCAAGTGCCCGCTAGGGAACCTACATGGTCCAAGTGCCCGCTAGGGAACCTACATAGTCCAAGTGCCCATTAGGTAACCTAGATAGTCCAAATGCCTGCCAGGAAACCCACATAATCCAAGTGCCCGCTAGAGAATTTACATAGTCCAAGGGCCCGCTAGGGAACCTACACAGTCCAAGTGTCCGTTAGTTAACCTAGATAGTCCAAGTGCCCGCTTGGTAACCTAGATAGTCCAACAGCCCGCTAGGTAACCTACATACTCCAAGAACCCGCTGGGTAACATAGATAGTTCATGTGCCAGTTAGGTAACCTAGATAATCCAAGTGCCCGCTAGGGAACTTACATAGTCCAAGGGCCCGCTAAGCAACCTACATAGTCCAAGTGCCCATTCGTTAACCTAGATAGCCAAAGTGCCCGCTAGGTAACGTAGACAGTCCAGGTGCCCACAAGGTTACCTGCATATTCAAAGTGCCCGTTCATTAACCTAGATAGTCCAAGTGCCCACTAGGTAACCTATATAGTCCAAGTGCCCGCTCGGTAACCTAGATAGTCCAAGGGCCCGCTAGTTAACCTACATAGTCCACGGGCTCACTTGTTAACTTTGATAGTCCAAGTGCCCGCTAGTTAACCTAGATCGTCCAAGTGCCCGCTAGTTAACCTAGATAGTCCAAGGGCCCGCTAGTTAACCTAAATAGTCCAAGGGCTCACTTGTTAACTTTGATAGTCCAAGAGCCCGCTAGTTAACCTAGATCGTCCAAGTTCACGCTAGGTAACCTAGATAGTCCAAGTGCCCGTTCGGTAAGCTAGATTGTCCAAGTGCCCACTAGGTAACCTATATAGTCCAAGTGCCCTTTAGGGAACCTAGATAGTCCAAGGGCCCGCTAGTAAACCTACATAGTCCATGGGCCCGCTAGTTAACTTTCATAGTGCAAGAGTCCGCTACTTAACCTACATATTCCAAGTGCCCGCTAGTTAATTTACACAATCTAAGTGCCCGTTGCCTAACCTAGATAGTCCAAGGGCCCGCTAGTTGACCTACATAGTCCAAGTGCCCCTCTAGTTAACCTAGATAGTCCAAGTGCCTGCTAGGTAACCTACATAGTGCAAGTGTCCGCTAGTTAACCTACATATTCCAAGTGCCTCCTTGTTAAAATAGATAGTCCAAGTGCCCGCTACGGAACGTACATAGTCCAAGTGCCCGCTAGGTAACCTAGATACTGAAAGTTCCCGCTAGTTAACCTAGATAGTTCAAGTACCCGCTAGGTAACCTAGATCGTCCAAGGGCCCCCTAGTTAGCCTACATAGTCCAAGTGCCCGCTAGTTAACCTACAAAATCTAAGTGCCCGTTGGCTAACCTAGATAGTCCAAGGGCCCGCTAGATGACCTACATAGTCCAAGTGCCAGCTAGGTAACCTGGATAGTACAAGTGCCCTCTAGGGAACCTAGATAGTCCAAGTGCCTGTTAGCTAACCTAGATAGTCCAAGTGCCGGCTAGGTAACCTAGATAGTCCAACAGCCCGCTAGGTAACCTACATAGTCCAAGTACCCGCTAGTTAACCTAGATCGTCCAAGTGCCCACTAGATAACCTACATAGTCCAACGGCCCGCTAGTTAACCTACATCGTCCAAGGGCCCGCTAGTTAACCTAGATAGTCCAAGTGCCCAGTAGTTAACCTACATAGTCCAAGTGCCCCTAGGTAACCTAGACATTTCAAGTGACCACTAGGTTACCTACATAGTCCAAGTGCCCGTTCGTTAACCTACATAGTCCAAGTGCCCGCTAGGTAACCTATATAGTCCAAATGCCCGCTAGGGGCCCCAATAGTCCATATGCCCGCTAGTTAACCTAGATAGTCCCAAGTGCTCGCTAGTTAACCTAGATAGACCAAGTGCCCGCTAGGGAACCTATCTAGTCCAAGTACCCGCTAGGAAACGTACATAGTCCAAGTGCCCGCTAGGTAATGTACATAGTCCAAATGCCCGCTAGGTAACGTAGATAGTCCAAGTGCCCGCTAGGTAACGTACATAGTCCAAGTGCCTGATAGGTAACCTAGATAGTCCAAGTGCCCACTAGTTAACCTACATAGTCCAGGTTCCCCCTAGGTAACCTAGATAGTCCAAGGGCCCGCTAGGTAACCTACATAGTCCTTGTGCCCCCTAGTTAACCTACATTCTCCAAGTGCCCGATAGGAAACCTACATAGTCCAAGTGCCCGCTAGGTAACCTACATAGTCCAAATGCCCTCTAGTTAATGTACATAGTGCATGTGCCCGATAGGGAACCTACATAATCCAAGTGCCCGCTAGGGAACTTACATAGTCCAAGGGCCCGCTAGGGAATCTACACAGTCCAAGTGCCCGTTAGTTAACCTAGATACTCCAAGTGCCCGCTTGGTAACCTAGACAGTCCAACAGCCCGCTAGGTAACCTACATACTCTAAGAACCCGCTATAATGTAGATAGTTCAAGTGCCAGCTAGGTAACCTAGATAGTCCATGTGCCGCTAGGTAACCTACAAAGTCAAAGTGCCCGCTAGGTTATCAATATAATCCAAATGCCAGCTAGGGAATCTACATAGTCCAAGGCCCGCTAGTTAACATAGATAGTCCAAGTGCCGCTAGTTAATCTACATAGTCCAAGGGCCCGCTAGTTAACCTACATAGTCCAAGCACCCGCTAAGAAACCTAGATAGTCCAAGTGCACGCTAGTTAACCCAGATAGTCCAAGTGCCCTCTAGTTAACGTAGATCGTCCAAGTGCCCGCTAAGAAACCTAGATAGTCCAAGTACCCGTTACCTAACCTAGATAGTCCAATTTCCCGCTAAGCAACATACAATGTCCAAGTGCCCGTTCGTTAACCTAGAAGTCCAAGTGCCCGCTAGGTAACCTAGACTTTCCAAGTGCCCGCTAGGTTACCTACATAGTCCAAATGCCCGTTCGGTAACCTAGATAGTGCAAGTGCCCGGTAGTTAACCTACATAGTCCAAGTGCCCGCTAGGTAACCTAGATAGTCCAAGGGCCCGCTAGTTAACCTACATAGTCCAAGTGCCCGGTAGTTAACTTACATAGTTCAAGTGTCCGTAGGGAACATACAGAGTCCAAGTGCCCGCTAGGGAACCTACATAGTCCAATTGCCCGCTAGTTAATCTACATAGTTCAAGGGCCCGCTAGTTAACCTACATAATCCAAGTACCCGCTAGTTAACCTAGATTGTCCAAGTGTCCGCTAATTAACCTACATAGTACAAGTGCCCGCTAGGGAACCTAGATAGTCCGAATGCCCGCTAGGGATCCTTAATAATCCAAGTGCCTGCTAGGCAACCTAGATAGTCCAAGTTCCCGCTAGGTAACCTAGATAGTCCAAGTGCCCGTTACCTAACCTAGATAGTCCATGTGCCCGCTAGGCAACCTACATAGTCCAAGTGCCCGTTCGTTAACCTAGAAGTCCAAGAGCCCGCTATGTAACCTAGACAGTCCAAGTGCACGCTAGGTTACCTGCATAGTCCAAGTGCCCGTTCGTTAACATAGATAGTCCAAGTGCCCACTAGGGAACCTATATAGTCCAAGTGCTATCTAGGTAACCTAGATAGTCCAAGGGACCGCTAGTTAACCTACATAGTCCAAGGGCTCGCTTGTTAACTTTGATAGTCCAAGTGCCCCTTAGTTAACCTAGATCGTTCAAGTGCCCGCTAGTTAACCTAGATCGTCCAAGTACTGGCTAGTTAACCTACATAGTCCAAGGGCCCACTAGTTAACCTAGATTGTCCAAGTGTCCTCTAGTTAACCTACATAGTCCAAGTGCCCGCTAGGTAACCTACATAGTGCAAGTGTCTGCTAGGTAAATTACATAGTCCAAGTGCCCGCTAGTTAACATAGATAGTCCAAGTGCCCGCTAGGGAAGGTACATAGTCCAAGTGCCCGCTAGGTAACCTAGAGAGTGCAAGTGCCCGCTAGTTAACCTACATAGTCCAAGTGCCTGCTAGGTAACCTAGATAGTCCAAGGGCCTTCTAGTTAACCTACATAGTCCAAGTGCTCGCTAGGTAACCTACATAGTGCAAGTGTCCGCTAGTTACCTACATAGTCCAAGCGCCCGCTAGTTAACCTAGATATTCCAAGTGCCCACTAGGTAACCTACATAGTGCAAGTGTCCGTAGGGAACATACATAGTCCAAGTGCCCGCTAGGGAACATACAAAGTCAATGTGCCCGCTAGGGAACCTACGTAGTGCAATTACCCGCTAGTTAACCTAGATCATCCAAGTGCACGCTAGTTAACCTACATAGTCCAAGGGCCCGCTTGTTAACCTACATAGTCCAAGGGCCCGCTAGTTATCCTACATCGTCCAAGGGCCCGCAAGTTAACCTAGATATTCCAAGTGCCCGCTAGTTAACCTACATAGTCCAAGTGCCCGCTAGGTAACCTAGACAGTTCAAGTGACCACTAGGTTACTTACATAGTCCAAGTGCCTGTTCGTTAACCTACATAGACCAAGTGCCCGCTAGTTAACCTAGATCGTCCAAGTGCACGCTAGTTAACCTACATAGTCCAAGGGCCCGCTAGTTAACTTACATAGTCCAAGGACCCGCTAGTTAACCTAGATCGTCCAAGTGCCCACTACGTAACCTACATAGTCCACGGGCCCGCTAGTTAACCTACATCGTCCAAGGGCCCGCTAGTTAACCTACATCGTCCAAGGGCCCGCTAGTTAACCTAGATAGTCCAAGTGCCCGCTAGTTAACCTACATAGTGCAAGTGCCCACAAGGTAACCCAGACATTTCAAGTGACCACTAGGTTACCTACATAGTCCAAGTGCCCGCTAGGTAACCAATATAGTTCAAATGCCCTCTAGGGGCCCTAATAGTCCATATGCCCGCTAGTTAACCTAGATAGTCCCAAGTGCTCGCTAGTTAACCTAGATAGACCAAGTGCCCGCTAGGGAACCTATCTAGTCCAAGTACCCGCTAGGAAACCTGCATAGTCCAAGTGCCCACTAGGTAATGTACATAGTCCAAGTGCCCGCTAGATAATGTAGATAGTCCAAGTGCCCGCTAGGGAACGTATATAGTCCAAGTGCCTGATAGGTAACCAAGATAGTCCAAGTGCCCACTAGTTAACCTACATAGTGCAGGTTTCCCCTAGGTAACCTAGATAGTCCAAGGGCCCGCTAGGTAACCTACATTGTCCTAGTGCCCCCTAGTTAACCTACATTCTCCAAGTGCCCGATAGGGAACCTACATAGTCCAAGTGCCCGCTAGGTAACCTACATAGTCCAAAAGCCCTCTAGTTAATCTACATAGTCCAAGTGCCCGATAGGGAACCTACATAATACAAGTGCCCGCTGGGGAACCTACAGAGTCCAAGTGCCCGTTAGGTAACCTAGATTGTCCAAATGCCCACTAGGAAACCCACATAGTCCAAGTGCCCGCTAGGGAACTTACATAGTCCAAGGGCCCGCTAGGGAATCTACACTGTCCAAGTGCCCGTTATTTAACCTAGATACTCCAAGTGCCCGCTTGGTAACCTAGATAGTCCAACAGCCCGCTAGGTAACCTACATACTCTAAGAACCCGCTATAACGTAGATAGTTCAAGTGGCAGCTAGGTAACCTAGATAGTCCATGTGCCGCTAGGTAACCTACAAAGTCAAAGTGCCCGCTAGGTTATCTATATAGTCCAAATGCCAGCTAGGGAATCTACATAGTCCAAGGGCCCGCTAGTTAACGTAGATAGTCCAAGTGCCGCTAGTTAATCTACATAGTCCAAGGGCCCGCTAGTTAACCTACATAGTCCAAGTACCCGCTAAGAAACCTAGATAGTCCAAGTGCACGCTAGTTAACCCAGATAGTCCAAGTGCCCTCTAGTTAACCTAGATCGTCCAAGTGCCCGCTAAGAAACCTAGATAGTCCAAGTGCCCGTTACCTAACCTAGATAGTCCAATTGCCCGCTATGCAACATACATAGTCCAAGTGCCCGTTCGTTAACCTAGAAGTCCAAGTGCCCGCTAGGTAACCTAGACTTTCCAAGTGCCCGCTAGGTTACCTACATAGTCCAAATGCCCGTTCGGTAACCTAGATAGTGCAAGTGCCCGGTAGTTAACCTACATAGTCCAAGTGCCCGCTAGGTAACATAGATAGTCCAAGGGCCCGCCAGTTAACCTACATAGTCCAAGTGCCCGGTAGTTAACTTACATAGTTCAAGTGTCCGTAGGGAACATACAGAGTCCAAGTGCCCGCTAGGGAACCTACATAGTCCAAGTGCCCGCTAGTTAATCTACATAGTTCAAGGGCCCGCTAGTTAACCTACATAATCCAAGTACCCGCTAGTTAATCTAGATTGTCCAAGTGTCTGCTAATTCACCGACATAGTAAAAGTGCCCGCTAGGGAACCTAGAGAGTCCAAGGGCCCGCTAGGGATCCTTCATAATCCAATTGCCTGCTAGGCAACCTAGATAGTCCAAGTTCCCGCTAGGTAACCTAGATAGTCCAAGTGCCCGTTACCTAACCTAGATAGTCCAAGTGCCCGCTAGGCAACCTACATAGTCCAAGTGCCCGTTCGTTAACCTAGAATTCCAAGAGCCCGCTATGTAACCTAGACAGTCCAAGTGCCCTCTAGGTTACCTGCATAGTCCAAGTGCCCGTTCGTTAACATAGATAGTCCAAGTGCCCACTAGGGAACCTATATAGGCCAAGTGCTATCTAGGTAACCTAGATAGTCCAAGGCCCCGCTAGTTTACCTACATAGTCCAAGGGCTCGCTTGTTAACTTTGATAGTCCAAGTGCCCCTTAGTTAACCTAGATCTTTCAAGTGCCTGCTAGTTAACCTCGATCGTCCAAGTCCTGGCTAGTTAACCTACATAGTCCAAGGGCCCACTAGTTAACCTAGATTGTCCAAGTGTCCTCTCGTTAACCTACATAGTCCAAGTGCCCGCTAGGTAACCTACATAATCTAAGTGCCCGTTGGCTAACCTAGATAGTCCAAGGGCCCGCTAGATGACCTACATAGTCCAAGTGCCAGCTAGGTAACCTGGATAGTACAAGTGCCCTCTAGGGAACCTAGATAGTCCAAGTGCTGTTAGCTAACCTAGATAGTCCAAGTGCCGGCTAGGTAACCTAGATAGTCCAACAGCCCGCTAGGTAATCTACATAGTCCAAGTACCCGCTAGTTAACCTAGATCGTCCAAGTGCCCACTAGATAACCTACATAGTCCAAGGGCCCGCTAGTTAACCTACATCGTCCATGGGCCCGCTAGTTAACCTAGATAGTCCAAGTGCCCAGTAGTTACCCTACATAGTCCAAGTGCCCCCTAGGTAACCTAGACATTTCAAGTGACCACTAGGTTACCTACATAGTCCAAGTGCCTGTTCGTTAACCTACATAGTCCAAGTGCCCGCTAGGTAACCTATATAGTCCAAATGCCCGCTAGGGGCCCTAATAGTCCATATGCCCGCTAGTTAACCTAGATAGTCCCAAGTGCTCGCTAGTTAACCTAGATAGACCAAGTGCCCGCTAGGGAACCTATCTAGTCCAAGTACCCGCTAGGAAACGTACATAGTCCAAGTGCCCGCTAGGTAATGTACATAGTCCAAATGCCCGCTAGGTAACGTAGATAGTCCAAGTGCCCGCTAGGTAACGTACATAGTCCAAGTGCCTGATAGGTAACCTAGATAGTCCAAGTGCCCACTAGTTAACCTACATAGTCCAGGTTCCCCCTAGGTAACCTAGATAGTCCATGTGCTGCTAGGTAACCTACAAAGTCAAAGTGCCCGCTAGTTTATCAATATAATCCAAATGCCAGCTAGGGAATCTACATAGTCCAAGGGCCCGCTAGTTAACGTAGATAGTCCAAGTGCCGCTAGTTAATCTACATAGTCCAAGGGCCCGCTAGTTAACCTACATAGTCCAAGCACCCGCTAAGAAACCTAGATAGTCCAAGTGCACGCTAGTTAACCCAGATAGTCCAAGTGCCCTCTAGTTAACGTAGATCGTCCAAGTGCCCGCTAAGAAACCTAGATAGTCCAAGTACCCGTTACCTAACCTAAATAGTCCAATTTCCCGCTAAGCAACATACATAGTCCAAGTGCCCATTCGTTAACCTAGAAGTCCAAGTGCCCGCTAGGTAACCTAGACTTTCCAAGTGCCCGCTAGGTTACCTACATAGTCCAAATGCCCGTTCGGTAACCTAGATAGTGCAAGTGCCCGGTAGTTAACCTACATAGTCCAAGTGCCCGCTAGGTAACCTAGATAGTCCAAGGGCCCGCTAGTTAACCTACATAGTCCAAGTGCCCGGTAGTTAACTTACATAGTTCAAGTGTCCGTAGGGAACATACAGAGTCCAAGTGCCCGCTAGGGAACCTACATAGTCCAAGTGCCCGCTAGTTAATCTACATAGTTCAAGGGCCCGCTAGTTAACCTACATAATCCAAGTACCCGCTAGTTAACCTAGATTTTCCAAGTGTCCGCTAATTAACCTACATAGTACAAGTGCCCTCTAGGGAACCTAGATAGTCCAAATGCCCGCTAGGGATCCTTAATAATCCAAGTGCCTGCTAGGCAACCTAGATAGTCCAAGTTCCCGCTAGGTACCCTAGATAGTCCAAGTGCCCGTTACCTAACCTAGATAGTCCAAGTGCCCGCTAGGCAACCTACATAGTCCAAGTGCCCGTTCGTTAACCTAGAAGTCCAAGAGCCCGCTATGTAACCTAGACAGTCCAAGTGCCCTCTAGGTTACCTGCATAGTCCAAGTGCCCGTTCGTTAACATAGATAGTCCAAGTGCCCACTAGGGAACCTATATAGTCCAAGTGCTATCTAGGTAACCTAGATAGTCCAAGGGACCGCTAGTTAACCTACATAGTCCAAGGGCTCGCTTGTTAACATTGATAGTCCAAGTGCCCCTTAGTTAACCTAGATCGTCCAAGTACTGGCTAGTTAACCTACATAGTCCAAGGGCCCACTAGTTAACCTAGATTGTCCAAGTGTCCTCTAGTTAACCTACATAGTCCAAGTGCCCGCTAGGTAACCTACATAGTGCAAGTGTCTGCTAGGTAAATTACATAGTCCAAGTGCCCGCTAGTTAACATAGATAGTCCAAGTGCCCGCTAGGGAAGGTACATAGTCCAAGTGCCCGCTAGGTAACCTAGAGAGTGCAAGTGCCCGCTAGTTAACCTACATAGTCCAAGTGCCTGCTAGGTAACCTAGATAGTCCAAGGGCCTTCTAGTTAACCTACATAGTCCAAGTGCCCGCTAGGTAACCTACATAGTGGAAGTGTCCGCTAGTTAACCTAGATAGTCCAAGTGCCCACTAGGTAACCTACATAGTGCAAGTGTCCGTAGGGAACATACATAGTCCAAGTGCCCGCTAGGGAACATACATAGTCAATGTGCCCGCTAGGGAACCTACGTAGTGCAAGTACCCGCTAGTTAACCTAGATCATCCAAGTGCACGCTAGTTAACCTACATAGTCCAAGGGCCCGCTTGTTAACCTACATAGTCCAAGGGCCCGCTAGTTATCCTACATCGTCCAAGGGCCCGCAAGTTAACCTAGATATTCCAAGTGCCCGCTAGTTAACCTACATAGTCCAAGTGCCCGCTAGGTAACCTAGACAGTTCAAGTGACCACTAGGTTACTTACATAGTCCAAGTGCCTGTTCGTTAACCTACATAGACCAAGTGCCCGCTAGTTAATCTAGATCGTCCAAGTGCACGCTAGTTAACCTACATAGTCCAAGGGCCCGCTAGTTAACTTACATAGTCCAAGGACCCGCTAGTTACCCTAGATCGTCCAAGTGCCCACTACGTAACCTACATAGTCCAAGGGCCCGCTAGTTAACCTACATCGTCCAAGGGCCCGCTAGTTAACCTACATCGTCCAAGGGCCCGCTAGTTAGCCTAGATAGTCCAAGTGCCCGCTAGTTAACCTACATAGTGCAAGTGCCCACAAGGTAACCCAGACATTTCAAGTGACCACTAGGTTACCTACATAGTCCAAGTGCCCGCTAGGTAACCAATATAGTCCAAATGCCCTCTAGGGGCCCTAATAGTTCATATGCCCGCTAGTTAACCTAGATAGTCCCAAGTGCTCGCTAGTTAACCTAGATAGACCAAGTGCCCGCTAGGGAACCTATCTAGTCCAAGTACCCGCTAGGAAACGTACATAGTCCAAGTGCCCACTAGGTAATGTACATAGTCCAAGTGCCCGCTAGATAATGTAGATAGTCCAAGTGCCCGCTAGGGAACGTATATAGTCCAAGTGCCTGATAGGTAACCAAGATAGTCAAAGTGCCCACTAGTTAACCTACATAGTCCAGGTTCCCCCTAGGTAACCTAGATAGTCCAAGGGCCCGCTAGGTAACCTACATTGTCCTAGTGCCCCCTAGTTAACCTACATTCTCCAAGTGCCCGATAGGGAACCTACATAGTCCAACTGCCCGCTAGGTAACCTACATAGTCCAAAAGCCCTCTAGTTAATCTACATAGTCCAAGTGCCCGATAGGGAACCTACATAATACAAGTGCCCGCTGGGGAACCTACATAGTTCAAGTGCCCATTAGGTAACCTAGATAGTCCAAATGCCCGCCAGGAAACCCACATAGTCCAAGTGCCCGCTAGGGAACTTACATAGTCCAAGGGCCCGCTAGGGAATCTACACTGTCCAAGTGCCCGTTATTTAACCTAGATACTCCAAGTGCCCGCTTGGTAACCTAGATAGTCCAACAGCCCGCTAGATAACCTACATACTCTAAGAACCCGCTATAACGTAGATAGTTCAAGTGGCAGCTAGGTAACCTAGATAGTCCATGTGCCGCTAGGTAATATACAAAGTCAAAGTGCCCGCTAGGTTATCTATATAGTCCAAATGCCAGCTAGGGAATCTACATAGTCCAAGGGCCCGCTAGTTAACGTAGATAGTCCAAGTGCCGCTAGTTAATCTACATAGTCCAAGGGCCCGCTAGTTAACCTACATAGTCCAACTACCCACTAAGAAACCTAGATAGTCCAAGTGCACGCTAGTTAACCCAGATAGTCCAAGTGCCCTCTAGTTAACCTAGATCGTCCAAGTGCCCGCTAAGAAACCTAGATAGTCCAAGTGCCCGTTACCTAACCTAGATAGTCCAATTGCCCGCTATGCAACATACAAAGTCCTAGTGCCCGTTCGTTAACCTAGAAATCCAAGTGCCCGCTAGGTAACCTAGACTGTCCAAGTGCCCTCTAGGTTACCTACATAGTCCAAATGCCCGTTCGGTAACCTAGATAGTGCAAGTGCCCGGTAGTTAACCTACATAGTCCAAGTGCCCGCTAGGTAACCTAGATAGTCCAAGGGCCCGCTAGTTAACCTACATAGTCCAAGTGCCCGGTAGTTAACTTACATAGTTCAAGTGTCAGTAGGGAACATACAGAGTCCATGTGCCCGCTAGGGAACCTACATAGTCCAAGTGCCCGCTAGTTAATCTACATAGTTCAAGGGCCCGCTAGTTAACCTACATAATCCAAGTACCCGCTAGTTAACCTAGATTTTCCAAGTGTCTGCTAATTAACCTACATAGTACAAGTGCCCGCTAGGGAACCTAGAGAGTCCAAGGGCCCGCTAGGGATCCTTCATAATCCAAGTGCCTGCTAGGCAACCTAGATAGTCCAAGTTCCCGCTAGGTAACCTAGATAGTCCGAGTGCCCGTTACCTAACCTAGATAGTCCAAGTGCCCGCTAGGCAACCTACATAGTCCAAGTTCCCGCTAGGTAACCTAGATAGTCCGAGTGCCCGTTACCTAACCTAGATAGTCCAAGTGCCCGCTAGGCAACCTACATAGTCCAAGTGCCCGTTCGTTAACCTAGAAGTCCAAGAGCCCGCTATGTAACCTAGACAGTCCAAGTGCCCTCTAGGTTACCTGCGTAGTCCAAGAGCCCGTTCGTTAACATAGATAGTCCAAGTGCCCACTAGGGAACCTATATAGTCCAAGTGCTATCTAGGTAACCTAGATAGTCCAAGGGCCCGCCTGTTTACCTACATAGTCCAAGGGCTCGCTTGTTAACTTTGATAGTCCAAGTGCCCTTTAGTTAACCTAGATCTTTCAAGTGCCCGCTAGTTAACCTCGATCGTCCAAGTCCTGGATAGTTAACCTACATAGTCCAAGGGCCCACTAGTTAACCTAGATTGTCCAAGTGTCCTCTCGTTAACCTACATAGTCCAAGTGCCCGCTAAGTAACCTACATAGTGCAAGTGTCTACTAGGTAAATTACATAGTCCAAGTGCCCGCTAGTTAACATAGATAGTCCAAGTGCCCGCTAGGGAAGGTACAAAGTCCAAGTGCCCGCTAGGTAACCTAGAGAGGGCAAGTGCCCGCTAGTTAACCTACATAGTCCAAGTGCATGCTAGTTAACCTAGATAGTCCAAGTGCCCGCTAGTTAACCTACATAGTCCAAGTGACCGCTAGGTACCCTAGACATTTCAAGTGACCACTAGGTTACCTACATAGTCCAAGTGCCCGTTCGTTAACCTACATAGTCCAAGTGCCCGCTAGGTAACCAATATATTCCAAATGCCCGCTAGGGCCCCTAATAGTCCATATGCCCGCTAGTTAACCTAGATAGTCCAAAGTGCTCGCTAGATAACCTAAATAGACCAAGTGCCCGCTAGGGAACCTATCTAGTCCAAGTACCCGCTAGGAAACGTACATGGTCCCAGTGCCCACTCGGTAATGTACATAGTCCAAGTGCCCGCTAGATAACGTAGATAGTCCAAGTGCCCGCTAGGGAACGTACAAAGTCCAAGTGCCTGCTAGGTAACCTAGATAGTCCAAGTGCCCACTAGTTAACCTACATTCTCCAAGTGCCCGATAGGGAACCTACATAGTCCAAATGCCCTCTAGTTAATCTACATAGTCCAAGTGCCCGATCGGGAACCTACATAATACAAGTGCCCGATGGGGAACCTACATAGTCCAAGTGCCCGTTAGGTAACCTAGATAGTCCAAATCCCCACCAGGAAACCCACATAGTCCAAGTGCCCGCTAGGGAACTTACATAGTCCAAGGGCCCGCTAGGGAATCTACACTGTCCAAGTGCCCGTTATTTAACCTAGATACTCCAAGTGCCCGCTTGGTAACCTAGATAGTCCAACAGCCCACTAGGTAACCTACATACTCTAAGAACCCGCTATAACGTAGATAGTTCAATTGGCAGCTAGGTAACCTAGATAGTCCATGTGCCGCTAGGTAACCTACAAAGTCAAAGTGCCCGCTAGGTTATCTATATAGTCCAAATGCCAGCTAGGGAATCTACATAGTCCAAGGGCCCGCTAGTTAACGTAGATAGTCCAAGTGCCGCTAGTTAATCTACATAGTCCAAGGGCCCGCTAGTTAACCTACATAGTCCAAGTACCCGCTAAGAAACCTAGATAGTCCAAGTGCACGCTAGTTAACCCAGATAGTCCAAGTGCCCTATAGTTAACCTAGATCGTCCAAGTGCCCGCTAAGAAACCTAGATAGTCCAAGTGCCCGTTACCTAACCTAGATAGTCCAATTGCCCGCTATGCAACATACATAGTCCAAGTGCCCGTTCGTTAACCTAGAAGTCCAAGTGCCCGCTAGGTAACCTAGACTTTCCAAGTGCCCGCTAGGTTACCTACATAGTCCAAATGCCCGTTCGGTAACCTAGATTGTGCAAGTGCCCGTTAGTTAACCTACATAGTCCAAGTGCCCGCTAGGTAACCTAGATAGTCCAAGGGCCCGCCAGTTAACCTACATAGTCCAAGTGCCCGGTAGTTAACTTACATAGTTCAAGTGTCCGTAGGGAATATACAGAGTCCAAGTGCCCGCTAGGGAACCTACATAGTCCAAGTGCCCGCTAGTTAATCTACATAGTTCAAGGGCCCGCTAGTTAACCTACATAATCCAAGTACCCGCTAGTTAACCTAGATTTTCCAAGTGTCTGCTAATTAACCTACATAGTACAAGTGCCCGCTAGGGAACCTAGAGAGTCCAAGTACCCGCTAGGGATCCTTCATAATCCAAGTGCCTGCTAGGCAACCTAGATAGTCCAAGTTCCCGCTAGGTAACCTAGATAGTCCAAGTGCCCGTTACCTAACCTAGATAGTCCAAATGCCCGCTAGGCAACCTACATAGTCCAAGTGCCCGTTCGTTAACCTAGAAGTCCAAGAGCCCGCTATGTAACCTAGACAGTCCAAGTGCCCTCTAGGTTACCTGCATAGTCCAAGTGCCCGTTCGTTAACATAGATAGTCCAAGTGCCCACTAGGGAACCTATATAGTCCAAGTGCTATCTAGGTAACCTAGATAGTCCAAGGGCCCGCTAGTTTACCTACATAGTCCAAGGGCTCGCTTGTTAACTTTGATAGTCCAAGTGCCCCTTAGTTAACCTAGATCGTTCAAGTGCCCGCTAGTTAACCTAGATCGTCCAATTCCTGGCTAGTTAACCTACATAGTCCAAGGGCCCACTAGTTAACCTAGATTGTCCAAGTGTCCTCTAGTTAACCTACATAGTCCAAGTGCCCGCTAGGTAACCTACATAGTGCAAGTGTCTGCTAGGTAAATTACATAGTCCAAGTGCCCGCTAGTTAACATAGATAGTCCAAGTGCCCACTAGGGAAAGTACATAGTCCAAGTGCCCGCTAAGTAACCTAGAGAGGACAAGTGCCCGCTAGTTAACCTACATAGTCCAAGTGCCCGCTAGGTAACCAATATATTCCAAATGCCCGCTAGGGCCCCCAATAGTCCATATGCCCGCTAGTTAACCTAGATAGTCCAAAGTGTTCGCTAGTTAACCTAGATAGACCAAGTGCCCGCTAGGGAACCTATCTAGTCCAAGTACCCGATAGGAAACGTACATAGTCCATGTGCCAGCTAGATAACGTAGATAGTCCAAGTGCCCGCTAGGGAACGTACATAGTCCAAGTGCCTGCTAGGTAACCTAGATAGTCCAAGTACCCACTAGTTAACCTACATTCTCCAAGTGCCCGATAGGGAACCTACATAGTCCAAGTGCCCGCTAGGAAACCTACATATCCCAAAAGCCCTCTAGTTAATCTACATAGTCCAAGTGCCCGATAGGGAACCTACATAATCCAAGTGCCCGCTAGGGAACCTACATAGTCCAAGTGCCCGTTAGGTAACCTAGATAGTCCAAATGCCCGCCAGGAAACCCACATAGTCGAAGTGCCCGCTAGGGAACATACATAGTCCAAGGGAACGCTAGGGAATATACACAGTCCAAGTGCCCGTTATTTAACCTAGATACTCCAAGTGCCCGCTTGGTAACCTAGATAGTCCAACAGCCCGCTAGGTAACCTACATACTCTAAGAACCCGCTATAACGTAGATAGTTCACGTGGCAGCTAGGTAACATAGATATTCCATGTGCCGCTAGATAACCTACAAAGTAAAAGTGCCCGCTAGGTTATCTATATAGTCCAAATGCCGGCTAGGGAATCTACATAGTCCAAGGGCCCGCTAGTTAACGTAGATAGTCCAAGTGCCGCTAGTTAATCTACATAGTCCAAGGGCCCGCTAGTTAACCTACATAATCCAACTACCCACTAAGAAACCTAGATAGTCCAAGTGCACGCTAGTTAACCCAGATAGTCCAAGTGCCCTATAGTTAACCTAGATCGTCCAAGTGCCCGCTAAGAAACCTAGATAGTCCAAGTGCCCGTTACCTAACCTAGATAATCCAATTGCCCGCTATGCAACAACATACATAGTCCAAGTGCCCGTTCCTTAACCTAGAAGTCCAAGTGCCCGCTAGGTAACCTAGACTTTCCAAGTGCCCGCTAGGTTACCTACATAGTCCAAATGCCCATTCGGTAACCTAGATAGTGCAAGTGCCCGGTAGTTAACCTACATAGTCCAAGTGCCCGCTAGGTAACCTAGATAGTCCAAGGGCCCGCTAGTTAACCTACATAGTCCAAGTGCCCGGTAGTTAACTTACATAGTTCAAGTGTCCGTAGGGAACATACAGAGTCCAAGTGCCCGCTAGGGAACCTACATAGTCCAAGTGCCCGCTAGTTAATCTACATAGTTCAAGGGCCCTCTAGTTAACCTACATTATCCAAGTACCCGCTAGTTAACCTAGATTGTCCAAGTGTCCGCTAATTAACCTACATAGTACAAGTGCCCGCAAGGGAACCTAGATAGTCCAAGTGCCCGCTAGGGATCCTTCATAATCCAAGTGCCTGCTAGGCAACCTAGATAGTCCAAGTTCCCGCTAGGTAACCTAGATAGTCCAAGTGCCCGATACCTAACCTAGATAGTCCAAGTGCCCGCTAGGCAACCTACATAGTCCAAGTGCCCGTTCGTTAACCTAGAAGTCCAAGAGCCTGCTATGTAACCTAGACAGTCCAAGTGCACGCTAGGTTACCTGCATAGTCCAAGTGCCCGTTCGTTAACATAGATAGTCCAAGTGCCCGCTAGGGAAGGTACATATTCCTAGTGCCCGCTAGGTAACCTAGAGAGTGCAAGTGCCCGCTAGTTAACCTACATAGTCCAAGTGCCTGCTAGGTAACCTAGATAGTCCAAGGGCCTGCTAGTTAACCTACATAGTCCAAGTGCCCGCTAGGTAACCTACATAGTGCAAGTGTCCGCTAGTTAACCTACATAGTCCAAGCTCCCGCTAGTTAACCTACATAGTCCAAGTGCCCACTAGGTAACCTACATAGTGCAAGTGTCCATAGGGAACATACATAGTCCAAGTGCCCGCTAGGGAACATACATAGTCCATGTGCCCGCTATGGAACCTACGTAGTCCAAGTACCCGCTAGTTAACCTAGATCGTCCAAGTGCACGCTAGTTAACCTACATAGTCCAAGGGCCCGCTAGTTAACCTACATAGTCCAAGGGCCCGCAAGTTATCCTACATCATCCAAGGGCCCGCAAGTTAACCTAGATAGTCCAAGTGCCCACTAGGTAACCTACATAGTGCAAGTGTCCGTAGGGAACATACATAGTCAAAGTGCCCGCTAGGGAACATACATAGTCCATGTGCCCGCTAGGGAACCTACGTAGTCCAAGTAGCCGCTAGTTAACCTAGATCGTCCAAGTGCCCGCTAGTTAACCTACATAGTCCAAGTGCCCGCTAGGTAACCTAGACAGTTCAAGTTACCACTAGGTTACTTACATAGTCCAAGTGCCTGTTCGTTAACCTACATAGTCCAAGTGCCCGCTAGGTAACCTATATAGTCCAAATGCCCGCTAGGGACCCTAATAGTCCAAGTGCCCGCTAGTTAACCTAGATCGTCTAAGTGCACGCTAGTTAACCTACATAGTCCAAGGGCCTGCTAGTTAACCTACATCGTCCAAGGGCCCGCAAGTTAACCTAGATTGTCCAAGTGCCCGCTAGTTAACCTACATAGTCCAAGTGCCCGCTAGTTATCCTAGATAGTCCAAGTGCTCGCTAGTTAACCTAGATACTCCAAGTGCCCGCTAGTTAACCTAGATAGACCTAGTGCCCGCTAGGGAACCTACCTAGTCCAAGTGCCCGATCGGGAACTTTCATAGTCCAAGGGCCCGCTAGGGAACCTACATAGTCCAAGTGCCCGTTAGTTAACCTAGATAGTCCAACAGATCGCTAGGTAACCTACATACTCCAAGAACACGCTAGGCAACATAGATAGTTCAAGTGCCAGCGAGGTAACCTAGATAGTCCAAGTGCCCGCTAGGTAAGCTACAAAGTCTAAGTGCCCGCTAGGTTATCTATATAGTCCAAGTGCACGTTAGGTAACCTTGATAGTCCAATTGCCCGTTAGCTAACCTAGATAGTCCAAGTGTCCGCTAGTTAACCTACATAGTCCAAGTGCCCGATAGGGAACCTACATAGTCCAAGTGCCCGCTAGGTAACCTAGATAATCCAAGTGCCCCCTAATTAACCTACATAGTCAATGGGCCCGCTAGTTAACCTACATAGTGCAAGAGCCCGCTAGTTAACCTAGATCGTGCAAGTGTCCGCTAGTTAACCTATATAGTCCACGTGCCAGTTAGCTAACCTACATAGTCCAAGAGCCCGCTGGGTAACCTAGATAATCCAAGTGCCCGCTAGGGAACCTTAATAATCTAAGTGCCTGCTAGGTAACCTAGATAGTCCAAGTGCCCGTTAGTTAACCTAGATAGTCTAAGTGCCCACTAGGGGACGTACTTAGTCCATGTGCCTGTTAGCTAACCTAGATAGTCCAAGTGCCCGCTACTTAACTTTGATCATCCAAGTGCCCACTAGTTAACCTAGATAGTCCAAGGGCATGCTAGTTAACGTAGATAGTCCAAGTGCCCTATAGTTAACCTAGATCGTTCAAGTACCCACTAGTTAACCTACATAGTCCAAAGGCCCGCTAGTTAACCTACAGAGTCCAAGTGCCCGCTAGTTAACCTAGATAGTCCAAGTGCTCGCTAGTTAACCTACATAGTACAAGGGCCCACTAGTTGACCTAGATAGTCCAAGTGCCCGCTAGTTAACCTAGATAGTCCAAGTGCCCGCTAGGTAACCTAAGTAGTCCAAGTGCCGGTTCGTTAACCTAGATAGTCCAAGTGCCCGCTAGGTAACCTAGACTGTCCAAGTGCCCGCTAGGTTACCTACATAGTCCAAATGCCCGTTCTTAACCTAGATATTCCAAGTGCCCGCTAGGAAACCTACATAGTCCAAGGGCCCGCTAGGTAACCTAGATAGTCCAAGTGCCCGCTAGATAACCTAGATTCCAAGTGCTCGCTAGTTAACCTACATAGTCCAAGTGCCCGCTATGTAACCTAGATAGTCAAAGTGCCCGTTAGGTAACCTAGATAGTCCAAGTGCCCGCTAGGTAACTTACATTGTCAAAGTTCCCGCTAGGTAACCTAGATAGTCCAAGAGCCCGTTCGTTAACCTAGAAGTCCAAGTGCCCGCTAGGTAACCTACACAGTCCAAGTGCCCGCTAGGTTACCTGCATATTCCAAGTGTCCGTTCGTTAACCTAGATATTGCAAGTGACCACTAGGTAACCTACATACTACAAGTGCCCGCTAGGTAACCTATATAGTCCAAGTGCCCGCTAGGTAACCTAGATAGTCCGAGATCCCGCTAGTTAACCTACATAGTCCAAGGGCTCACTTGTTTACTTTGATAGTCCAAGTGCCCGCTAGTTAACCTAGATCATCCAAGTGCCCGCTAGTTAACCTAGATTATCCAAGTGCCCGCTAGTTAACCTACATAGTCCAAGGGCCCACGAGTTAACCTAGATAGTCCAAGTGTCCTCTAGTTAACCTACATAGTCCAAGTGCCCGCTAGTTAACCTACACAATCTATGTGCCCATTGGCTAACCTAGATAGTCCAAGGGCCCGCTAGTTGACCTACATAGTCCAAGTGCCCGCTAGGTAACCTAGACAGTTCAAGTGACCACTAGGTTACCTACATAGTCCAAGTGCCCGTTCGTTAACCTAGATAGTCCAAGTGCCCGCTAGGTAACCAATATAGTCCAAATGCCCGCTAGGGGCCCTAATAGTCCAAATGCCCGCTAGTTAACCTAGATAGTCCAAGTGCTCGCTAGTTAACCTAGATAGTCCAAGTGCCCGTTAGTTAACCTAGATAGATAAAGTGCCCGCTAGGGAACCTATCTAGTCCAAGTACCCACTAGGAAACGTATATAGTCCAATTGCCCGCTAGGTAACTTACATAGTCCAAGTGCCCGCAAGGTAACGTAGATAATCCAAGTGCCCGCTAGGGACCGTACATATTCCAAGTGCCCGCTAGTTAACCTACATAGTCCAAGTGCCTGCTAGGTTACCTCGATAGTCCAAGTGCCCACTAGTTAACCTACATAGTCCAGGTTCCCCCTAGGTAACCTGGGTAGTCCAAGGGCCCGCCAGGTAACCTACATTGTCCCAGTGACCCCTAGTTAACCTACATTCTCCAAGTGCCCGATAGGGAACCTACAAAGTCCAAGTGCCCGCTAGGTAACCTACATAGTCCAAATGCCCGCAAGTTAACCTACATAACCCAAGTGCCCGATAGGGAAACTACATAATCCAAGTGCCCGCTAGGGAACCTACATAGTCCAAGTGCCCGTTAGGTAACCTAGATAGCCCAAATGCCCGCTAGGGAACCCACATAGTCCAAGTGCACGCTAGGGAACTTACATAGTCCAAGGGCCCGCTAGAGAACCTACATAGTCCAAGTGTCCGTTAGTTAACCTAGATAGTCCCAGTGCCCGCTAGGTAACATAGATAGTCCAACAGCCCGGTAGGTATCCTACATACTCCAAGTACCCGCTAGGTAATGTAGATAGTTCAAGTGCCAGCTAGGTAACCTAGATAGTCCAAGTGCCCGCTAGGTAACCTACAATGTCTAAGTGCCCGCTAGGTAATCTATATAGTCCAAATGACCGCTAGGGAGCCTACATAGACCAAATGCCCGCTAGGTAACCTAGATAGTCTAAGGGCCCGCTAGGTAACCTACATAATCATAGTGCCCTCTAGTTATTCTACGTAGTCCAAGTGCCCGATAGGGAATCTATATAATCCAAGTGCCCGCTAGGGAACGTACATAGTCCAAGTGCCCGTTAGGTAACCTAGAAAGTCCAAATGCCCGCCAGGAAACCCACATAGTCCAAGCCCGCTAGGTAACCTACATACTCCAAGATCCCGCTATAACGTAGATAGTTCAAGTGCCAGCTAGGTAACCTAGATAGTCCAAGTGCCCGCTAGGTAACCTACAAAGTCAAAGTGCCCGCTATGTTATCTATATAGTCCAAATGCCCGCTAGGGTATCTACATAGTCCAAGGGCCCGCTACTTAACCTAGATAGTCCAAGTGCCCTCTAGTTAAACTAGATCGTCCAAGTGCCCGCTAAGAAACCTAGATAGTCCAAGTGCCCGTTACCTAACCTAGATAGTCCAATTGCCCGCTATGCAACATACATAGTCCAAGTGCCCGTTCGTTAACCTAGAAGTCCAAATGCCCGCTAGGTAACCTAGACTCTCCAAGTGCCCGCTAGGTTACCTACATAGTCCAAATGCCCGTTCGGTAACCTAGATAGTGCAAGTGCCCGGTAGTTCACCTACATAGTCCAAGTGCCCGCTAGGTAACCGAGATAGTCCAAGGGCCCGCCAGTTAACCTACATAGTCCAAGTGCCTGGTAGTTAACTTACATAGTTCAAGTGTCCGTAGGGAACATACAGAGTCCAAGTGCCCGCTAGGGAACCTACATAGTCCAAGTGCCCGCTAGTTAATCTACATAGTTCAAGGGCCCGCTAGTTAACCTACATAATCCACGTACCCGCTAGTTACCCTAGATTGTCCAAGTGTCCGCTAATTAACCTACATTGTACAAGTGCCCGCTAGGGAACCTAGATAGTCTAAGTGCCCGCTCTGGAATCTACATAGTCCAAGTGCCTGCTTTGGAACCTACATAGTCCAAGTGACCGCTCTGGAACATACATAGTCCAAGTGCCCGCTAAGGAATCTACATAGTCCAAGGGCCGCTAGTTAACGTAGATAGTCCAAGTGCCGCTAGTTAATCTACATAGTCCAAGGGCCCGCTAGTTAACCTACATAGTCCAAGTACCCGATAGTTAACCTAGATCGTCCAAGTGCCCACTAGGTAACCTACATAGTCCAAGGGCCCGCTAGTTAACCTGCATCGTCCAAGGGCCCGCTAGTTAACCTACATCGTCCAAGGGCCCGCTAGTTAACCTACATAGTCTAAGTGCCCGCTAGGTAACCTAGACATTTCAAGTGACCACTAGGTTACCTACATAACCAAGTGCCCCTTCGTTAACCTACATAGTCCAAGTGCCCGCTAGGTAAACAATATAGTCCAAATGCCCGCTAGGGGCCCTAATAGTCCATATGCCCGCTAGTTAACCTAGATAGTCCAAGTGCTCGCTAGTTAACCTAGATAGACCAAGTGCCCGCTAGGGAACCTATCTAGTCCACGTACCCGCTAGGAAACGTACATAGTCCAAGTGCCCGCTAGGTAATGTACATAGTCCAAGTGCCCGCTAGATAACGTAGATAGTCCAAGTGCCCGCTAGGGAACGTACATAGTCCAAGTGCCTGCTAGGTAACCTAGATAGTCCAAGTGCCCACTAGTTAACCTACATAGTCCAGGTTCCCCCTAGGTAACCTAGATAGTCCAAGGGCCCGCTAGGTAACCTACATAGTCCTAGTCCCCCTAGTTAACCTACATCCTCCAAGTGCCCGATAGGGAACCTACATAGTCCAAGTGCCCGTTAGGTAACCCACATAGTCCAAATGTCCTCTAGTTAACCTACATAGTACCAGTGCCCGCTAGGGAACGTACATAATCCAAGTGCCCGCTAGGGAACCTACATAATCCAATGCCCGTTAGGTAACCTAGATAGTCCAAATGCCCGCCAGGAAACGCACATATTCCAAGTGCCCGCTAGGGAACTTACATAGTCCAAGGGCCCGCTTGGGAACCTACATACTCCAAGAACCCGCTAGGTAACGTAGATAGTTCAAGTTCCAATTAGGTAACCTACAGAGTCTAAGTGCCCGCTAGGTTATCTTTATAGTCCAAATGCCCGCCTGTGAATCTACATAGTCCAAGTGCCCGATAGGGAACCTACACAGTCCAAGTGCCCGTTAGTTAACCTAGATACTCCAAGTGCCCGCTTGGTAACCTAGATAGTCCAACAGCCCGCTAGGTAACCTACATACTCTAAGAATCCGCTATAACTTAGATAGTTCAAGTGCCATCTAGTTAACCTAGATAGTCCATGTGCCGCTAGGTAACCTACAAAGTCAAAGTGCCCGCTAGGTTATCTATATAGTCCAAATGCCAGCTAGGGAATCTACATAGTCCAAGGGCCCGCTAGTTAACGTAGATAGTCCAAGTGCCGCTAGTTAATCTACATAGTCCAAGGGCCCGCTAGTTAACCTACATAGTCCAAGTGCCCACTAAGAAACCTAGATAGTCCAAGTGCCCGTTACCTAACCTAGATAGTCCAATTGCCCGCTATGCAACATACATAGTCCAAGTGCCCGTTCGTTAACCTAGAAGTCCAAGTGCCCGCTAGGTAACCTAGACTTTCCAAGTGCCCGCTAGGTTACCTACATAGTCCAAGTGCCCGTTAGGTAACCTAGATCGTCCAAATGCCCGCCAGGAAACCCACATAGTCCAAGTGCCCGCTAGGGAACTTACATAGTCCAAGGGCCCGTGATCGAACCTACATCGTCCAAGTGCCCGTTAGTTAACCTAGATAGTCCAGTTGCCAACTTGGTAACCTAGATAGTCCAACAGACCACTAGGTAACCTACATACTCCAAGTACCCGCTAGGTAACGTAGATAGTTCAAGTGCCAGCTAGGTAACCTAGATATTCCAAGTGCCCGCTAGGTAACCTACATAGTCTAAGTGCCCGCTAGGTTATCTATATAGTCCAAATGCCCGCTAGGGAACCTACATAGTCCAAGTGCCTACTAGGCAACCTGGATAATTCAAGTGCCCGCTAATTAACCTATATCGTCCAAGTGCCAGCTAGCTAACCAGATCATCCAAGTGCCCACTAGTTAACCTACATAGTCAATGGGCCTGCTAGTTAACCTACATAGATCAAGAGCCCGCTAGTTAACCTAGATCGTGCAAGTGTCTGCTAGTTAACCTACATAGTCCAAGTGCCAGTTAGCTAACCTAGATAGTCAAGGGCCTGCTAGTTAACCTACATAGTCTAAATGCCCACTAGGGAACCTACATAGTCCAAGTGCCCGCTAGTTAACCTAGATCGTGCAAGTGTCTGATAGTTAACCTACATAGTCCAAGTGCCAGTTAGCTAACCTAGATATTCCAAGGGCCTGCTAGTTAACCTACATAGTCCAAGTGCCCGCTAGGTAACCTACATCGTCCAAGTGCCCGCTAGGTAACCTATATAGTCTAAATGCCCGCTAGGGAACCTACATAGTCCAAGTGCCCGCTAGTTAACCTAGATAGTCCAAGTGTCCGTTACTTAACCTAGATAATCCAATTGCCCGCTATGCAACATACATAGTCCAAGTGCCCATTCGTTAACCTAGAAGTCCAAGTGCCCGCTAGGTAACCTAGACTGTCCAAGTGCCCGCTAGGTTACCTACATAGTCCAAATGCCCGTTAATTAACCTACATAGTCCAAGTGCCCGCTAGGTAACCTAGATATTGCAAGTGCCCGCTAGGTAACCTACATATTCCAAGTGCCTGCTAGTTAACCTATATAGTCCAAGTGCTCGTTCGTTAACCTAGATAGTCCAAGTGCCCGCTAGGTAACCTAGACAGTGCAAGTGCCTGCTAGGTAACCTACATAGTCCAAATGCCCATTCGTTAACCTACATAGTCCAAGGGCCCACTATTTAACCTAGATCGTCCAAGTGTCTTTGGTTAACCGACATAGTCCAAGTGCCCGCTAGGTAAACTAGATAGTCCACGTGCCCGCTAAGGAACCTACATAGTCCAAGTGCACGCTAGTTATCCCAGATAGTCCAAGTGCCGCTAGTTAACATAGATAGTCCAAGTGCCCGCTAGGGAACTTACATAGTCCAAATGCCCGCTAGGTAACCTAGATAGTGTAAGTGCCCGGTAGTTAACCTACATAGTCCAAGTGCCCGGTAGTTAACTTACATAGTTCAAGTGTCCGTAAGGAACATACATAGTCCAAGTGCCCGCTAGGGAAGCTACGTAGTCCAAGTGCCCGCTAGGGAATCTACATAGTCCAAGTGCCTGCTAGGTAACCTACATAGTCCAAGTGCCCGCTCTGGAACATACATAGTCCAAGTGCCCGCTAGGGAATCTACATAGTCCAAGGGCCCGCTAGTTAACGTAGATAGTCCAAGTGCTGCTAGTTAATCTACATATTCCAAGGGCCCGCTAGTTAACCAACATAGTCCAAGGGCCCGCTAGTTAACCTACATCGTCCAAGGGCCCGCTAGTTAACCTAGATAGTCTAAGTGACCCTAGTTAACCTACATACTCCCAGTGCCCGCTAGGTAACCTAGACAGTTCAAGTGACCACTAGGTAACCTACATAGTCCAAGTGCCCGTTCGTTAACCTACATAGTCCAAGTGCCCGCTAGGCAACCAATATAGTCCAAATGCCCGCTAGGGACCCTAATAGTCCAAATGCCCGCTAGTTAACCTAGATAGTCCAAGTGCTCGCTAGTTAACCTAGATAGTCCAAGTGCCCGCTAGTTAACCTAGATAGACCAAGTGCCCACTAGGGAACCTACATAGTCCAAGCGCCCGCTAGTTAACATAGATAGTCCAAATACCCACTAGGAAACGTACATAGTCCAAGTGCCCGCTAGGTAACAGATATAGTCCAAGTGCCCGCTAGGTAACGTACATAATCCAAGTGCCCGCTAGGTAACCTAGATAGTCCAAATGCCCGCTAGGGAACCTAGATAGTCCATATGCCCGCTAGGGAACCCACATAGTCAAAGTGCCCGTTAGGTCACCTAGATAGTCCAAATGCCTAATAGGGAACCCACATAGTCCAAGTGCCCGCTAGGGAACTTACATAGTCCAAGTGCCCGTTATTTAACCTAGATAGTCCAAGTACCCGCTAGGAAACGTACATAGTCCAAGTGCCCGCTAGGTAATGGATATAGTGCAAGTGCCCGCTAGGTAACCTAGATAGTCCAAGTGCCCGCTAGGGAACGTACATAATCCAAGTGCCCGCTAGGTAACCTAGATTGTCCAAATGCCCGCTAGGGAACCCACATAGTCCAAGTGCCCGTTAGGTCACCTAGATAGTCCAAATGCCCGCTAGGGAACCCACATAGTCCAAGTGCCCGCTAGGGAACCTACATAGTCCAAGTGCCCGTTAGTTAACCTAGATAGTCCAAGTGCCCGCATGGTAACCTAGATAGTCCAACAGCCCGGTAGGTAACCTACATACTCCAAGTACCCGCTAGGTAACGTAGATAGTTCAAGTGCCAGCTAGTTAACCTAGATAGTCCAAGTGCCCGCTTGGTAACCTAGATTGTCCAACAACCCGCTACGTAACCTACATACTCCAAGAACCTGCTAGGTAACGTAGATAGTACAAGTGCCAGCTAGGTAACTTACAGAGTCTAAGTGCCCGCTAGGTTATCTTTATAGTCCAAATGCCCGCCTGGGAACCTACATAGTCCAAGTGCCCGATAGGGAACCTACACAATCCAAGTGCCCGTTAGTTAAACTAGATACTCTAAGTGCCCGCTTGGTAACCTAGATAGTCCAACAGCCCGCTAGGTAACCTACATACTCTAAGAACCCGCTATAACTTAGATAGTTCAAGTGCCAGCTAGTTAACCTAGATAGTCCATGTGCCGCTAGGTAACCTACAAAGTCAAAGTGCACGCTAGGTTATCTATATAGTCCAAATGCCAGCTAGGGATTCTACATAGTCCAAGGGCCCGCTAGTTAACGTAGATATTCCAAGTGCCGCTAGTTAATGTACATAGTCCAATGGCCCGCTAGTTAACCTACATAGTCCAAGTACCCACTAAGAAACCTAGATAGTCCAAGTGCACGCTAGTTAACCCAGATAGTCCAAGTGCCCTCAAGTTACCCTAGATCGTCCAATTGCCCGCTAAGAAACCTAGATAGTCCAAGTGCCCGTTACCTAACCTAGATAGTCCAATTGCCCGCTATGCAACATACATAGTCCAAGTGCCCGTTCGTTAACCTAGAAGTCCAAGTGCCCGCTAGGTAACCTAGACTTTCCAAGTGCCCGCTAGGTTGCCTACATAGTCCAAATGCCCGTTCGGTAACCTAGATAGTGCAAGGGCCCGCTAGTTAACTTACATAGTCCAAGTGCCCGGTAGTTAACTTACATAGTTCAAGTGTCGGTAGGGAACATACATAGTCCAAGTGCCCGCTAGGGAACCTACATAGTCCAAGTGCCCGCTAGTTAAACTAGATAGTCCAGGGGCCCGCTAGTTAACCTACATAGTCCAAGTGCCCGTTCGTTAACCTACATAGTCCAAGTGGCCGCTAGGTAACCAATATAGTCCAAATGCCCGCAAGGGGCCCAAATAGTCCATATGCCCGCTAGTTAACCTAGATAGTCCACGTGCTCGCTAGTTAACCTAGATAGACCAAGTGCCCGCTAGGGAACCTAGATAGTCCGCGGGCCCGCTAGGTAACCTATATTGTCCTGGTGCCCCCTAGTTAACCTACATTCTCCAAGTGCCCGATAGGGAACCTACATAGTCCAAGTGCCCGCTAGGTAACCTACATAGTCCAAATGCCCGCCAGTTAACTTACATAGTCCAAGTGCCCGATAGATAACCTACATAATCCAAGTGCCCGCTAGGGAACCTACATAGTCCAAGTGCCCGTTAGGTAACCCAGATAGTCCAAATGCCCGCTAGGGAACCCACATAGTCCAAGTGCCCGATAGGGAACCTACATAGTCCAAGGGCCCGCTAGGGAACCTACATAGTCCTTGTGCCCGTTAGTTAACCTAGATAGTCCAAGTGCCCGCTAGGAAACCTAGATAGTCCAACAGCCCGGCAGGTAACCTACATACTCCAAGTACCCGCTAGGTAACGTAGATTGTTCAAGTGCCTGCCAGGTAACATAGATAGTCCTAGAGCCCGCTAGGTAACGTACAAAGTCTAAGTGCCCGCTAGGTAATCTATATAGTCCAAATGACCGCTAGGGAGCCTATATAGTCCAAATGCCCTCTAGGTAACCTAGATAGTCTAAGGGCCCTCTAGGTAACCTACATAGTCCTAGTGCCCCCTAGTTAACCTACATTTTCCAAGTGCCTGATAGGGAACCTACATAGTCCAAGTGCATGCTAGGTAACCTACATAGTCCAAATGCCCTCTAGTTAACCTACATAGTCCAAGTGCCCGCTAGGGAAGCTACATAGTCCAAGTGCCCGTTAAGTAACCTAGATAGTCCAAATGTCCACCAGGAAACCCACATAGTCCAAGTGCCCGCTAGGAACTTACATAGTCCAAGGGCCCGCTAGGGAACCTACATAGTCCAAGTGCCCGTTAGTTTACCTAGATAGTCCAAGTGCCCGCTTGGTAACCTAGATAGTCCAACAGCCCGCTAGGAAACCTACATACTCCAAGAACCTGCTAGGTAACGTAGATAGTTCAAGTGCCAGCTAGGTAACCTACAGAGTCTAAGTGCCCGCTAGGTTATCTATATAGTCCAAATGCCCGCTAGGGAACCTACATAGTCTAAGTGCCCGCTAGGTAACCTAGATAATCAAAGTGCCCGCTAGTTAACCTATATCGTCTAAGTGCCCGCTAGTTAACCTAGATCGTCCAAGTGCCCACTAGTTAACCTACATTGTCAATGGGCCAGCTACGTAACCTGCATAGTACAAGTGTCCGCTAGTTAACCTACATAGTCAGAGTGCTCGCTAGTTAACCTAGATAGTCCAAGTGCCCGCTAGGTAACCTACATAGTGCAAGTGTCCGCTAGTTAACCTATTGTCCAAGGGCCCGCTAGTTAACCTAGATAGTCCAAGTACCCGCTAGTTAACCTAGATCGGCCAATTGTCCGCTAGTTAACCTACATAGTCCAAGTGCCCGCTAGGTAACCTAGATAGTCCAAATGCCCTTTAGGGAACCTACATAGTCCAAGTGCCCGCTAGGGAACCTACATAGTCCAATTGCCCGTTCTGGAACATACATAGTACAAGTCCCCATTAGTTAACCTATATAATCCAAGTGCCTGCTAGTTAACCTAGATATTCCAAGTGCCCGCTAGGTAACCTACATAGTTCAAGTGCCCGCTAGGTAACCTATATAGTCCAAATGCCCGCTAGTTAACCTACATAATCCAAGTGCCTGCTAGGGAAACTACATAGTCCAAGTGCCCACTAGGTAACCTAGACAGTCCAATTGCCCGCTAGTTAACCTAGACAGTCCAAGTACCCCATAGGGAACCTACATAGTCCAAGTGCTCGCTAGTGAACCTACATAGTCCAAGTGCTCGCTAGGCATCCTACATAGTTCAAATGCCCATTAGTTAAACTAGATAGTCAAAGTGCCTGCTAGGTAACCTAAATAGTCCAAGTGCCCGCTAGGGAACCTACATAGTCCAAGTGCCCGCTAGGTAACCTAGCTAGTCCAATTGCCCGTTAGCTAAACTAGATAGTCGAAGTGTCCGCTACTTAACCTACATAGTCCAAGTGCCCGTTGGTTAACTTAGAGAGGCCAAGTGCCCGCTAGGTAACATAGACAGGCCAAGTGCCCGCTAGGTTACCTACATAGTCCAAATGCCCGTTCGGTAACCTAGATAGTGCAAGGGCCCGCTAGTTAACTTACATAGTCCAAGTGCCCGGTAGTTAACTTACATAGTTCAAGTGTCGGTAGGGAACATACATAGTCCAAGTGCCCGCTAGGGAACCTACATAGTCTAAGTGCCCGCTAGTTAAACTAGATAGTCCAGGGGCCCGCTAGTTAACCTACATAGTCCAAGTGCCCGTTCGTTAACCTACATAGTCCAAGTGGCCGCTAGGTAACCAATATAGTCCAAATGCCCGCAAGGGGCCCAAATAGTCCATATGCCCGCTAGTTAACCTAGATAGTCCACGTGCTCGCTAGTTAACCTAGATAGACCAAGTGCCCGCTAGGGAACCTAGATAGTCCGCGGGCCCGCTAGGTAACCTATATTGTCCTGGTGCCCCCTAGTTAACCTACATTCTCCAAGTGCCCGATAGGGAACCTACATAGTCCAAGTGCCCGCTAGGTAACCTACATAGTCCAAATGCCCGCCAGTTAACTTACATAGTCCAAGTGCCCGATAGATAACCTACATAATCCAAGTGCCCGCTAGGGAACCTACATAGTCCAAGTGCCCGTTAGGTAACCCAGATAGTCCAAATGCCCGCTAGGGAACCCACATAGTCCAAGTGCCCGATAGGGAACCTACATAGTCCAAGGGCCCGCTAGGGAACCTACATAGTCCTTGTGCCCGTTAGTTAACCTAGATAGTCCAAGTGCCCGCTAGGAAACCTAGATAGTCCAACAGCCCGGCAGGTAACCTACATACTCCAAGTACCCGCTAGGTAACGTAGATTGTTCAAGTGCCTGCCAGGTAACATAGATAGTCCTAGAGCCCGCTAGGTAACGTACAAAGTCTAAGTGCCCGCTAGGTAATCTATATAGTCCAAATGACCGCTAGGGAGCCTATATAGTCCAAATGCCCTCTAGGTAACCTAGATAGTCTAAGGGCCCTCTAGGTAACCTACATAGTCCTAGTGCCCCCTAGTTAACCTACATTTTCCAAGTGCCTGATAGGGAACCTACATAGTCCAAGTGCATGCTAGGTAACCTACATAGTCCAAATGCCCTCTAGTTAACCTACATAGTCCAAGTGCCCGCTAGGGAAGCTACATAGTCCAAGTGCCCGTTAAGTAACCTAGATAGTCCAAATGTCCACCAGGAAACCCACATAGTCCAAGTGCCCGCTAGGAACTTACATAGTCCAAGGGCCCGCTAGGGAACCTACATAGTCCAAGTGCCCGTTAGTTTACCTAGATAGTCCAAGTGCCCGCTTGGTAACCTAGATAGTCCAACAGCCCGCTAGGAAACCTACATACTCCAAGAACCTGCTAGGTAACGTAGATAGTTCAAGTGCCAGCTAGGTAACCTACAGAGTCTAAGTGCCCGCTAGGTTATCTATATAGTCCAAATGCCCGCTAGGGAACCTACATAGTCTAAGTGCCCGCTAGGTAACCTAGATAATCAAAGTGCCCGCTAGTTAACCTATATCGTCTAAGTGCCCGCTAGTTAACCTAGATCGTCCAAGTGCCCACTAGTTAACCTACATTGTCAATGGGCCAGCTACGTAACCTGCATAGTACAAGTGTCCGCTAGTTAACCTACATAGTCAGAGTGCTCGCTAGTTAACCTAGATAGTCCAAGTGCCCGCTAGGTAACCTACATAGTGCAAGTGTCCGCTAGTTAACCTATTGTCCAAGGGCCCGCTAGTTAACCTAGATAGTCCAAGTACCCGCTAGTTAACCTAGATCGGCCAATTGTCCGCTAGTTAACCTACATAGTCCAAGTGCCCGCTAGGTAACCTAGATAGTCCAAATGCCCTTTAGGGAACCTACATAGTCCAAGTGCCCGCTAGGGAACCTACATAGTCCAATTGCCCATTCTGGAACATACATAGTACAAGTCCCCATTAGTTAACCTATATAATCCAAGTGCCTGCTAGTTAACCTAGATATTCCAAGTGCCCGCTAGGTAACCTACATAGTTCAAGTGCCCGCTAGGTAACCTATATAGTCCAAATGCCCGCTAGTTAACCTACATAGTCCAAGTGCCTGCTAGGGAAACTACATAGTCCAAGTGCCCACTAGGTAACCTAGACAGTCCAATTGCCCGCTAGTTAACCTAGACAGTCCAAGTACCCCATAGGGAACCTACATAGTCCAAGTGCTCGCTAGTGAACCTACATAGTCCAAGTGCTCGCTAGGCATCCTACATAGTTCAAATGCCCATTAGTTAACCTAGATAGTCAAAGTGCCTGCTAGGTAACCTAAATAGTCCAAGTGCCCGCTAGGGAACCTACATAGTCCAAGTGCCCGCTAGGTAACCTAGCTAGTCCAATTGCCCGTTAGCTAAACTAGATAGTCGAAGTGTCCGCTACTTAACCTACATAGTCCAAGTGCCCGTTGGTTAACTTAGAGAGGCCAAGTGCCCGCTAGGTAACATAGACAGGCCAAGTGCCCGCTAGGTTACCTACATAGTCCAAGTGCCCGCTAGGTAACCTACATAGTCCAATTGCCCACTAGGTAACCTAAATAATCCAAATGCCCGCTAGGGAAACTACACAGTCCAAGTGCCCGCTAGTTAACCTAGATAGTCCAAGTGCCCGCTAGTAAACCTAGATAGTATAAGGGCCCGCTAGTTAATCTAGATAGTCCAAGTGCCCGCTAGTTAACCTAGATAGTCCAAGTGCCCGATAGTTAACCTAGATCGTCTAAGTGCCCGCTAGTTATCCTAGATAATCCAAGTGCCCGCTACTTAACCTAAAAGTCCAAGGGCCCTCTAGTTAACCTAGATAGTCCAAGTGCCCGCTAGGTAACCTAGATAGTCCAAGTGCCTGCTAGGGTATGTACATAGTTCAAGTGCCCGCTAGGTAACCTAGATTGTCCAAGTGTCCGCTAGTTAACCTCCATAGTCTAAGTGCCCGCTAGGTAACCTAGATACACCAAGGTCCTGCTAGTTAACCTATATAGTCCAATGCCCGATAGGGAACCTACATAGGCCAAGTGCCCGCTGAGGAACCTACATAGTACAAATGCCCGATAGGGAACCTACATATTCCAAGTGCCAGTTAGGGAACCTAGATAGTCCAAGTGCCCGTAGGGAACCTATATAGTCCAAGTGCCCGCTAGGGAACCTACATAATCAAAATGCCCGCTAGGGAACCTGCATTGTACAAGTGCCCGCTAATTAACCTAAATAGTCCAAGTGCCCGCTAGGGAACCTACATAGTCCAAGTGCCCGCTAGGTAACCTAGCTAGTCCAATTGCCCGTTAGCTAAACTAGATAGTCGAAGTGTCCGCTACTTAACCTACATAGTCCAAGTGCCCGTTGGTTAACTTAGAGAGGCCAAGTGCCCGCTAGGTAACATAGACAGGCCAAGTGCCCGCTAGGTTACCTACATAGTCCAAATGCCCGTTCGGTAACCTAGATAGTGCAAGGGCCCGCTAGTTAACTTACATAGTCCAAGTGCCCGGTAGTTAACTTACATAGTTCAAGTGTCGGTAGGGAACATACATAGTCCAAGTGCCCGCTAGGGAACCTACATAGTCTAAGTGCCCGCTAGTTAAACTAGATAGTCCAGGGGCCCGCTAGTTAACCTACATAGTCCAAGTGCCCGTTCGTTAACCTACATAGTCCAAGTGGCCGCTAGGTAACCAATATAGTCCAAATGCCCGCAAGGGGCCCAAATAGTCCATATGCCCGCTAGTTAACCTAGATAGTCCACGTGCTCGCTAGTTAACCTAGATAGACCAAGTGCCCGCTAGGGAACCTAGATAGTCCGCGGGCCCGCTAGGTAACCTATATTGTCCTGGTGCCCCCTAGTTAACCTACATTCTCCAAGTGCCCGATAGGGAACCTACATAGTCCAAGTGCCCGCTAGGTAACCTACATAGTCCAAATGCCCGCCAGTTAACTTACATAGTCCAAGTGCCCGATAGATAACCTACATAATCCAAGTGCCCGCTAGGGAACCTACATAGTCCAAGTGCCCGTTAGGTAACCCAGATAGTCCAAATGCCCGCTAGGGAACCCACATAGTCCAAGTGCCCGATAGGGAACCTACATAGTCCAAGGGCCCGCTAGGGAACCTACATAGTCCTTGTGCCCGTTAGTTAACCTAGATAGTCCAAGTGCCCGCTAGGAAACCTAGATAGTCCAACAGCCCGGCAGGTAACCTACATACTCCAAGTACCCGCTAGGTAACGTAGATTGTTCAAGTGCCTGCCAGGTAACATAGATAGTCCTAGAGCCCGCTAGGTAACGTACAAAGTCTAAGTGCCCGCTAGGTAATCTATATAGTCCAAATGACCGCTAGGGAGCCTATATAGTCCAAATGCCCTCTAGGTAACCTAGATAGTCTAAGGGCCCTCTAGGTAACCTACATAGTCCTAGTGCCCCCTAGTTAACCTACATTTTCCAAGTGCCTGATAGGGAACCTACATAGTCCAAGTGCATGCTAGGTAACCTACATAGTCCAAATGCCCTCTAGTTAACCTACATAGTCCAAGTGCCCGCTAGGGAAGCTACATAGTCCAAGTGCCCGTTAAGTAACCTAGATAGTCCAAATGTCCACCAGGAAACCCACATAGTCCAAGTGCCCGCTAGGAACTTACATAGTCCAAGGGCCCGCTAGGGAACCTACATAGTCCAAGTGCCCGTTAGTTTACCTAGATAGTCCAAGTGCCCGCTTGGTAACCTAGATAGTCCAACAGCCCGCTAGGAAACCTACATACTCCAAGAACCTGCTAGGTAACGTAGATAGTTCAAGTGCCAGCTAGGTAACCTACAGAGTCTAAGTGCCCGCTAGGTTATCTATATAGTCCAAATGCCCGCTAGGGAACCTACATAGTCTAAGTGCCCGCTAGGTAACCTAGATAATCAAAGTGCCCGCTAGTTAACCTATATCGTCTAAGTGCCCGCTAGTTAACCTAGATCGTCCAAGTGCCCACTAGTTAACCTACATTGTCAATGGGCCAGCTACGTAACCTGCATAGTACAAGTGTCCGCTAGTTAACCTACATAGTCAGAGTGCTCGCTAGTTAACCTAGATAGTCCAAGTGCCCGCTAGGTAACCTACATAGTGCAAGTGTCCGCTAGTTAACCTATTGTCCAAGGGCCCGCTAGTTAACCTAGATAGTCCAAGTACCCGCTAGTTAACCTAGATCGGCCAATTGTCCGCTAGTTAACCTACATAGTCCAAGTGCCCGCTAGGTAACCTAGATAGTCCAAATGCCCTTTAGGGAACCTACATAGTCCAAGTGCCCGCTAGGGAACCTACATAGTCCAATTGCCCATTCTGGAACATACATAGTACAAGTCCCCATTAGTTAACCTATATAATCCAAGTGCCTGCTAGTTAACCTAGATATTCCAAGTGCCCGCTAGGTAACCTACATAGTTCAAGTGCCCGCTAGGTAACCTATATAGTCCAAATGCCCGCTAGTTAACCTACATAATCCAAGTGCCTGCTAGGGAAACTACATAGTCCAAGTGCCCACTAGGTAACCTAGACAGTCCAATTGCCCGCTAGTTAACCTAGACAGTCCAAGTACCCCATAGGGAACCTACATAGTCCAAGTGCTCGCTAGTGAACCTACATAGTCCAAGTGCTCGCTAGGCATCCTACATAGTTCAAATGCCCATTAGTTAACCTAGATAGTCAAAGTGCCTGCTAGGTAACCTAAATAGTCCAAGTGCCCGCTAGGGAACCTACATAGTCCAAGTGCCCGCTAGGTAACCTAGCTAGTCCAATTGCCCGTTAGCTAAACTAGATAGTCGAAGTGTCCGCTACTTAACCTACATAGTCCAAGTGCCCGTTGGTTAACTTAGAGAGGCCAAGTGCCCGCTAGGTAACATAGAAGGCCAAGTGCCCGCTAGGTTACCTACATAGTCCAAGTGCCCGCTAGGTAACCTACATAGTCCAATTGCCCACTAGGTAACCTAAATAATCCAAATGCCCGCTAGGGAAACTACACAGTCCAAGTGCCCGCTAGTTAACCTAGATAGTCCAAGTGCCCGCTAGTAAACCTAGATAGTATAAGGGCCCGCTAGTTAATCTAGATAGTCCAAGTGCCCGCTAGTTAACCTAGATAGTCCAAGTGCCCGATAGTTAACCTAGATCGTCTAAGTGCCCGCTAGTTATCCTAGATAATCCAAGTGCCCGCTACTTAACCTAAAAGTCCAAGGGCCCTCTAGTTAACCTAGATAGTCCAAGTGCCCGCTAGGTAACCTAGATAGTCCAAGTGCCTGCTAGGGTATGTACATAGTTCAAGTGCCCGCTAGGTAACCTAGATTGTCCAAGTGTCCGCTAGTTAACCTCCATAGTCTAAGTGCCCGCTAGGTAACCTAGATACACCAAGGTCCTGCTAGTTAACCTATATAGTCCAATGCCCGATAGGGAACCTACATAGGCCAAGTGCCCGCTGAGGAACCTACATAGTACAAATGCCCGATAGGGAACCTACATATTCCAAGTGCCAGTTAGGGAACCTAGATAGTCCAAGTGCCCGTAGGGAACCTATATAGTCCAAGTGCCCGCTAGGGAACCTACATAATCAAAATGCCCGCTAGGGAACCTGCATTGTACAAGTGCCCGCTAATTAACCTAGATAGTCCAAGTGCCCGCTAGTTAACCTAGATAGTCCAAGTGCCCGATATTTAACCTACATAGTCCAAGTGCCTGATAGGGAACCTACATAGTCCAAGTGCCCGCAGAAGAACCTACATAGTCCAAGTGCCCGTTAGGGAACCTAGATTGTCCAAGTGCCCGTAGTGAACCTATATAGTCCAAGTGCCCTCTAGGAAACCTACATAGTCAAAGTGCCCGCTAGGGAACCTGCTTTGTGCAAGTGCCCACAAGTTAACCTAGATAGTCCAAGTTCCCGCTAGTTAACCTAGATAGTCGAAGTGCCCGATAGTTAACCTAAATAGTCCAAGGTCAGCTAGTTAACCTACATAGTCCAAGAACCTGCTAGTTAACCTAGATAGTCCAAGTGCCCGCTAGTTAACCTACATAGTCCAAGGCTCCGCTAGTTAACCTAGATATTCCAAGTGCCCGCTAGTTAACCTAGATCGTCCAAGTGTACGCTAGTTAACCTACATAGTCCAAGTTCCCGTTAGGTAACCTAGATAGTACAAATGCCCGCTAGGTAACCTAGATATTCCAAGTTCCTGTTAGCTAACCTAGATAATCCAAGTGCCCGCTAGGTAACCTATATAGTCCAAGTGCCCTTTCGTTAACCTAGATAGTCCAAGTGCCTGCTAGGTAACCTACATAGTCCAAGGGCCCGCTAGGTAACCTATATAGTCCAAGTGCCCGCAAGGTAACCTATATAGTCCAAGTTCCAGCTATGTAACCTAGATAGTCCAAGGGCCCGCTAGTTAACCTACATAGTCCAAGTGCCGCTAGTTAACCTAGATAGTCCTAGTGCCCGCTAGGTAACGTACAAAGTCTAAGTGCCCGCTAGGTAATCTATATAGTACAAATGACCGCTAGGGAGCCTACATAGTCCAAATGCCCTCTAGGTAACCTAGATAGTCTAAGGGCCCTCTAGGTAACCTACATAGTCCTAGTGCCCCCTTGTTAACCTACATTTTCCAAGTGCCTGATAGGGAACCTACATAGTCCAAGTGCCTGCTAGGTAACCTACATACTCCAAATGCCCTCTAGTTAACCTACATAGTCCAAGTGCCAGCTAGGGAACCTACATAGTCCAAGTGCCCATTAAGTAACCTAGATAGTCCAAATGTCCGCCAGGAAACCCACATAGTCCAAGTGCCCGCTAGGAACTTACATAATCCAAGGGCCCGCTAGGGAACCTACATTGTCCAAGTGCCCGTTAGTTAACCTAGATAGTCCAAGTGCCCGCTTGGTAACCTAGATAGTCCAACACCCCGCTAGGTAACCTACATATTCCAAGAACCTGCTAGGTAACGTAGATAGTTCAAGTGTCAGCTAGGTAACCTACAGAGTCTAAGTTCCCGCTAGGTTATCTATATAGTCCAAATGCCCGCTAGGGAACCTACATAGTCCAAGTGCCCGCTAGGTAACCTACATAGTTCAAGTGCCCGCTAGTTAACCTATATCGTCCAAGTGCCCGCTAGTTAACCTACATAGTCAATGGGCCAGCTACGTAACCTGCATAGTACAAGTGTCCGCTAGTTAACCTACATAGTCAAAGTGCCCGCTAGTTAACGTAGATAGTCCAAGTGCCCGCTAGGTAACCTACATAGTGCAAGTGTCCGCTAGTTAACCTATTGTCCAAGGGCCCGCTAGTTAACCTAGATAGTCCAAGTACCCGCTAGTTAACCTAGATCGGCCAATTGTCCGCTAGTTAACCTACATAGTCCAAGTGCCCGCTAGGTAACCTAGATAGTCCAAGTGCCCTTTAGGGAACCTACATAGTCCAAGTGCCCGCTAGGGAACCTACATAGTCCAATTGCCCGCTCTGGAACATACATAGTCCAAGTCCCCATTAGTTAACCTAGATAATCCAAGTGCCTGCTAGTTAACTTGGATATTCCAAGTGCCCGCTAGGTAACCTACATAGTTCAAGTGCCCGCTAGGTAACCTATATAGTCCAAATGCCCGCTAGGGAACCTACATAGTTCAAGTGCCCGCTAAGTAACCTAGATAGTCCAAGTGCCCGCTAGTTAACCTACGTAGTCCAAGTGCCTGCTTGGGAAACTACATAGTCCAAGTGCCCACTAGGTAACCTAGACAGTCCAATTGCCCGCTAGTTAACCTAGACAGTCCAAGTACCCCATAGGGAACCTACATAGTCCAAGTGCTCGCTAGTGAACCTACATAGTCCAAGTGCTCGCTAGGCATCCTACATAGTTCAAATGCCCGTTAGTTAACCTAGATAGTCAAAGTGCCTGCCTCGTAACCTAAATAGTCCAAGTGCCCGCTAGGGAACCTACATAGTCCAAGTGCTCGCTAGGTAACCTAGCTAGTCCAATTGCCCGTTAGCTAACCTAGATAGTCGAAGTGTCCGCTAGTTAACCTACATAGTCCAAGTGCCCGTTGGTTAACCTAGAGAGGCCAAGTGCCGGCTAGGTAACATAGACAGGCCAAGTGCCCGCTAGGTTACCTACATAGTCCAAGTGCCCGCTAGGTAACCTACATAGTCCAATTGCCCACTAGGTAACCTAAATAATCCAAATGCCCGCTAGGGAAACTACATAGTACAAGTGCCCGCTAGTTAACCTAGATAGTCCAAGTGCCCGCTAGTAAACCTAGATAGTATAAGGGCCCGCTAGTTAATCTAGATATTCCAACTGCCCGCTAGTTAACCTAGATAGTCCAAGTGCCGCTAGGTAACCTACAAAGTCAAAGTGCCCGCTAGGTTATCTATATAGTCCAAATGCCAGCTAGGGAATCTACATAGTCCAAGTGCCCGCTAGTTAACCTAGATAGACCTAGTGCCCGCTAGGGAACCTACTTAGTCCAAGTGCCCGATCGGGAACTTACATAGTCAAAATGCCCGCTAGGGAACCTATATAGTCCAAGTGCCCGTTAGTTAACCTAGATAGTCCAACAGCCCGCTAGGTAACCTACATACTCCAAGAACACGCTAGGCAACAGAGATAGTTCAAGTGCCAGCTAGGTAACCTAGATAGTCCAAGTGCCCGCTAGGTAAGCTACAAAGTCTAAGTGCCCGCTAGGTTATCTATATAGTCCAAGTGCACGTTAGGTAACCTTGATAGTCCAATTGCCCGTTAGCTAACCTAGATAGTCCAAGTGTCTGCTAGTTAACCTACATAGTCCAAGTGCCCGATAGGGAACCTACATAGTCCAAGTGCCCGCTAGGTAACCTAGATAATCCAAGTGCCCGCTAATTAACCTACATAGTCAATGGGCCCGCTAGTTACCCTACATAGTGCAAGAGCCCGCTAGTTAACCTAGATCGTGCAAGTGTCCGCTAGTTAACCTATATAGTCCAAGTGCCAGTTAGCTAACCTACATAGTCCAAGAGCCCGCTGGGTAACCTAGATAATCCAAGTGCCCGCTAGGGAGCCTTAATAATCTAAGTGCCTGCTAGGTAACCTAGATAGTCCAAGTGCCCGTTAGTTAACCTAGATAGTCTAAGTGCCCACTAGGGGACGTACTTAGTCCATGTGCCCGTTAGCTAACCTAGATAGTCCAAGTGCCCGCTACTTAACTTTGATCATCCAAGTGCCCACTAGTTAACCTAGATAGTCCAAGGGCATGCTAGTTAACGTAGATAATCCAAGTGCCCTATAGTTAACCTAGATCGTCCAAGTGCCCACTAGTTAACCTACATAGTCCAAAGGCCTGCTAGTTAACCTACAGAGACCAAGTGCCCGCTAGTTAACCTAGATAGTCCAAGTGCTCGCTAGTTAACCTACATAGTACAAGGGCCCACTAGTTGACCTAGATAGTCCAAGTGCCCGCTAGTTAACCTAGATAGTCCAAGTGCCCACTAGGTAACCTAAGTAGTCCAAGTGCCCGTTCGTTAACCTAGATAGTCCAAGTGCCCGCTAGGTAACTTAGACTGTCCAAGTGCCCGCTAGGTTACCTACATAGTCCAAATGCCCGTTCTTAACCTAGATATTCCAAGTGGCCGCTAGGAAACCTACATAGTCCAAGGGCCCGCTAGGTAACCTAGATAGTCCAAGTGCCCGCTAGATAACCTAGATTCCAAGTGCTCGCTAGTTAACCTACATAGTCCAAGTGCCCGCTATGTAACCTAGATAGTCAAAGTGCCCGTTAGGTAACCTAGATAGTCCAAGTGCCCGCTAGGTAACTTACATTGTCAAAGTTCCCGCTAGGTAACCTAGATAGTCCAAGAGCCCGTTCGTTAACCTAGAAGTCAAAGTGCCCGCTAGGTAACCTACACAGTCCAAGTGCCCGCTAGGTTACCTGCATATTCCAAGTGTCCCTTCGTTAACCTAGATAGTGCAAGTGACCACTAGGTAACCTATATAGTCCAAGTGCCCGCTAGGTAACCTAGATAGTCCGAGATCCCGCTAGTTAACCTACATAGTCCAAGGGCTCACTTGTTTACTTTGATAGTCCAAGTGCCCGCTAGTTAACCTAGATCGTCCAAGTGCCCGCTAGTTAACCTAGATTATCCAAGTGCCTGCTAGTTAACCTACATAGTCCAAGGGCCCACTAGTTAACCTAGATAGTCCAAGTGTCCTCTAGTTAACCTACATAGTCCAAGTGCCCACTAGTTAACCTACACAATCTATGTGCCCATTGGCTAACCTAGATAGTCAAAGGGCCCGCTAGTTTACCTACATAATCTAAGTGCCCGTTGGCTAACCTAGATAGTCCAAGGGCCCGCTAGTTGGCCTACATAATCCAAGTGCCCGCTAGGTAACCTAGACAGTTCAAGTGACCACTAGGTTACCTACATAGTCCAAGTGTCCGTTCGTTAACCTACATAGTCCAAGTGCCCGCTAGGTAACCAATATAGTCCAAATGCCCGCTAGTTAACCTAGATAGTCCAAGTGCTCGCTAGTTAACCTACATAGTCCAAGTGCCCGATAGGGAACCTACACAGTCCAAGTGCCCGTTAGTTAACCTAGATACTCCAAGTGCCCGCTTGGTAACCTAGATAGTCCAACAGTCCGCTAGGTAACCTACATACTCTAAGAATCCGCTATAACTTAGATAGTTCAAGTGCCAGCTAGTTAACCTAGTTAGTCCATGTGCCGCTAGGTAACCTACAAAGTCAAAGTGCCCGCTAGGTTATCTATAATCCACATGCCAGCTAGGGAATCTACATAGTCCAAGGGCCCGCTAGTTAACGTAGATAGTACAAGTGCCGCTAGTTAATCTACATAGTCCAAGGGCCCGCTAGTTAACCTACATAGTCCAAGTGCCCACTAAGAAACCTAGATAATCAAAGTGCCCGTTACCTAACCTAGATAGTCCAATTGCCCGCTAGGCAACATACATAGTCCAAGTGCCCGCTCGTTAACCTAGAAGTCCAAGTGCCCGCTAGGTAACCTAGATTTTCCAAGTGCCCGCTAGGTTACCTACATAGTCCAAATGCCCTTTCGGTAACCTAGATAGTGCAAGGGCCCGCTAGTTAACTTACATAGTCCAAGTGCCCGGTAGTTAACTTACATAGTTCAAGTGTCGGTAGGGAGCATACATAGTCCAAGTGCCCGCTAGGGAACCTACATAGTCCAAGTGCACGCTAGTTAACCTAGATAGTCCAAGTGCCCGCTAGTTAACCTAGATAGACCAAGTGCCCACTAGGGAACCTATCTAGTCCATGTACCCGCTAGGAAACGTACATAGTCCAAGTGCCCGCTAGGTAATGTACATAGTCCAAGTGCCCGCTAGATAACGTAGATAGTCCAAGTGCCTGCTAGGGAACGTACATAGTCCAAGTGCCTGCTAGGTAATCTAGATAGTCCAAGTGCCCACTAGTTAACCTACATAGTCCTAGTGGCCCCTAGTTAACCTACATCCTCCAAGTGCCCGATAGGGAACCTACATAGTCCAAGTGCCCGGTAGGTAACCCACATAGTGCAAATGCCCTCTAGTTAATCTACATAGTCCAAGTGCCCGATAGGGAACGTACATAATCCAAGTGCCCGCTAGAGAACCTACATAATCCAAGTGCCCGTTAGGTAACCTAGATAGTCCAAATGCCCGCCAGGAAACCCACATAGTCCAAGTGCCCGCTAGGGAACTTACATAGTCCAAGGGCCCGCTAGGGAACCTACATAGTCCAAGTGCCCGTTAGTTAACCTAGATAGTCCAAGTGCCCGCTTGGTAACCTAGATAGTCCAACAGCCCGCTAGGGAACCTACATACTCCAAGAACCCGCTAGGTAACGTAGATAGTTCAAGTGCCAGTTAGGTAACCTACAGAGTCTAAGTGCCCGCTAGGTTATCTTTATAGTCCAAATGCCCTCTAGGGAACCTACAATGTCCAAGTGCCCGCTAGTTAATCTTCATAGTCCAAGTGCCCGATAGGGAACCTACACAGTCCAAGTGTCCGTTAGTTAACCTAGATACTCCAAATGCCCGCTTGGTAACCTAGATAGTCCAACAGCCCGCTAGGTAACCTACATACTCTAAGAACCCGCTATAACTTAGATAGTTCAAGTGCCAGCTAGTTAACCTAGATAGTCCATGTGCCGCTAGGTAACCTACAAAGTCAAAGTGCCCGCTAGGTTATCTATATAGTCCAAATGCCAGCTAGGGATTCTACATTGTCCAAGGGCCCGCTAGTTAACGTAGATATTCCAAGTGCCGCTAGTTAATGTACATAGTCCAATGGCCCGCTAGTTAACCTACATAGTCCAAGTACCCACTAAGAAACCTAGATAGTCCAAGTGCACGCTAGTTAACCCAGATAGTCCAACTGCCCTCTAGTTACCCTAGATCGTCCAAGTGCCCGCTAAGAAACCTAGATAGTCCAAGTGCCCGTTACCTAACCTAGATAGTCCAATAGCCCGCTATGCAACATACATAGTCCAAGTGCCCGTTCGTTAACCTAGAAGTCCAAGTGCCCGCTAGGTAACCTAGACTTTCCAAGTGCCCGCTAGGTTACCTACATAGTCCAAATGCCCGTTCGGTAACCTAGATAGTGCAAGGGCCCGCTAGTTAACTTACATAGTCCAAGTGCCCGGTAGTTAACTTACATAGTTCAAGTGTCGGTAGGGAACATACATAGTCCAAGTGCCCGCTAGGGAACCTACATAGTCCAAGTGCCCGCTAGTTAAACTAGATAGTCCAGGGGCCCGCTAGTTAACCTACATAGTCCAAGTGCCCGTTCGTTAACCTACATAGTCCAAGTGGCCGCTAGGTAACCAATATAGTCCAAATGCCCGCTAGGGGCCAAAATAGTCCATATGCCCGCTAGTTAACCTAGATAGTCCACGTGCTCGCTAGTTAACCTAGATAGACCAAGTGCCCGCTAGGGCACCTTGATAGTCCAAGGGCCCGCTAGGTAACCTACATTCTCCAAATGCCCGATAGGGAACCTACATAGTCCAAGTGCCCGCTAGGTAACCTACATAGTCCAAATGCCCGCCAGTTAACCTACATAGTCCAAGTGCCCGATAGATAACCTACATAATCCAAGTGCCCGCTAGGGAACCTACATAGTCCAAGTGCCCGTTAGGTAACCCAGATAGTCCAAATGCCTGCTAGGGAACCCACATAGTCCAAGTGCCCGATAGGGAACCTACATAGTCCAAGGGCCCGCTAGGGAACCTACATAGTCCTAGTGCCCGTTAGTTAACCTAGATATTCCAAGTGCCCGCTAGGAAACCTAGATAGTCCAACAGCCCGGTAGGTAACCTACATACTCCAAGTACCCGCTAGGTAACATAGATTGTTCAAGTGCCTGCCAGGTAACATAGATAGTCCTAGAGCCCGCTAGGTAACGTACAAAGTCTAAGTGCCCGCTAGGTAATGTATATAGTCCAAATGACGGCTAGGGAGCCTACATAGTCCAAATGCCCTCTAGGTAACCTAGATAGTCTAAGGGCCCTCTAGGTAACCTACATAGTCCTAGTGCCCCCTAGTTAACCTACATTTTCCAAGTGCCTGATAGGGAACCTACATAGTCCAAGTGCATGCTAGGTAACCTACATAGTCCAAATGCCCTCTAGTTAACCTACATAGTCCAAGTGCCCGCTAGGGAAGCTACATAGTCCAAGTGCCCGTTAAGTAACCTAGATAGTCCAAATGTCCGCCAGGAAACCCACATAGTCCAAGTGCCCGCTAGGAACTTACATAGTCCAAGGGCCCGCTAGGGAACCTACATAGTCCAAGTGCCCGTTAGTTAACCTAGATAGTCCAAGTGCCCGCTTGGTAACCTAGATAGTCCAACAGCCCGCTAGGTAACCTACATACTCCAAGAACCTGCTAGGTAACGTAGATAGTTCAAGTGCCAGCTAGGTAACCTACAGAGTCTAAGTGCCCGCTAGGTTATCTATATAGTCCAAATGCCCGCTAGGGAACCTACATAGTCCAAGTGCCCGCTAGGTAACCTAGATAATCAAAGTGCCCGCTAGTTAACCTATATCGTCTAAGTGCCCGCTAGTTAACCTAGATCGTCCAAGTGCCCACTAGTTAACCTACATTGTCAATGGGCCAGCTACGTAACCTGCATAGTACAAGTGTCCGCTAGTTAACCTACATAGTCAGAGTGCTCGCTAGTTAACCTAGATAGTCCAAGTGCCCGCTAGGTAACCTACATAGTGCAAGTGTCCGCTAGTTAACCTATTGTCCAAGGGCCCGCTAGTTAACCTAGATAGTCCAAGTACCCGCTAGTTAACCTAGATCGGCCAATTGTCCGCTAGTTAACCTACATAGTCCAAGTGCCCGCTAGGTAACCTAGATAGTCCAAATGCCCTTTAGGGAACCTACATAGTCCAAGTGCCCGCTAGGGAACCTACATAGTCCAATTGCCCGTTCTGGAACATACATAGTCCAAGTCCCCATTAGTTAACCTATATAATCCAAGTGCCTGCTAGTTAACCTAGATATTCCAAGTGCCCGCTAGGTAACCTATATAGTCCAAATGCCCGCTAGGGAACCTACATAGTCCAAGTGCCCGCTAAGTAACCTAGATAGTCCAAGTGCCCGCTAGTTAACCTACATAATCCAAGTGCCTGCTAGGGAAACTACATAGTCCAAGTGCCCACTAGTTAACCTAGACAGTCCAATTGCCCGCTAGTTAACCTAGACAGTCCAAGTACCCCATAGGGAACCTACATAGTCCAAGTGCTCGCTAGTGAACCTACATAGTCCAAGTGCCCGCTAGGTAACCTAGCTAGTCCAATTGCCCGCTAGGTAACCTAGATAGTCCAAGTGCCCGCTAGGGTATGTACATAGTTCAAGTGCCCGCTAGGTAACCTAGATTGTCCAAGTGTCCGCTAGTTAACCTCCATAGTCTAAGTGCCCGCTAGGTAACCTAGATAGTCCAAGGTCCTGCTAGTTAACCTATATAGTCCAATGCCCGATAGGGAACCTACATAGGCCAAGTGCCCGCTGAGGAACCTACATAGTACAAATGCCCGATAGGGAACCTACATATTCCAAGTGCCAGTTAGGGAACCTAGATAGTCCAAGTGCCCGTAGGGAACCTATATAGTCCAAGTGCCCGCTAGGGAACCTACATAATCAAAATGCCCGCTAGGGAACCTGCATTGTACAAGTGCCCGCTAATTAACCTAGATAGTCCAAGTGCCCGCTAGTTAACCTAGATAGTCCAAGTGCCCGATATTTAACCTACATAGTCCAAGTGCCTGATAGGGAACCTACATAGTCCAAGTGCCCGTTAGGGAACCTAGATTGTCCAAGTGCCCGTAGTGAACCTATATAGTCCAAGTGCCCTCTAGGAAACCTACATAATCAAAGTGCCCGCTAGGGAACCTGCTTTGTGCAAGTGCCCAAGTTAACCTAGATAGTCCAAGTTCCCGCTAGTTAACCTAGATAGTCGAAGTGCCCGATAGTTAACCTACATAGTCCAAGGTCAGCTAGTTAACCTACATAGTCCAAGAACCTGCTAGTTAACCTAGATAGTCCAAGTGCCCGCTAGTTAACCTACATAGTCCAAGGCTCCGCTAGTTAACCTAGATATTCCAAGTGCCCGCTAGTTAACCTAGATCGTCCAAGTGTACGCTAGTTAACCTACATAGTCCAAGTTCCCGTTAGGTAACCTAGATAGTACAAATGCCCGCTAGGTAACCTAGATATTCCAAGTTCCTGTTAGCTAACCTAGATAATCCAAGTGCCCGCTAGGTAACCTACATAGTCCAAGTGCCCTTTTGTTAACCTAGATTGTCCAAGTGCCTGCTAGGTAACCTACATAGTCCAAGGGCCCGCTAGGTAACCTATATAGTCCAAGTGCCTGCAAGGTAACCTATATAGTCCAAGTTCCAGCTATGTAACCTAGATAGTCCAAGGGCCCGCTAGTTAACCTACATAGTCCAAGTGCCCGCTAGGTAAACTAGATAGTCCAAGTGCCCGCTAAGGAACCTACATAGTCCAAGTGCACGCTAGTTATCCCAGATAGTCCAAGTGCCGCTAGTTAACCTAGATAGTCCTAGTGCCAGCTAGGTAACGTACAAAGTCTAAGTGCCCGCTAGGTAATCTATATAGTTCAAATGACCGCTAGGGAGCCTACATAGTCCAAATGCCCTCTAGGTAACCTAGATAGTCTAAGGGCCCTCTAGGTAACATACATAGTCCTAGTGCCCCCTTGTTAACCTACATTTTCCAAGTGCCTGATAGGGAACCTACATAGTCCAAGTGCCTGCTAGGTAACCTACATAGTCCAAATGCCCTCTAGTTAACCTACATAGTCCAAGTGCCAGCTAGGGAACCTACATAGTCCAAGTGCCCATTAAGTAACCTAGATAGTCCAAATGTCCGCCAGGAAACCCACATAGTCCAAGTGCCCGCTAGGAACTTACATAGTCCAAGGGCCCGCTAGGGAACCTACATAGTCCAAGTGCCCGTTAGTTAACCTAGATAGTCCAAGTGCCCGCTTGGTAACCTAGATAGTCCAACAGCCCGCTAGGTAACCTACATACTCCAAGAACCTGCTAGGTAACGTAGATAGTTCAAGTGCCAGCTAGGTAACCACAGAGTCTAAGTGCCCGCTAGGTTATCTATATAGTCCAACTGCCCGCTAGGGAACCTACATAGTCCAAGTGCCCGCTAGGTAACCTAGATAATCAAAGTGCCCGCTAGTTAACCTATATCGTCCAAGTGCCCGCTAGTTAACCTAGATCGTCCAAGTGCCCACTAGTTAACCTACATAGTCAATGGGCCAGCTACGTAACCTGCATAGTACAAGTGTCCGCTAGTTAACCTACATAGTCAAAGTGCCCGCTAGTTAACGTAGATAATTCCAAGTGCCCGCTAGGTAACCTACATAGTGCAAGTGTCCGCTAGTTAACCTATTGTCCAAGGGACCGCTAGTTAACCTAGATAGTCCAAGTACCCGCTAGTTAACCTAGATCGGCCAATTGACCGCTAGTTAACCTACATAGTCCAAGTGCCCGCTAGGTAACCTAGATAGTCCAAGTGCCCTTTAGGGAACCTACATAGTCCAAGTGCCCGCTAGGGAACCTACATAGTCCAATTGCCCGCTCTGGAACATACATAGTCCAAGTCCCCATTAGTTAACCTAGATAATCCAAGTGCCTGCTAGTTAACTTGGATATTCCAAGTGCCCGCTAGGTAACCTACATAGTTCAAGTGCCCGCTAGGTAACCTATATAGTCCAAATGCCCGCTAGGGAACCTACATAGTCCAAGTGCCCGCTAAGTAACCTAGATAGTCCAAGTGCCCGCTAGTTAACCTACATAGTCCAAGTGCCTGCTAGGGAAACTACATAGTCCACATGCCCACTAGGTAACCTAGACAGTCCAATTGCCCGCTAGTTAACCTAGACAGTCCAAGTACCCCATAGGGAACCTACATAGTCCAAGTGCTCGCTAGTGAACCTACATAGTCCAAGTGCTCGCTAGGCATCCTACATAGTTCAAATGCCCGATAGTTAACCTAGATAGTCAAAGTGCCTGCTACGTAACCTAAATAGTCCAAGTGCCCGCTAGGGAACCTACATAGTCCAAGTGCCCGCTAGGTAACCTAGCTAGTCCAATTGCCCGTTAGCTAACCTAGATAGTCGAAGTGTCCGCTAGTTAACCTACATAGTCCAAGTGCCAGTTGGTTAACCTAGAGAGGCCAAGTGCCCGCTAGGTAACATAGACAGGCCAAGTGCCCGCTAGGTTACCTACATAGTCCAAGTGCCCGGTAGGTAACCTACATAGTCCAATTGCCCACTAGGTAACCTAAATAATCCAAATGCCCGCTAGGGAAACTACATAGTCCAAGTGCCCGCTAGTTAACCTAGATAGTCCAAGTGCCCGCTAGTAAACCTAGATAGTATAAGGGCCCGCTAGTTAATCTAGATAGTCCAAGTGCCCGCTAGTTAACCTAGATAGTCCAAGTGCCCGCTAGTTAACCTAGATCGTCTAAGTGCCCGCTAGTTAACCTAGATAATCCATGTGCCCGCTAGTTAACCTAAAAGTCCAAGGGCCCTCTAGTTAACCTAGGTAGTCCAAGTGCCCGCTAGGTAACCTAGATAATCCAAGTGCCCGCTAGGGTATGTACATAGTTCAAGTGCCCGCTAGGTAACCTAGATTTTCCAAGTGTCCGCTAGTTAACCTCCATAGTCTAAGTGCCCGCTAGGTAACCTAGATAGTCCAAGGTCCTGCTAGTTAACCTATATAGTCCAATGCCCTATAGGGAACCTACATAGGCCAAGTGCCCGCTGAGGAACCTATATAGTACAAATGACCGATAGGGAACCTACATATTCCAAGTGCCCGTTAGGGAACCTAGATAGTCCAAGTGCCCGTAGGGAACCTATATAGTCCAAGTGCCCGCTAGGGAACCTACATAATCAAAATGCCCGCTAGGGAACCTGCATTGTACAAGTGCCCGCTAATTAACCTAGATAGTCCAAGTGCCCGCTAGTTAACCTAGATAGTCCAAGTGCCCGATATTTAACCTACATAGTCCAAGTGCCTGATAGGGAACCTACATAGTCCAAGTGCCCGCAGAGGAACCTACATAGTCCAAGTGCCCGTTAGGGAACCTAGATTGTCCAAGTGCCCGTAGTGAACCTATATAGTCCAAGTGCCCTCTAGGAAACCTACATAATCAAAGTGCCCGCTAGGGAACCTGCTTTGTGCAAGTGCCCACTAGTTAACCTAGATAGTCCAAGTTCCCGCTAGTTAACCTAGATACTCGAAGTGCCCGATAGTTAACCTACATAGTCCAAGGTCAGCTAGTTAACCTACATAGTCCAAGAACCTGCTAGTTAACCTAGATAGTCCAAGTGCCCGCTAGTTAACCTACATAGTCCAAGGCTCCGCTAGTTAACCTAGATATTCCAAGTGCCCGCTAGTTAACCTAGATCGTCCAAGTGTATGCTAGTTAACCTACATAGTCCAAGTTCCCGTTAGGTAACCTAGATAGTACAAGTGCCCGCAAGGTAACCTACATAGTCCAAATGCCCGCTAGGTAACCTAGATATTCCAAGTTCCTGTTAGCTAACCTAGATAATCCAAGTGCCCGCTAGGTAACCTATATAGTCCAAGTGCCCTTTCGTTAACCTAGATAGTCCAAGTGCCTGCTAGGTAACCTACATAGTCCAAGGGCCCGTTAGGTAACCTATATAGTCCAAGTGCCCGCTAGGTAACCTACATAGTCCAAGTGCCCGCAAGGTAACCTATATAGACCAAGTTCCAGCTATGTAACCTCGATAGTCCAAGGGCCCGCTAGTTAACCTACATAGTCCAAGTGCCCGCTAGGTAAACTAGATAGTCCAAGTGTCCGCTAAGGAACCTACATAGTCCAAGTGCACGCTAGTTATCCCAGATAGTCCAGGTCCGCTAGTTAACCTAGATAGTCCAAGTGCCCGCTAGGGAACGTACATAGTCCAAGTGCCCGCTAGGTAACCTAGATAGTGCAAGTGCCCGGTAGATAACCTACATAGTCCAAGTGCCCGGTAGTTAACTTACATAGTACAAGTGCCCGCTAGGGAACCTACATAGTCCAAGTGCCTGCTAGGGAACCTACATAGTCCAAGGACCTGCTCTGGAACATACATAATCCAAGTGCCCTCTAGGGAATCTACATAGTCCAAGGGCCCGCTAGTTAACGTAGATAGTCCAAGTGCCAATAGTTAATCTACATAGTCCAAGGGCCCGCTAGTTAACCTACATAGTCCAAGTATCCGCTAGTTAACCTAGATCGTCCATGTGCCCGCTAGTTAACCTACATTGTCCAAGGGCCCGCTAGTTAACCTAGATAGTCCAAGTGCCCCCTAGGTAATCTACATGCTCCAAGTGCCCGCTAGGTAACCTAGACAGTACAAGTGACCTCTAGGTTACCTACATAGTCCAAGTGCCCGTTCGTTAACCTACATAGTCCAAGTGCCCGCTAGGCAACCAATATAGTCCAAATGCCCGCTGGGACCCTAATAGTCCAAATGCCCGCTAGTAAACCTAGATAGTCCAAGTGCTCGCTATTTGACATAGATAGTCCAAGTGCCCGTTAGTTAACCTAGATAGACCAAGTGCCCCCTAGGGAACGTATCTAGTCCAAGCGCCCGATAGGGAACCTACATAGTCCAAGTGCCCGCTAGTTAACATAGATAGTCCAAGTACCCGCTAGGAAACGTACATAGTCCATGTGCCCGCTAGGTAACGTACATAGTCCAAGTGCCCGCTAGGTAACCTAGATAGTTCAAGTGCCCGCTAGGGAACGTACATAATCCAAGTGCCCGCTAGGTAAACTAGATAGTCCAAATGCCCGCTAGGGAACCTACATAGTCCAAGTGCTCGCTAGTGAACCTACATAGTCCAAGTGCTCGCTAGGCATCCTACATAGTTCAAATGCCCGTTAGTTAACCTAGATAGTCAAAGTGCCTGCTAGGTAACCTAAATAGTCCAAGTGCCCGCTAGGAAACCTACATAGTCCAAGTGCCCGCTGGGTAACCTAGCTAGTCCAATTGCCCGTTAGCTAACCTAGATAGTCGAAGTGTCTGCTAGTTAACCTACATAGTCCAAGTGCCCGTTGGTTAACCTAGAGAGGCCAAGTGCCCGCTAGGTAACATAGACAGGCCAAGTGCCCGCTAGGTTACCTACATAGTCCAAGTGCCCGGTAGGTAACCTACATAGTCCAATTGCCCACTAGGTAACCTAAATAATCCAAATGCCCGCTAGGGAAACTACATAGTCCAAGTGCCCGCTAGTTAACCTAGATAGTCCAAGTGCCCGCTAGTAAACCTAGATAGTATAAGGGCCCGCTAGTTAATCTAGATAGTCCAAGTGCCCGCTAGTTAACCTAGATAGTCCAAGTGCCCGCTAGTTAACCTAGATCGTCTAAGTGCCCGCTAGTTAACCTAGATAATCCAAGTGCCCGCTAGTTAACCTAAAAGTCCAAGGGCCCTCTAGTTAACCTAGATAGTCCAAGTGCCCGCTAGGTAACCTAGATAGTCCAAGTGCCCCCGTAGGGTATGTACATAGTTCAAGTGCCTGCTAGGTAACCTAGATTGTCCAAGTGTCCGCTAGTTAACCTCCATAGTCTAATTGCCCGCTAGGTAACCTAGATAGTCCAAGGTCCGGCTAGTTAACCTATATAGTCCAATGCCCGATAGGGAACCTACATAGTCCAAGTGCCCGCAGAGGAACCTACATAGTCCAAGTGCCCGTTAGGGAACCTAGATTGTCCAAGTGCCCTAGTGAACCTATATAGTCCAAGTGCCCTATAGGAAACCTACATAGTCAAAGTGCCCGCTAGGGAACCTGCTTTGTGCAAGTGCCCACTAGTTAACCTAGATAGTCCAAGTTCCCGCTAGTTAACCTAGATAGTCGAAGTGCCCGATAGTTAACCTACATAGTCCAAGGTCAGCTAGTTAACCTACATAGTCCAAGAACCTGCTAGTTAACCTAGATAGTCCAAGTGCCCGCTAGTTAACCTACATAGTCCAAGGCTCCGCTAGTTAACCTAGATATTCCAAGTGCCCGCTAGTTAACCTAGATCGTCCAAGTGTATGCTAGTTAACCTACATAGTCCAAGTTCCCGTTAGGTAACCTAGATAGTACAAGTGCCCGCAAGGTAACCTACATAGTCCAAATGCCCGCTAGGTAACCTAGATATTCCAAGTTCCTGTTAGCTAACCTAGATAATCCAAGTGCCCGCTAGGTAACCTATATAGTCCAAGTGCCCTTTCGTTAACCTAGATAGTCCAAGTGCCTGCTAGGTAACCTACATAGTCCAAGGGCCCGTTAGGTAACCTATATAGTCCAAGTGCCCGCTAGGTAACCTACATAGTCCAAGTGCCCGCAAGGTAACCTATATAGACCAAGTTCCAGCTATGTAACCTCGATAGTCCAAGGGCCCGCTAGTTAACCTACATAGTCCAAGTGCCCGCTAGGTAAACTAGATAGTCCAAGTGTCCGCTAAGGAACCTACATAGTCCAAGTGCACGCTAGTTATCCCAGATAGTCCAGGTCCGCTAGTTAACCTAGATAGTCCAAGTGCCCGCTAGGGAACGTACATAGTCCAAGTGCCCGCTAGGTAACCTAGATAGTGCAAGTGCCCGGTAGATAACCTACATAGTCCAAGTGCCCGGTAGTTAACTTACATAGTACAAGTGCCCGCTAGGGAACCTACATAGTCCAAGTGCCTGCTAGGGAACCTACATAGTCCAAGGACCTGCTCTGGAACATACATAATCCAAGTGCCCTCTAGGGAATCTACATAGTCCAAGGGCCCGCTAGTTAACGTAGATAGTCCAAGTGCCAATAGTTAATCTACATAGTCCAAGGGCCCGCTAGTTAACCTACATAGTCCAAGTATCCGCTAGTTAACCTAGATCGTCCATGTGCCCGCTAGTTAACCTACATTGTCCAAGGGCCCGCTAGTTAACCTAGATAGTCCAAGTGCCCCCTAGGTAATCTACATGCTCCAAGTGCCCGCTAGGTAACCTAGACAGTACAAGTGACCTCTAGGTTACCTACATAGTCCAAGTGCCCGTTCGTTAACCTACATAGTCCAAGTGCCCGCTAGGCAACCAATATAGTCCAAATGCCCGCTGGGACCCTAATAGTCCAAATGCCCGCTAGTAAACCTAGATAGTCCAAGTGCTCGCTATTTGACATAGATAGTCCAAGTGCCCGTTAGTTAACCTAGATAGACCAAGTGCCCCCTAGGGAACGTATCTAGTCCAAGCGCCCGATAGGGAACCTACATAGTCCAAGTGCCCGCTAGTTAACATAGATAGTCCAAGTACCCGCTAGGAAACGTACATAGTCCATGTGCCCGCTAGGTAACGTACATAGTCCAAGTGCCCGCTAGGTAACCTAGATAGTTCAAGTGCCCGCTAGGGAACGTACATAATCCAAGTGCCCGCTAGGTAAACTAGATAGTCCAAATGCCCGCTAGGGAACCTACATAGTCCAAGTGCTCGCTAGTGAACCTACATAGTCCAAGTGCTCGCTAGGCATCCTACATAGTTCAAATGCCCGTTAGTTAACCTAGATAGTCAAAGTGCCTGCTAGGTAACCTAAATAGTCCAAGTGCCCGCTAGGAAACCTACATAGTCCAAGTGCCCGCTGGGTAACCTAGCTAGTCCAATTGCCCGTTAGCTAACCTAGATAGTCGAAGTGTCTGCTAGTTAACCTACATAGTCCAAGTGCCCGTTGGTTAACCTAGAGAGGCCAAGTGCCCGCTAGGTAACATAGACAGGCCAAGTGCCCGCTAGGTTACCTACATAGTCCAAGTGCCCGGTAGGTAACCTACATAGTCCAATTGCCCACTAGGTAACCTAAATAATCCAAATGCCCGCTAGGGAAACTACATAGTCCAAGTGCCCGCTAGTTAACCTAGATAGTCCAAGTGCCCGCTAGTAAACCTAGATAGTATAAGGGCCCGCTAGTTAATCTAGATAGTCCAAGTGCCCGCTAGTTAACCTAGATAGTCCAAGTGCCCGCTAGTTAACCTAGATCGTCTAAGTGCCCGCTAGTTAACCTAGATAATCCAAGTGCCCGCTAGTTAACCTAAAAGTCCAAGGGCCCTCTAGTTAACCTAGATAGTCCAAGTGCCCGCTAGGTAACCTAGATAGTCCAAGTGCCCCCGTAGGGTATGTACATAGTTCAAGTGCCTGCTAGGTAACCTAGATTGTCCAAGTGTCCGCTAGTTAACCTCCATAGTCTAATTGCCCGCTAGGTAACCTAGATAGTCCAAGGTCCGGCTAGTTAACCTATATAGTCCAATGCCCGATAGGGAACCTACATAGTCCAAGTGCCCGCAGAGGAACCTACATAGTCCAAGTGCCCGTTAGGGAACCTAGATTGTCCAAGTGCCCTAGTGAACCTATATAGTCCAAGTGCCCTATAGGAAACCTACATAGTCAAAGTGCCCGCTAGGGAACCTGCTTTGTGCAAGTGCCCACTACTTAACCTAGATAGTCCAAGTTCCCGCTAGTTAACCTAGATAGTCGAAGTGCCCGATAGTTAACCTACATAGTCCAAGGTCAGCTAGTTAACCTACATGGTCCAAGAACCTGCTAGTTAACCTAGATAGTCCAAGTGCCCGCTAGTTAACCTACATAGTCCAAGGCTCCGCTAGTTAACCTAGATATTCCAAGTGCCCGCTAGTTAACCTAGATTGTCCAAGTGTACGCTAGTTAACCTACATAGTCCAAGTTTCCGTTAGGTAACCTAGATAGTACAAGTGCCCGCAAGGTAACCTACATAGTCCAAATGCCCGCTAGGTAACCTAGATATTCCAAGTTCCTGTTAGCTAACCTAGATAATTCAAGTGCCCGCTAGGTAACCTACATAGTCCAAGTGCCCTTTCGTTAACCTAGATAGTCCAAGTGCCTGCTAGGTTACCTACATAGTCCAAGGGCCCGCTAGGTAACCTATATAGTCCAAGTGCCCGCTAGGTAACCTACATAGTCCAAGTGCCCGTAAGGTAACCTATATAGACCAAGTTCCAGCTATGTAACCTAGATAGTCCAAGGGCCCGCTAGTTAACCTACATAGTCCAAGTGCCCGCTAGGTAAACTAGATAGTCCAAGTGCCCACTAAGGAACCTACATAGTCCAAGTGCACGCTAGTTATCCCAGATAGTCCAAGTGCCGCTAGTTAACCTAGATAGTCCAAGTGCCCGCTAGGGAACGTACATAGTCCAAGTGCCCGCTAGGTAACCTAGATAGTGCAAGTGCCCGGTAGTTAACCTAGATAGTCCAAGTGCCCGCTAGGGAATGTACATAGTCCAAGTGCCCGCTAGGTAACCTAGATAGTGCAAGTGCCCGGTAGTTAACCAACATAGTCCAAGTGCCCGGTAGTTAACTTACATAGTACAAGTGCCCGCTAGGGAACCTACATAGTCCAAGTGCCTGCTAGGGAACCTACATAGTCCAAGGACCTGCTCTGGAACATACATAGTCCAAGTGCCCGCTAGGTAATCTACATAGTCCAAGGGCCCGCTAGTTAACGTAGATAGTCCAAGTGCCAATAGTTAATCTACATAGTCCAAGGGCCCGCTAGTTAACCTACATAGTCCAAGTATCCGCTAGTTAACCTAGATCGTCCAAGTGCCCGCTAGTTAACCTACATCGTCCAAGGGCCCGCTAGTTAACGTAGATAGTCCAAGTGCCAATAGTTAATCTACATAGTCCAAGGGCCCGCTAGTTAACCTACATAGTCCAAATATCCGCTAGTTAACTTAGATCGTCCAAGTGCCCGCTAGTTAACCTACATCTTCCAAGGGCCTGCTAGTTAACCTAGATAGTCCAAGTGCCCCCTAGTTAATCTACATGCTCCAAGTGCCCGCTAGGTAACCTAGACAGTACAAGTGACCTCTAGGTTACCTACATAGTCCAAGTGCCCGTTCCTTAACCTACATAGTCCAAGTGCCTGCTAGGCAACCAACATAGTCCAAATGCCCGCTAGGGACCCTAATAGTCCAAATGCCCGCTAGTAAACCTAGATAGTCCAAGTGCTCGCTAGTTAACATAGATAGTCCAAGTGCCCGTTAGTTAACCTAGATAGACCAAGTGCCCCCTAGGGAACCTATCTAGTCCAAGTGCCCGATAGGGAATCTACATAGTCCAAGTGCCCGCTAGTTAACATAGATAGTCCAAGTACCCGCTAGGAAACGTACATAGGCCATGTGCCCGCTAGGTAACGTACATAGTCCAAGTGCCCGCAAGGTAACCTAGATAGTTCAAGTGCCCGCTAGGGAACGTACATAATCCAAGTGCCCGCTAGGTAAACTAGATAGTCCAAATGCCCGCTAGAGAACCCACATAGTCCAAGTGCCCGTTAGGTCACCTAGATAGTCCAAATGCCCGCTAGGGAACCCACATAGTCCAAGTGCCCACTAGGGAACCTTCATAGTCCAAGTGCCCGTTATTTAACCTAGATAGTCCAAGTGCCCGCATGGTAACCTTGATAGTCCAACAGCCCGGTAGGTAACCTACATACTCCAAGTACCCGCTAGGTAACGTAGATAGTTCAAGTGCCAGCTAGATAACCTAGATAGTCCAAGTGCCCGCTAGGTAACCTACAAAGTCTAAGTGCCCGCTAGGTAATCTATATAGTCCAAATGCCCGTTAGGGAGCCTACATAGTCCAAATGCCCGCTAGGCAACCTAGATAGTCCAAGGGCCCGCCAGGTAACCTACATAGTCCTAGTGCCCCCTAGTTAACCTACATTCTCCAAGTGCCCGATAGGGAACCTACATAGTCCAAGTGCCCCCTAGGTAACCTACATAGTCCAAGTGCCCGTTAGGTAACCGAGATCGTCCAAATGCCCGCCAGGAAACCCACATAGTCCAAGTGCCCGCGAGGGAACTTACATAGTCCAAGCGCCCGCTATCGAACCTACATCGTCCATGTGCCCGTTAGTTAACCTAGATAGTCCAATTGCCAACTTGGTAACCTAGATAGTCCAACAGACCACTAGGTAACCTACATACTCCAAGAACCCGCTAGGTAACGTAGATAGTTCAAGTGCCTGCTAGGTAACCTAGATATTCCAAGTGCCCGCTAGGTAACCTACATAGTCTAAGTGCCCGCTAGGTTATCTATATAGTCCAAATGCCCGCTAGGGAACCTACATAGTCCAAGTGCCTGCTAGGCAACCTGGATAATTCAAGTGCCCGCTAATTAACCTATATCGTCCAAGTGCCAGCTAGTTAACCAGATCGTCCAAGTGCCCACTAGTTAACCTACATATTCAATGGGCCTGCTAGTTAACCTACATAGTGCAAGAGCCCGCTAGTTAACCTAGATCGTGCAAGTGTCTGCTAGTTAACCTACATAGTCCAAGTGCCAGTTAGCTAACCTAGATAGTCAAGGGCCTGCTAGTTAACCTACATAGTCTAAATGCCCACTAGGGAGCCTACATAGTCCAAGTGCCCGCTAGTTAACCTAGATCGTGCAAGTGTCTGCTAGTTAACCTACATAGTCCAAGTGCCAGTAAGCTAACTTAGATAGTCCAAGGGCCTGCTAGTTAACCTACATAGACCAAGTGCCCGCTAGGTAACCTACATCGTCCAAGTGCCCGCTAGGTAACCTATATAGTCTAAATGCCCGCTAGGGAACCTACATAGTCCAAGTGCCCGCTAGTTTACCTAGATAGTCCAAGTGTCCGTTACTTAACCTAGATAATCCAATTGCCCGCTATGCAACATACATAGTCCAAGTGCCCATTCATAAACCTAGAAGTCCAAGTGCCCGCTAGGTAACCTAGACTGTCCAAGTGCCCGCTAGGTTACCTACATAGTCCAAATGCCCGTTAATTAACCTACATAGTCCAAGTGCCCGCTAGGTAACCTAGATATTGCAAGTGCCCGCTAGGTAACCTACATATTCCAAGTGCCCGCTAGTTAACCTATATAGTCCAAGTGCTCGTTCGTTAACCTAGATAGTCCAAGTGCCCGCTAGATAACCTAGACAGTGCAAGTGCCTGCTAGGTAACCTACATAGTCCAAATGCCCGTTCGTTAACCTACATAGTCCAAGGGCCCACTATTTAATCTAGATCGTCCAAGTGTCTTTGGTTAACCTACATAGTCCAAGTGCCCGCAAGGTAACCTATATAGTCCAAGTTCCAGCTACGTAACCTAGATAGTCCAAGGGCCCGCTAGTTAACCTACATAGTCCAAGTGCCCGCTAGGTAAACTAGATAGTCCACGTGCCCGCTAAGGAACCTACATAGTCCAAGTGCACGCTAGTTATCCCAGATAGTCCAAGGGCCGCTAGTTAACATAGATAGTCCAAGTGCCCGCTAGGGAACTTACATAGTCAAAATGCCCGCTAGGTAACCTAGATAGTGCAAATGCCCGGTAGTTAACCTACATAGTCCAAGTGCCCGCTAGGCAGCCTAGATAGTCCAAGGGCCCGCTAGTTAACCTACATAGTCCAAGTGCCCGGTAGTTAACTTACATAGTTCAAGTGTCCGTAAGGAACATACATAGTCCAAGTGCCCGCTAGGGAAGCTACGTAGTCCAAGTGCCCGCTAGGGAATCTACATAGTCCAAGTGCCTGCTAGGTAACCTACATAGTCCAAGTGCCCGCTCTGGAACATACATAGTCCAAGTGCCCGCAAGGGAATCTACATAGTCCAAGGGCCCGCTAGTTAACGTAGATAGTCCAAGTGCTGCTAGTTAATCTACATATTCCAAGGGCCCGCTAGTTAACCAACATAGTCCAAGGGCCCACTAGTTAACCTACATCGTCCAAGGGCCCGCTAGTTAAACTAGATAGTCTAAGTGACCCTAGTTAACCTACATACTCCCAGTGCCCGCTAGGTAACCTAGACAGTTCAAGTGACCACTAGGTAACCTACATAGTCCAAGTGCCCGTTCGTTAACCTACATAGTCCAAGTGCCCGCTAGGCAACCAATATAGTCCAAATGCCCGCTAGGGACCCTAATAGTCCAAATGCCCGCTAGTTAACCTAGATAGTTCAAGTGCTCGCTAGTTAACATAGATAGTCCAAGTGCCCGCTAGTTAACCTAGATAGACCAAGTGCCCGCTAGGGAACCTATCTAGTCCAAGTGCCCGATAGGGAACCTACATAGTCCAAGTGCCCGCTAGTTAACATAGATAGTCCAAATACCCGCTAGGAAACGTATATAATCCAAGTGCCCGCTAGGTAACCTAGATAGTCCAAATGCCCGCTAGGGAACCTAGATAGTCCATATGCCCGCTAGGGAACCCACATAGTCAAAGTGCCCGTTAGGTCACCTAGATAGTCCAAATGCCTAATAGGGAACCCCCATAGTCCAAGTGCCCGCTAGGGAACTTACATAGTCCAAGTGCCCGTTATTTAACCTAGATAGTGCAAGTACCCGCTAGGAAACGTACATAGTCCAAGTGCCCGCTAGGTAATGGATATAGTCCAAGTGCTCGCTAGGTAACCTAGATAGTCCAAGTGCCCGCTAGGGAACGTACATAATCCAATTGCCCGCTAGGTAATCTAGATAGTCCAAATGCCCGCTAGGGAACCCACATAGTCCAAGTGCCCGTTAGGTCACCTAGATAGTCCAAATGCCCGCTAGGGAACCCACATAGTCCAAGTGCCCGCTAGGGAACCTACATAGTCCAAGTGCCCGTTAGTTAACCTAGATAGTCCAAGTGCCCGCATGGTAACCTAGATAGTCCAACAGCCCGGTAGGTAACCTACATACTCCAAGAACCCGCTAGGTAACGTAGATAGTTCAAGTGCCAGCTAGATAACCTAGATAGTACAAGTGCCCGCTAGGTAACCTCCAAAGTCTAAGTGCCCGCTAGGTAATCTATATAGTCCAAATGCCCGTTAGGGAGCCTACATAGTCCAAATGCCCACTAGGTAACCTAGATAGTCCAAGGGCCCGCCAGGTAACCTACATAGTCCTAGTGCCCCCTAGTTAACCTACATTCTCCAAGTGCCCGATAGGGAACCTACATAGTCCAAGTGCCCACTAGGTAAGCTACATAGTCCAAGTGCCCGCTCTGGAACATACATAGTCCAAGTGCCCGCTAGGGACTCTACATTGTACAAGGGCCCGCAAGGTAACCTATATAGTCCAAGTTCCAGCTATGTAACCTAGATAGTCCAAGGGCCAGCTAGTTAACCTACATAATCCAAGTGCCATTTAGGGAACTTAGATAGTCCTAGGGCCCGCTACTAAACCTACATAGTCCATGGGCCAGCTAGTTAACCTACATAGTGCAAGTGTCCGCTAGTTAACCTACATATTCCAAGTGCCCGCTAGTTAACCTACATAATCTAAGTCCCCGTTAGCTAACCTAGATAGTCCAAGGGCCCGCTAGTTGACCTACATAGTCCAAGTGCCAGGTAGGTAACCTAGATAGTACAAGTGCCTGTTAGCTAACCTAGATAGTCCAAGTGGCGGCTAGGTAACCTACATAGTCCAAGTGCCCGTTCGTTAACCTAGATAATCCAAGTGCCCGCTAGGCAACTTAGACAGTCCAAGTGCCCGCTAGTTAACCTACATAGTCCAAGTGCCCGATAGGGAACCTACATAGTTCAAGGGCCCGCTAGTTAACCTACATAGTCCAAGGTCCGCTAGTGAACCTAGATAGTCCATGTGCTCGCTAGTTAACCTACATAGTACAAGGGCCCGCTAGTTTACCTAGATAGTCCAAGGGCCCGCTAGTTGACCTACATAGTCCAAGTGCCAGCTAGGTAACCTAGATAGTACAAGTGCCCGCTAGGGATCCTAGATAGTCCACGTGCCTGTTAGCTAACCTAGATAGTCCAAGTGGCCGCTAGGTAACCTACATAGTCCAAGTGCCCGTTCGTTAACCTAGATAATCCAAGTGCCCACTAGGTAACTTAGACAGTCCAAGTGCCCGCTAGTTAACCTACATAGTCCAAGTGCCCGATAGGGAACCTACATACTCCAAGAAACCGCTAGGCAACGTAGATAGTTCAAGTGCCAGCTAGGTAACATAGATAGTCCACGTGCCCACTAGGTAACCTACAAAGTCTAAGTGCCCGCTAGGTTATCTATATAGTCCAAATGCCCGCTAGGGAACCTACATAGTCCAAGTGCCCGCTAGGTAACCTAGATTGTCCAAGTGCCCTCTAGTTTCCTAGATCGTCCAAGTGCCCGCTAGTTAACCTACATAGTCCAAGGTCCGCTAGTTAACCTAGATAGTCCAAGTGCTCGCTAGTTAACCTACATAGTACAAGGGCCTGCTAGTTGACCTAGATAGTCCAAGTGCCCGCTAGGTAACCTACAAAGTCTAAGTGCCCGCTAGGTTATCTATATAGTCCAAATGTCCGCTAGGGAACCTGCATAGTCCAAGTGCCCGCTAGGTAACCTAGATAGTACAAGGGCCCGCTAGTTGACCTAGATAGTCAAAGTGCCCGCTAGTTAACCTAGATAGTCCAAGTGCCTGCTAGGTATCCTATGTAGTCCAAATGTCCGATAGGGATCCAACATAGTCCAAGTGCCGCTAGGTAACCTACATAGTCCAAGTGCCCCCTAGGTAACCTTGACTGTCCAAGGGCCCGCTAGGTAACCTAGATAGTCCAAGTGCCCGCTAGGTAACCAAGAGTCCAAGTGCTCGCTTATTAACCTACATAGTCCACGTGCCCGCTATGTAACCTAGATAGTCAAAGTGCCCGTTAGGTAACCTAGATAGTTCAAATGCCCGCTAGGTAACTTACATTGTCCAATTTCCCGCTAGGTAACCTAGATAGTCCAAGTGCTCGTTACCTAATCTAGATAGTCCAAGTGTCCGTTACCTAACCTAGATAGTCCAAGTGCCCGCTAGGTTACCTGCATATTCCAAGTGCCCGTTCGTTAACCTAGATAGTCCAAGTGCCCACTAGGTAACCTACATAGTCCAAGTGCACGCTAAGTAACCTATATAGTCCAAGTGCCCGCTAGGTAACCTAGATAGTCCAAGGGCCCGCTAGTTAACCTACATAGTCCAAGGGCTCACTTGTTAACTATGATAGTCCAAGTGCCCGCTAGTTAACCTAGATTGTCCAAGTGCCTGCTAGTTAACCTACATAGTCTAAGGGCCCACTAGTTAACCTAGATAGTCCAAGTGTCCTCTAGTTAACCTACATAGTCCAAGTACCCGCTAGGTAACCTAGATAGTCCAAGGGCCCGCTTGTTAACCTACATAATCCAAGGGCTCACTTTTAACTTTGATAGTCCAAGTGCCCGTTAGTTAACCTAGATCGTCCAAGTGCCCGCTAGTTAACCTAGATTGTCCAAGTGCCTGCTAGTTAACCTAGATAGTCCAAGTGCCCGCTATTTAACCTAGATAGTCCAAGTGCCCGCTAGTTAACCTAGATCGTCCAATTGCCCGCTAGTTAACCTAGATAATCCAAGTGCCCGCTAGTTACCCTACATAGTCCAAGGGCCCTCTAGTTAACCTAGATAGTCCAAGTGCCCGCTAGGGTACGTACATAGTCCAAGTGCCCGCTAGGTAACCTAGATACTCCAATTGCCCGCAAGTGTATGTACATAGTTCAAGTGCCCGCTAGGTAACCTAGATTGTCCAAGTGTCCGCTAGTTAACCTACATAGTCCAAGTGACCGCTAGGTAACCTAGATAGTCCAAGGTCCTGGTAGTTAACCTACATAGTCCAATGCCCGATAGGGAACCTACATAGTCCAAGTGCCCGCTGAGGAACCTACATAGTCCAAGTGCCCGATAGGGAACTTATATGTTCCAAGTGCCCGTTAGGGAACCTGCATACTCCAAGTGCCCGCTAGGGAACCTACATAGTCCAAGTGCCCGTTAGTTAACCTAGATAGTCAAAGTGCCTGCTAGGTAACCTATATAGTCCAAGTGCCCTCTAGGGAACCTACATAGTCCAAGTGCCCGTTAGTTAACCTAGATAGTCCAGTTGCCCGTTAGCTAACCTAGATAGTCGACGTGTCCGCTAGTTAACCTACATAGTCCAAGTGTCCGTTCATTAACCTAGATAGTCCAAGTGCCCGCTAGGTAACCTAGAGTCCAAGTGCTCACTAGTTAACCTACATAGTCCAAGTGCCCGCTATGTAACCCAGGTAGTCAAAGTGCCCATTAGGTAACCTAGATAGTCCAAGTGTCCGCTAGGTGCTTACATTGACGAAGTTCCCGCTAGGTAACCTAGATAGTCCAAGTACCCGTTACCTAACCTGGATAGTCCAAGTGCCCGCTAGGCAACTTACATAGTCCAAGAGCCCGTTCGTTGACCTAGAAGTCCAAGTGCTCGCTAGGTAACCTAGAAAGTAGAAGTGCCCGCTAGGTTACCTGCATATTCCAATTGCCCGTTCGTTAACCTAGATAGTCCAAGTGCCCACTAGGTAACCTACATAGTCCAAGTGCCCGCTAGGTAACCTATATAGTCCAAGTGCCCGCTAGGTAACCTACATAGTCCAAGGACTCACTTGTTAACTTTGATAGTCCAAGTGCCTGCTAGTTAACCTAGATCGTCCAAGTGCCCGCGAGTTTTCCTAGGTTGTCCAAGTGCTTTCTATTTAACCTACATAGTCCAAGGGCCCACTAGTTAACCTAGATAATCCAAGTGTCCTCTAGTTAACCTACATAGTCCAAGTACCCGCTAGGTAACCTATATACCAAGTGCCCGCTACGTAACCTAGATAATCCAAGGGCACGCTAGTTAACCTACATAGTCCAAGTGCCCGCTAGGAAACCTAGATAGTCCAAGTGCACGCTAGTTAACCTAGACAGTCCAAGTGCCCGCTAGGGAACTTACATAGTCCAAGTGCCCACTAGGTAAACTAGATAGTGCAAGTGCCCGCTAGTTAACCTAGATAGTTCAAATACCCGCTAGGTAACCTAGATCGTCCAAGGGCCCACTAGTTAGCCTACATAGTCCAAGTGCCCGCTAGGTAACCTAGATAGTCCAAGTGCCAGTTCGGTAACTAGATAGTCCAAGTGCCCTTTAGGGAACCTGGATAGTCCAAGGGCCCGCAAGTAAACCTACATAATCCATGGGCCCGCTAATTAACCTACATAGTGAAAGTGTCCGCTACTTAACCTACATATTCGAAGTGCCCCCTAGTTAACCTACATAATTTAAGTGCCCGTTAGTTAACCAAGATAGTCCAAGGGCCCGCTAGTTGACCTACATAGTCCAAGTGCCAAATAGGTAACCTAGATAGTACAAGTGCCTGCTAGGGAACATAGATAGTCCAAGTGCCTGTTAGCTAACCTAGATAGTCCAAGAGCCCGCTAGGTAACCTAGACTGTCCAAGTGCCCGCTAGGTTACCTACATAGTCTAAGTGCCCGTTCGTTAACCTAGATAGTCCAAGTGCCCGATAGGAAACCTACATAGTCCAAGGGCCCACTAGGTAACCTAGATAGTCCAAGTGCCCGCTAGGTAACCTAGAGTCCAATTGCTCGCTAGTTAACCTACATAGTCCAAGTGCCTGCTAGGTAACCTAGATGGTCCAAGTGCCTGCTAGGTAACTTACATTGTCCAAGTTCCCGCTAGGTAACCTATATAGTCCAAGTTCCCGTTACCTAACCTAGATAGTCCAAGTGCCCGCTAGGCAACCTACATAGTCCAATAGCCCATTCGTTAACCTAGAAGTCCAAGTGTCCGCTAGGTAACCTAGACAGTACAAGTGCCTGCAAGGTTACCTGCATATTCCAAGTGCCCGTTCGTTAACCTAGATAGTCCAAGTGTCCACTAGGTAACCTACATAGTCCAAGTGCCCGTTAGGTAACCTATATAGTCCACGGGCCCACTAGTTGACCTAGATAGTCCAAGTGTCCTTTAGTTAACCTACATAGTCCAAGTGCCCGATAATTAACCTAGATTGTCCAAGTGCCTGCTAATTAACTTACATAGTCCAAGTGCCCGCTAGGCAACCTAGATAGTCCAAGTGCCCGCTAAGGAACCTACATAGTCCAAGTGCATGGTAGTTAACCTAGATATTCCAAGTGCCCGCTAGTTAACCTAGATAGTCCAAGTGCCTGCTAGGTAACCTACATATTCCGAGTGCCCGCTAGTTAACATAGATAGTCCAAGTGCCCGCTAGGGAACCTACATAGTCCAAGTGCATGGTAGTTAACCTAGATATTCCAAATGCCCGCTAGTTAACCTAGATAGTCCAAGTGCCTGCTAGGTAACCTACATATTCCAAGTGCCCGCTAGTTAACATAGATAGTCCAAGTGCCCGCTAGGTAACCTAGATAGTGCAAGTGCCCGCTAATTAACCTAGATAGTTCAAGTACCCGCTAGGTAACCTCGATCGTCCAAGGGCCCCCTAGTTAGCCTACATAGTCCAAGTGCCCGTTCGGTAACCTAGATAGTCCAAGTGCCCTTTAGGGAACCTAGATAGTCCAAGGGCCCGCTATTAAACCTACATAGTCCATGTGCCCGCTAGTTAACCTACATAGTGCACGTGTTCGCTAGTTAACCTACATATTCCAAGTGCCCGCTAGTTAACCTACATAATCTAAGTGCCCGTTAGCTAACCTAGATAGTCCAAGGGCCCGCTAGTTGACCTACATAGTCCAAGTGCCAGCTAGGTAACCTAGATAGTACAAGTGCCCGCTAGGGAACCTAGATAGTCCAAGTGCCTGTTAGCTAACCTAGATAGTCCAAGTGGCGGCTAGGTAACCTACAAAGTCCAAGTGCCCGTTCGTTAACCTAGATAATCCAAGTGCCCGCTAGTTAACCTACATAGTCCAAGTGCCCAATAGGGAACCTACATAATCCAAGTGCCCGCTAGGCAACTTACATAGTCCAAGTGCCCGTTATTTAACCTAGATAGTCAAAGTGCCTGCTAGATAACCTAGATAGTCCAAGTGCCCGCTAGGTAATTTACATAGTCCAAGTGCCCGCTAGGTAACCTAAATAGTCCAAATGCCCGCTAGGGAAACTACATAGTCCAAGAGCCCGCTAGTTAACCTAGATCGTCCAAGTGCCTGCTAGTAAACCTACATAATCCATGGGCCCGCTAGTTAACCTACATAGTGCAAGGGCCCGCTAGTTAACCTAGATCGTGCAAGTGTCCGCTAGTTAACCTACATAGTCCAAGTGCCCGCAAGTTAACCTGTATACCAAGTGCCCGCTACGTAACCTAGAAAGTCCAAGGGCACGCTAGTTAACCTACATAGTTCAAGTGCACGCTAGGGAGCCCAGATAGTCCAAGTGCCCGCTCTGGAACATACATAGTCCAAGTGCCCGCTAGGGAATCTACATAGTCCAAGGGCCCGCTAGTTAACCTACATAGTCCAAGTACACGCTAGTTAACCTAGATCTTCCAAGTGCCCGCTAGTTAACCTACATAGATCAAGGGCCGGCTAGTTAACCTACATAGTCTAAGGGCCCGCTAGTTAACCTACATCGTCCAAGGGCCCGCTAGTTAACCTAGATAGTCCAAGTGCCCCCTAGTTAACCTACACAGTCCATTGCCCGCTAGGTAACCTAGACAGTTCAAGTGACCACTAGGTTACCTACATAGTCTAAGTGCCTGTTCGTTAACCTCATAGTCCAAGTGCCCGATAGGGAACCTACATAGCCCAAGTGCCCGCTAGTTAACATAGATAGTCCAAGTACCAACTAGGAAACGTACATACTCCAAATGCCTGCTAGTTAACGTACATAGTCCAAGTGCCCTCTAGGTAAGGTAGATAGTCCAAGTGCCCGCTAGGGAACGTACATAGTCCAAGTGCCCGCTAGGTAACCTATATAGTCCAAGTGCCCGCTAGTTAACCTACATATTCCAAGTGCCTGCTAGGTAACCTAGATAGTCCAAGTGCCCTCTAGTTAACCTACATAGTCCAAGGTCCCCCTAGGTAACCTAGATAGTCCAAATGCCCGCTAGGGTAGCCACATAGTCCAAAGGCCCGCTAGGGAACCTACATAGTCCAAGTGCCCGTTAGTTAACCTAGATAATCCAAGTGCCCGCTAGGTAACCTAGATAGTCCAACAGCCCGGTAGTTAACCTACATACTCCAAGTACCCGCAAGTTAACCTATATATTTCAAGTGTCTGCTAGGTAACCAAGATCATCCAAGGGCCCCCTAGTTAGCCTACATAGTCCAAGTGCCCGCTAGGTAACCTAGATAGTCCAAGTGCCCTTTAGGGAACCTAGATAGTCCAAGGGCCCGCTACTAAACCTACATAGTCCATGGGCCCGCTAGTTAACCTACATAGTGCAAGTGTCCGCTAGTTAACCTACATATTCCAAGTGCCCGCTAGTTAACCTACATAATCTAAGTGCCCGTTAGCTAACCTAGATAGTCCAAGTGGCGGCTAGGTAACCTACATAGTCCAAGTGCCCGTTCGTTAACCTAGATAATCCAAGTGCCCGCTAGGTAACTTAGACAGTCCAAGTGCCCGCTAGTTAACCTACATAGTCCAAGTGCCCGATAGGGAACCTACATAGTTCAAGGGCCCGCTAGTTAACCTACATAGTCCAAGGTCCGCTAGTGAACCTAGATAGTCCATGTGCTCGCTAGTTAACCTACATAGTACAAGGGCCCGCTAGTTTACCTAGATATTCCAAGGGCCCGCTAGTTGACCTACATAGTCCAAGTGCCAGCTAGGTAACCTAGATAGTACAAGTGCCCGCTAGGGATCCTAGATAGTCCACGTGCCTGTTAGCTAACCTAGATAATCCAAGTGGCGGCTAGGTAACCTACATAGTCCAAGTGCCCGTTCGTTAACCTAGATAATCCAAGTGCCCGCTAGGTAACTTAGACAGTCCAAGTGCCCGCTAGTTAACCTACATAGTCCAAGTACCCGCTAGTTAACCTAGATCGTCCAAGTGTCTGCTAGTTAACCTACATAGTCCAAGTGCTCGCTAGGGAACCTAGATAATCCAAGTGCCCGCTCGGGAACCTACATAGTCCAAGTGCCTGCTAGGGAACCAACATAGTCCAAGTGCCCGCTCTGGAACATACATAGTCCAAGTGCCCGCTAGGGACTCTACATAGTCCAAGGGCCCGCTAGTTAACGTAGATAGTCCAAGTGCCGCTAGTTAATCTACATAGGTCAAGGGCCCGCTAGTTAACCTACATAGTCCAAGTACCCGCTAGTTAACCTAGATCGTCCAAGTGCCCGCTAGTCAACCTACATATTCCAAGTGCCCGCTAGTTAACCTACATAATCTAAGTGCCCGTTAGCTAACCTAGATAGTCCAAGGGCCCGCTAGTTGACCTACATAGTCCAAGTGTCAGTTATGTAACCTAGATAATACAAGTGCCCGCTAGGGATCCTAGATAGTCCAAGTGCCTGTTAGCTAACCTAGATAGTCCAAGTGGCGGCTAGGTAACCTACATAGTCCAAGTGCCCGTTCGTTAACCTAGATAATCCAAGTGCCCGCTAGGTAACTTAGACAGTCCAAGTGCCCGCTAGTTAACCTACATAGTCCAAGTGCCCGCTAGGTAACCTAGATAGTTCAAGTGCCCGTTCGGTAACCTAGATAGTCCAAGTGCCCATTAGGGAACCTAGATAGTCCAAGGGCCCGCTATTAAACCTACATAGTCCATGCGCCCGCTAGTTAACCTACATAGTGCAAGTGTTCGCTATTAACCTACATATTCCAAGTGCACCCTAGTTAACCTACATAATCTAAGTGCCCGTTAGCTATCCTAGGTAGACCAAGGGCCCGCTAGTTGACCTACATAGTCCAAGTGCCAGCTAGGTAAACTAGATAGTACAAGTGCCCGCTAGGGAACCTAGATAGTCCAAATGCCTGTTAGCTAACCTAGATAGTCCAAGTGGCGGCTAGGTAACCTACATAGTCCAAGTGCCCGTTCGTTAACCTAGATAATCCAAGTGTCCCTTAGGTAACCTAGACAGTCCAAGTGCCCCCTAGTTAACCTACATAGTCCAAGTGCCCAATAGGGAACCTACATAATCCAAGTGCCCGCTAGGGAACCTACATAGTCCAAGTGCCCGCTAGGCAACCTACATAGTCCAAGTGCACGTTAGTTAACCTAGATAGTCAAAGTGCCTGCTAGGTAACCTAGATAGTCCAAGTGCCCGCTAGGTAACCTACATAGTCCAAGTTCCCGCTTGGTAACCTAAATAGTCCAAATGCCCGCTAGGGAAACTACATGGTCCAAGTGCCCGCTAGTTAACCTAGATAGTCCAAGTGCCTGCTAGTAAACCTTCATAATCCATGGGCCCGCTAGTTAACCTACATAGTGCAAGGGCCCGCTAGTTAACCTAGATCGTGGAAGTGTCCGCTAGTTAACCTACATAGTCCAAGTGCCTGCTAGTTAACCTAGATAGTCCAAGTGCCCGCTAGGGATCCTTCATAATCCAAGTGCCTGCTAGGTAACCTACATAGTCCAAGTGCCCGCTAGTTAACCTAGATAGTCCAAGTGCCCACTAGGGGACCTACATAGTCCAAGTGCCCACTAGGTAACTTAGATAGTCCAAGTGCGCACTAGGGTATGTACATATTCCAAGTGCCTGCTAGGAAACCTAGATAGTCCAAGTGCCCGCTAGTTAACCTACATAGTCCAAGGGCCCGCTAGTTAACCTACATAGTCCAAGGTCCCCTAGTTAACCTAGATAGTCAAAGTGCCCGCTAGGTAACCAAGACAGTCCAAGTGCCTGCTAGGTTACCTACATAGTCCAAGTGCCTGTTCGTTAACCTAGATAGTCCAAGTGCCCGCTAGGTAACCTACATTGTCCACGGGCCCGCTAGTTAACCTACATAGTCCATGTGCCCGCTAGGTAACCTAGATAGTCAAAGTGCCCGTTAGGTAACCTAGATAGTCCAAGTGCCCTTTACCTAACCTAGATAGTCCAAGTGCCCGCTAGGCAAGATACATAGTCCAAGTGCCCGTTCGTTAACCTAGAAGTCCAAGTGCCTGCTATGTAACCTAGACAGTTCAAGTGCCCGCTAGGTTACCTGCATAGTCCAAGTGCCCTTTCGTTAACCTAGATAGTCCAAATGCCCGCTAGGGAACTTATATAGTCCCAGTGCTATCTAGGTAACCTAGATAGTCCAAGGGCCCGCTAATTAATCTACGTAGTCCAAGGGTCGCTTGTTAACTTTGATAGTCCAAGTGCCCGTTAGTTAACCTAGATCGTCCAAGTGCCCACTAGTTAACCTAGATCGTCCAAGTGTCCTCTAGTTAACCTACATAGTGCAAGTGCCCGCTAGGTAACCTACATAGTGCAAGTGTCCGCTTGTTAACCTACATAGTCCAAGTGCCCGCTATTTAACCTAGATAGTCCAAGTGCCAACTAGGTAACCTACATAGTGCAAGTGTCCGCTAGTTAACCTACGTAGTCCAAGGGCCCGCTAGTTAACCTACATAGTCCAAGTGCCCGATAGTAAACTTACATAGTTCAAGTGTCCGTAAGGTACATACATACTCCAAGTGCCCGCTAGGGAACATACATAGTCCAAATGCCCGCTAGGGAATCTACATAGTACCAGAGCCCGCTAGTTAACTTAGATAGTCCAAGTGCCGCTAGTTAATCTACATAGTCCAAGGGCCCGCTAGTTAACCTACATAGTCCAAGTACCCGCTAGTTAACCTAGATCGTCCAAGTGTCTGCTAGTTAACCTACATAGTCCATGTGCTCGCTAGGGAACCTAGATAATCCAAGTGCCCGCTCGGGAACCTACATAGTCCAAGTGCCTGCTAGGGAACCAACATAGTCCAAGTGCCCGCTCTGGAACATACATAGTCCAAGTGCCCGCTAGGGACTCTACATAGTCCAAGGGCCCGCTAGTTAACGTAGATAGTCCAAGTGCCGCTAGTTAATCTACATAGTTCAAGGGCCCGCTAGTTAACCTACATAGTCCAAGTACCCGCTAGTTAACCTAGATCGTCCAAGTGCCCGCTAGTTAACCTACATATTCCAAGTGCCCGCTAGTTAACCTACATAATCTAAGTGCCCGTTAGCTAACCTAGATAGTCCAAGGGCCCGCTAGTTGACCTACATAGTCCAAGTGTCAGGTAGGTAACCTAGATAGTACAAGTGCCCGCTAGGGATCCTAGATAGTCCAAGTGCCTGTTAGCTAACCTAGATAGTCCAAGTGGCGGCTAGGTAACCTACATAGTCCAAGTGCCCATTCGTTAACCTAGATAATCCAAGTGCCCGCTAGGTAACTTAGACAGTCCAAGTGCCCGCTAGTTAACCTACATAGTCCAAGTGCCCGCTAGGTAACCTAGATAGTCCAAGTGCCCGTTCGGTAACCTAGATAGTCCAAGTGCCCTTTAGGGAACCTAGATAGTCCAAGGGCCCGCTATTAAACCTACATAGTCCATGCGCCCGCTAGTTAACCTACATAGTGCAAGTGTTCGCTAGTTAACCTACATATTCCAAGTGCCCGCTAGTTAACCTACATAATCTAAGTGCCCGTTAGCTAACCTAGATAGTCCAAGGGCCCGCTAGTTGACCTATATAGTCCAAGTGCCAGCTAGGTAACCTAGATAGTACAAGTGCCCGCTAGGGAACCTACATAGTCCAAGTGCCAGCTAGGTAACCTAGATAGTACAATTGCCCGCTAGGGAACCTAGATAGTCCACGTGCCTTTTAGCTAACCTAGATAGTCCAAGTGGCGGCTAGGTAACCTACAAAGTCCAAGTGCCCGTTCGTTTACCTAGATAATCCAAGTGCCCGCTAGGTAACCTAGACAGTCCAAGTGCCCGCTAGTTAACCTACATGGTCCAAGTGCCCGATAGGGAACCTACTTAATCCAAGTGCCCGCTAGGCAACTTACATAGTCCAAGTGCCCGTTATTTAACCTAGATAGTCAAAGTGCCTGCTAGATAACCTAGATAGTCCAAGTGCCCGCTAGGTAACCTACATAGTCCAAGTGCCCGCTAGGTAACCTAAATAGTCCAAATGCCCGCTAGGGAAACTACATAGTCCAAGAGCCCGCTAGTTAACCTAGATCGTCCAAGTGCCTGCTAGTAAACCTACATAATCCATGGGCCCGCTAGTTAACCTACATAGTGCAAGGGCCCGCTAGTTAACCTAGATCGTGCAAGTGTCCGCAAGTTAACCTACATAGTCCAAGTGCCCGCAAGTTAACCTGTATACCAAGTGCCCGCTACGTAACCTAGATCGTCCAAGGGCCCCCTAGTTAGCCTACATAGTCCAAGTGCCCGCTAGGTAACCTAGATAGTCCAAGTGCCCGTTCGGTAAACTAAATAGTCCAAGTGCCCTTAAGGGAACCTAGATAGTCCAAGGGCGCGATAATAAACCTACATAGTCCAAGTGCCCGTTCGTTAACCTAGATCGTCCAAGTGCCTGCTAGTAAACCTACATAATCCATGGGCCCGCTAGTTAACCTACATAGTGCAAGGGCCCGCTAGTTAACCTAGATCGTGCAAGTGTCCGCTAGTTAACCTACATAGTCCAAGTGCCCGCAAGTTAACCTGTATACCAAGTGCCCGCTACGTAACCTAGATCGTCCAAGGGCCCCCTAGTTAGCCTACATAGTCCAAGTGCCCGCTAGGTAACTTAGACAGTCCAAGTGCCCGCTAGTTAACCTACATAGTCCAAGTGCCCGATAGGGAACCTACATAGTCCAAGGGCCCGCTAGTTAACCTACATAGTCCAAGGTCCGCTAATGAACCTAGATAGTCCATGTGCTCGCTAGTTAACCTACATAGTACAAGGGCCGCTAGTTTACCTAGATAGTCCAAGGGCCCGCTAGTTGACCTACATAGTCCAAGTGCCAGCTAGGTAACCTAGATAGTACAATTGCCCGCTAGGGAACCTAGATAGTCCACGTGTCTTTTAGCTAACCTAGATATTCCAAGTGGCGGCTAGGTAACCTACATAGTCCAAGTGCCCGTTCATAAACCTAGATAATCCAAGTGCCCGCTAGGTAACTTAGACAGTCCAAGTGCCCGCTAGTTAACCTACATAGTCCAAGTGCCCGATAGGGAACCTACATACACCAAGAACCCGCTAGGCAACGTAGATAGATCAAGTGCCAGCTAGGTAACATAGATAGTCCAAGTGCCCGCTAGGTAACCTACAAAGTCTAAGTGCCCGCTAGGTTATCTATATAGTCCAAATGCCCGCTAGGGAACCTACATAGTCCAAGTGCCCGCTAGGTAACCTAGATTGTCCAAGTGCCCTCTAGTTTCCTAGATCGTCCACGTGCCCGCTAGTTAACCTACATAGTCCAAGGGCCCGCTAATTAACCTACATAGTCCAAGGTCCGCTATTTAACCTAGATAGTCCAAGTGCTCACTAGTTAACCTACATAGTACAAGGGCCCGCTAGTTGACCTAGATAGTCCAAGTGCCCCCTAGGTAACCTACAAAGTCTAAGTGCCCGCTAAGTTATCTATATAGTCCAATTGTCCGCTAGGGAACCTACATAGTCCAAGTGCCCGCTAGGTAACCTAGATAGTACAAGGGCCCGCTAGTTTACTTAGATAATCCAAGTGCCTGCTAGTTAACCTAGATAGTCCAAGTGCGCGCTAGTTAACCTAGATAGTCCAAGTGCCTGCTAGGTATCCTATGTAGTCCAAATGTCCGATAGGGATCCTACATAGTCCAAATGCCGCTAGGTAACCTACATAGTCCAAGTGCCCGTTCGATAACCTAGATAGTCCAAGTGCCCCCTAGGTAACCTTGACGGTCCAAGGGCCCGCTAGGTAACCTAGATAGTCCATGTGCCCGCTAGGTAACCAATAGTCCAAGTGCTCGCTTATTAACCTACATAGTCCACGTGCCCGCTATGTAACCTAGATAGTCAAAGTGCCCGTTAGGTAACCTAGATAGTTCAAATGCCCGCTAGGTAACTTACATTGTCCAGTTTCCCGCTAGGTAACCTAGATACTCCAAGTGCCCATTACCTAACCTAGATAGTCCAAGTGCCCGTTAGGCAACCTACATAGTCCAGAAGCCCATTCGTTAATCTAGAAGTCCAAGTGCCCGCTAGGTAAACTACATAGTCCAAGTGCCCCTAGGTAATCTAGATAGTCCAAGTGCCCGTTATCTAACCTAGATAGTCCAAGTGCCCGCTAGGTTACCTACATATTCCAAGTGCCCGTTCGTTAACCTAGATAGTCCAAGTGCCCACTAGGTAACCTACATAGTCCAAGTGCACGCTAGGTAACCTAGATAGTCCAAGTGCCCTTAGGGAACCTAGATAGTACAAGGGCCCGCTAGTAAACCTACATAGTGCATGGGCCCGCTAGTTACCTATATAGTTCAAGTGTCTGCAAGTTAACCTTCATATTCCAAGTGCCCGCTAGTCGACCTACATAGTCCAAGTGCCCGTTCGTTAACCTAGATAGTCCAAGTGCCCATTACCTAAACTAGATAGTCCAAGTGCCCGCTAGGTTACCTGCATATTCCAAGTGCCCGTTCATTAACCTAGATAGTCCAAGTGCCCGCTAGGTAACCTAGATAGTCCAAGTTCCCGTTCGTTAACCTAGATAGTCCAAGTGCCCACTAGGTAACCTACATAGTCCAAGTGCACGCTAGGTAACCTATATAGTCCAAGTGCCCGCTAGTTAACCTAGATAGTCCAAGTGCCCTTTAGGGAACCTAGATAGTCCAAGGGCCCGCTAGTTAACCTACATAATCCAAGGGCTCACTTGTTAACTTTGATAGTCCAAGTGCCCGCTAGTTAACCTCGATTGTCCAAGTGCCTGCTAGTTAACCTACATAGTCCAAGGGCCCACTAGTTAACCTAGATAGTCTAAGTGTCCTCTAGTTAACCTACATAGACCAAGTGCCCGCTAGTTAACCTATATACCAAGTGCCCGCTACATAACCTAGATAGTCCAAGGCCACGCTAGTTAACCTACATAGTCCAAGTGCCCGCTAGGCAACCTAGATAGTCCAAGTGCCCGCTAAGGAAATTACATAGTCCAAGTGCATGCTAGTTAACCTAGATAGTCCAAGTGCCCACTAGTTAACCTGGATAGACCAAGTGCCTGCTAGGTAACCTACATAGTGCAAGTATCCGCTAGTTAACATACATATTCCAAGTGCCCGCTAGTTAACATAGATAGTTCAAATACCCGCTAGTTAACCTAGATCGTCCAAGTGACTGCTAGTTAATCTACATAGTCCAAGGGCCCACTAGTTGACCTAGATAGTCCAAGTGTCCTTTAGTTAACCTACATAGTCCAAGTGCCCGTTAGTTAACCTAGATTGTCCAAGTGCCTGCTAATTAACCTACATAGTCCAAGTGCCCGCTAGGCAACCTAGATAGTCCAAGTGCCCGCTAAGGAACCTACATAGTCCAAGTGCATGGTAGTTAACCTAGATATTCCAAGTGCCCGCTTGTTAACCTAGATAGTCCAAGTGCCTGCTAGGTAACCTACATATTCCGAGTGCCCACTAGTTAACATAGATAGTCCAAGTGCCCGCTAGGGAACCTACATTGTCCAAGTGCATGGTAGTTAACCTAGATATTCCAAGTGCCCGCTAGTTAACCTAGATAGTCCAAGTGCCTGCTAGGTAACCTACATATTCCAAGTGCCCGCTAGTTAACATAGATAGTCCAAGTGCCCGCTAGGTAACCTAGATAGTGCAAGTGCCCGCTAATTAACCTAGATAGTTCAAGTACCCGCTAGGTAACCTAGATCGTCCAAGGGCCCCCTAGTTAGCCTACATAGTCAAGTGCCCGCTAGGTAACCTAGATAGTCCAAGTGCCCGTTCGGTAATCTAGATAGTCCAAGTGCCTTTTAGGGAACCTAGATAGTCCAAGGGCCCGCTATTAAACCTACATAGTCCATGCGCCCGCTAGTTAACCTACATAGTGCAAGTGTTCGCTAGTTAACCTACATATTCCAAGTGCCCGCTAGTTAACCTACATAATCTAAGTGCCCGTTAGCTAACCTAGATAGTCCAAGGGCCCGCTAGTTGACCTACATAGTCCAAGTGCCAGCTAGGTAACCTAGATAGTACAAGTGCCCGCTAGGGAACCTAGATAGTCCAAGTGCCTGTTAGCTAACCTAGATAGTCCAAGTGGCGGCTAGGTAACCTACAAAGTCCAAGTGCCCGTTCGTTAACCTAGATAATCCAAGTGCCCGCTAGGTAACCTAGACAGTCCAAGTGCCCGCTAGTTAACCTACATGGTCCAAGTGCCCGATAGGGAACCTACATAATCCAAGTGCCCGCTAGGCAACTTACATAGTCCAAGTGCCCGTTATTTAACCTAGATAGTCAAAGTGCCTGCTAGATAACCTAGATAGTCCAAGTGCCCGCTAGGTAACCTACATAGTCCAAGTGCCCCCTAGGTAACCTAAATAGTCCAAATGCCCGCTCGGGAAACTACATAGTCCAAGAGCCCGCTAGTTAACCTAGATCGTCCAAGTGCCTGCTAGTAAACCTACATAATCCATGGGCCCGCTAGTTAACCTACATAGTGCAAGGGCCCGCTAGTTAACCTAGATCGTGCAAGTGTCCGCTAGTTAACCTACATAGTCCAAGTGCCCGCAAGTTAACCTGTATACCAAGTGCCCGCTACGTAACCTAGAAAGTCCAAGGGCACGCTAGTTAACCTACATAGTACAAGTGCACGCTAGGGAGCCTAGATAGTCCAAGTGCCTGCTCTGGAACATACATAGTCCAAGTGCCCGCTAGGGAATCTACATAGTCCAAGGGCCCGCTAGTTAACCTACATAGTCCAAGTACACGCTAGTTAACCTAGATCTTCCAAGTGCCCGCTAGTTAACCTACATAGATCAAGGGCCCGCTAGTTAACCTACATAGTCTAAGGGCCCGCTAGTTAACCTACATCGTCCAAGGGCCCGCTAGTTAACCTAGATAGTCCAAGTGCCCGCTAGTTAACCTACACAGTCCATTGCCCGCTAGGTAACCTAGACAGCTCAAGTGACCACTAGGTTACCTACATTGTCTAAGTGCCTGTTCGTTAACCTCATAGTCCTTTGCCCGCTAGGTAACCTATATAGTCCAAGTGCCCGCTAGTCGACCTACATAGTCCAAGTGCCCGTTCGTTAACCTAGATAGTCCAAGTGCCCATTACCTAACCTAGATAGTCCAAGTGCCCGCTAGGTTACCTGCATATTCCAAGTGCCCGTTCGTTAACCTAGATAGTCCAAGTGCCCGCTAGGTAACCTAGATAGTCCAAGTTCCCGTTCGGTAACCTAGATAGTCCAAGTGCCCACTAGGTAACCTACATAGTCCAAGTGCACGCTAGGTAACCTATATAGTCCAAGTGCCCGCTAGGTAACCTACATAGTCCAAGGGCCCACTAATTAACCTAGATAGTCTAAGTGTCCTCTAGTTAACCTACATAGACCAAGTGCCCGCTAGTTAACCTATATACCAAGTGCCCGCTACATAACCTAGATAGTCCAAGGCCACGCTAGTTAACCTACATAGTCCAAGTGCCCGCTAGGCAACCTAGATAGTCCAAGTGCCCGCTAAGGAAATTACATTGTCCAAGTGCATGCTAGTTAACCTAGATAGTCCAAGTGCCCACTAGTTAACCTAGATAGACCAAGTGCCTGCTAGGTAACCTACATAGTGCAAGTATCCGCTAGTTAACATACATATTCCAAGTGCCCGCTAGTTAACATAGATAGTTCAAAACCCGCTAGTTAACCTAGATCGTCCATGTGCCCGCTAGTTAACCTAGATTGTCCAAGTGACTGCTAGCTAATCTACATAGTCCAAGGGCCCACTAGTTGACCTAGATAGTCCAAGTGTCCTTTAGTTAACCTACATAGTACAAGTGCCCGTTAGTTAACCTAGATTGTCCAAGTGCCTGCTAATTAACCTACATAGTCCAAGTGCCCGCTAGGCAACCTAGATAGTCCAAGTGCCCGCTAAGGAACCTACATAGTCCAAGTGAATGGTAGTTAACCTAGATATTCCAAGTGCCCGCTAGTTAACCTAGATAGTCCAAGTGCCCACTAGGTTACCTGCATATTCCAAGTGCCCGTTCGTTAACCTAGATAGTCCAAGTGCCCACTAGGTAACCTACATAGTCCAAGTGCACGCTAGGTAACCTATATAGTCCAAGTGCCCGCTAGGTAACCTAGATAGTCCAAGTGCCCTTAGGGAACTAGATAGTACAAGGGCCCGCTAGTAAACCTACATAGTGCATGGGCCCGCTAGTTACCTATATAGTTCAAGTGTCCGCAAGTTAACCTTCATATTCCAAGTGCCCGCTAGTCGACCTACATAGTCCAAGTGCCCGTTCGTTAACCTAGATAGTCCAAGTGCCCATTACCTAACCTAGATAGTCCAAGTGCCCGCTAGGTTACCTGCATATTCCAAGTGCCCGTTCATTAACCTAGATAGTCCAAGTGCCCGCTAGGTAACCTAGATAGTCCAAGTTCCCGTTCGTTAACCTAGATAGTCCAAGTGCCCACTAGGTAACCTACATAGTCCAAGTGCACGCTAGGTAACCTATATAGTCCAAGTGTCCGCTAGGTAACCTAGATAGTCCAAGTGCCCTTTAGGGAACCTAGATAGTCCAAGGGCCCGCTAGTTAACCTACATAATCCAAGGGCTCACTTGTTAACTTTGATAGTCCAAGTGCCCGCTAGTTAACCTCGATTGTCCAAGTGCCTGCTAGTTAACCTACATAGTCCAAGGGCCCACTAGTTAACCTAGATAGTCTAAGTGTCCTCTAGTTAACCTACATAGACCAAGTGCCCGCTAGTTAACCTATATACCAAGTGCCCGCTACATAACCTAGATAGTCCAAGGCCACGCTAGTTAACCTACATAGTCCAAGTGCCCGCTAGGCAACCTAGATAGTCCAAGTGCCCGCTAAGGAAATTACATAGTCCAAGTGCATGCTAGTTAACCTAGATAGTCCAAGTGCCCACTAGTTAACCTGGATAGACCAAGTGCCTGCTAGGTAACCTACATAGTGCAAGTATCCGCTAGTTAACATACATATTCCAAGTGCCCGCTAGTTAACATAGATAGTTCAAATACCCGCTAGTTAACCTAGATCGTCCATGTGCCCGCTAGTTAACCTAGATTGTCCAAGTGACTGCTAGTTAATCTACATAGTCCAAGGGCCCACTAGTTGACCTAGATAGTCCAAGTGCCCGTTAGTTAACCTAGATTGTCCAAGTGCCTGCTAATTAACCTACATAGTCCAAGTGCCCGCTAGGCAACCTAGATAGTCCAAGTGCCCGCTAAGGAACCTACATAGTCCAAGTGCATGGTAGTTAACCTAGATATTCCAAGTGCCCGCTAGTTAACCTAGATAGTCCAAGTGCCTGCTAGGTAACCTACATATTCCGAGTGCCCGCTAGTTAACATAGATAGTCCAAGTGCCCGCTAGGGAACCTACATAGTCTAAGTGCATGGTAGTTAACCTAGATATTCCAAGTGCCCGCTAGTTAACCTAGATAGTCCAAGTGCCTGCTAGGTAACCTACATATTCCAAGTGCCCGCTAGTTAACATAGATAGTCCAAGTGCCCGCTAGGTAACCTAGATAGTGCAAGTGCCCGCTAATTAACCTAGATAGTTCAAGTACCCGTTAGGTAACCTAGATCGTCCAAGGGCCCCCTAGTTAGCCTACATAGTCAAGTGCCCGCTAGGTAACCTAGATAGTCCAAGTGCCCGTTCGGTAACCTAGATAGTCCAAGTGCCTTTTAGGAAACCTAGATAGTCCAAGGGCCCGCTATTAAACCTACATAGTCCATGCGCCAGCTAGTTAACCTACATAGTGCAAGTGTTCGCTAGTTAACCTACATATTCCAAGTGCCCGCTAGTTAACCTACATAATCTAAGTGCCCGTTAGCTAACCTAGATAGTCCAAGGGCCCGCTAGTTGACCTACATAGTCCAAGTGCCAGCTAGGTAACCTAGATAGTACAAGTGCCCGCTAGGGAACCTAGATAGTCCAAGTGCCTGTTAGCTAACCTAGATAGTCCAAGTGGCGGCTAGGTAACCTACAAAGTCCAAGTGCCCGTTCGTTAACCTAGATAATCCAAGTGCCCGCTAGGTAACCTAGACAGTCCAAGTGCCCGCTAGTTAACCTACATGGTCCAAGTGCCCGATAGGGAACCTACATAATCCAAGTGCCCGCTAGGCAACTTACATAGTCCAAGTGCCCGTTATTTAACCTAGATAGTCAAAGTGCCTGCTAGATAACTTAGATAGTCCAAGTGCCCGCTAGGTAACCTACATAGTCCAAGTGCCCCCTAGGTAACCTAAATAGTCCAAATGCCCGCTAGGGAAACTACATAGTCCAAGAGCCCGCTAGTTAACCTAGATCGTCCAAGTGCCTGCTAGTAAACCTACATAATCCATGGGCCCGCTAGTTAACCTACATAGTGCAAGGGCCCGCTAGTTAACCTAGATCGTGCAAGTGTCCGCTAGTTAACCTACATACTCCAAGTGCCCGCAAGTTAACCTGTATACCAAGTGCCCGCTACGTAACCTAGAAAGTCCAAGGGCACGCTAGTTAACCTACATAGTACAAGTGCACGCTAGTTAACCTAGATCTTCCAAGTGCCCGCTAGTTAACCTACATAGATCAAGGGCCCGCTAGTTAACCTACATAGTCTAAGGGCCCGCTAGTTAACCTACATCGTCCAAGGGCCCGCTAGTTAACCTAGATAGTCCAAGTGCCCGCTAGTTAACCTACACAGTCCATTGCCCGCTAGGTAACCTAGACAGTTCAAGTGACCACTAGGTTACCTACATAGTCTAAGTGCCTGTTCGTTAACCTCATAGTCCTTTGCCCGCTAGGTAACCTATATAGTCCAAGTGCCCGCTAGTCGACCTACATAGTCCAAGTGCCCGTTCGTTAACCTAGATAGTCCAAGTGCCCATTACCTAACCTAGATAGTCCAAGTGCCCGCTAGGTTACCTGCATATTCCAAGTGCCCGTTCGTTAACCTAGATAGTCCAAGTGCCCGCTAGGTAACCTAGATAGTCCAAGTTCCCGTTCGGTAACCTAGATAGTCCAAGTGCCCACTAGGTAACCTACATAGTCCAAGTGCACGCTAGGTAACCTATATAGTCCAAGTGCCCGCTAGGTAACCTACATAGTCCAAGGGCCCACTAGTTAACCTAGATAGTCTAAGTGTCCTCTAGTTAACCTACATAGACCAAGTGCCCGCTAGTTAACCTATATACCAAGTGCCCGCTACATAACCTAGATAGTCCAAGGCCACGCTAGTTAACCTACATAGTCCAAGTGCCCGCTAGGCAACCTAGATAGTCCAAGTGCCCGCTAAGGAAATTACATAGTCCAAGTGCATGCTAGTTAACCTAGATAGTCCAAGTGCCCACTAGTTAACCTAGATAGACCAAGTGCCTGCTAGGTAACCTACATAGTGCAAGTATCCGCTAGTTACCATACATATTCCAAGTGCCCGCTAGTTAACATAGATCGTCCATGTGCCCGCTAGTTAACCTAGATTGTCCAAGTGACTGCTAGTTAATCTACATAGTCCAAGGGCCCACTAGTTGACCTAGATAGTCCAAGTGTCCTTTAGTTAACCTACATAGTCCAAGTGCCCGTTAGTTAACCTAGATTGTCCAAGTGCCTGCTAATTAACCTACATTGTCCAAGTGCCCGCTAGGCAACCTAGATAGTCCAAGTGCCCGCTAAGGAACCTACATAGTCCAAGTGCATGGTAGTTAACCTAGATATTCCAAGTGCCCGCTAGTTAACCTAGATAGTCCAAGTGCCTGCTAGGTAACCTACATATTCCGAGTGCCCGCTAGTTAACATAGATAGTCCAAGTGCCCGCTAGGGAACCTACATAGTCCAAGTGCATGGTAGTTAACCTAGATATTCCAAGTGCCCGCTAGTTAACCTAGATAGTCCAAGTGCCTGCTAGGTAACCTACATATTCCAAGTGCCCGCTAGTTAACATAGATAGTCCAAGTGCCCGCTAGGTAACCTAGATAGTGCAAGTGCCCGCTAGTTAACCTAGATAGTTCAAGTACCCGCTAGGTAACCTAGATCGTCCAAGGGCCCCCTAGTTAGCCTACATAGTCAAGTGCCCGCTAGGTAACCTAGATAGTCCAAGTGCCCGTTCTGTAACCTAGATAGTCCAAGTGCCCTTTAGGGAACCAAGATAGTCCAAGGGCCCGCTATTAAACCTACATAGTCCATGGGCCCGCTAGTTAACCTACATAGTGCAAGTGTTCGCTAGTTAACCTACATATTCCAAGTGCCCGCTAGTTAACCTACATAATCTAAGTGCCCGTTAGCTAACCTAGATAGTCCAAGGGCCCGCTAGTTGACCTACATAGTCCAAGGGCCAGCTAGGTAACCTAGATAGTACAAGTGCCCGCTAGGGAACCTAGATAGTCCAAGTGCCTGTTAGCTAACCTAGATAGTCCAAGTGGCGGCTAGGTAACCTACAAAGTCCAAGTGCCCGTTCGTTAACCTAGATAATCCAAGTGCCCGCTAGGTAACCTAGACAGTCCAAGTGCCCGCTAGTTAACCTACATGGTCCAAGTGCCCGATAGGGAACCTACATAATCCAAGTGCCCGCTAGGCAACTTACATAGTCCAAGTGCCCGTTATTTAACCTAGATAGTCAAAGTGCCTGCTAGATAACCTAGATAGTCCAAGTGCCCGCTAGGTAACCTACATAGTCCAAGTGCCCGCTAGGTAACCTAAATAGTCCAAATGCCCGCTAGGGAAACTACATAGTCCAAGAGCCCGCTAGTTAACCTAGATCGTCCAAGTGCCTGCTAGTAAACCTACATAATCCATGGGCCCGCTAGTTAACCTACATAGTGCAAGGGCCCGCTAGTTAACCTAGATCGTGCAAGTGTCCGCTAGTTAACCTACATAGTCCAAGTGCCCGCAAGTTAACCTGTATACCAAGTGCCCGCTACGTAACCTAGTAAGTCCAAGGGCACGCTAGTTAACCTACATAGTACAAGTGCACGCTAGGGAGCCTAGATAGTCCAAGTGCCCGATCTGGAACATACATAGTCCAAGTGCCCGCTAGGGAATCTACATAGTCCAAGGGCCCGCTAGTTAACCTACATAGATCAAGGGCCCGCTAGTTAACCTACATAGTCTAAGGGCCCGCTAGTTAACCTACATCGTCCAAGGGCCCGCTAGTTAACCTAGATAGTCCAAGTGCCCGCTAGTTAACCTACACAGTCCATTGCCCGCTAGGTAACCTAGACAGTTCAAGTGACCACTAGGTTACCTACATAGTCTAAGTGCCTGTTCGTTAACCTCATAGTCCAAGCGCCCGCTAGGTAACCTATATAGTCCAAATGCCCGCTAGTGACCCTAATATTCCATGTGCCCTCTAGTTAACCTAGATAGTCCAAGTGCCTGCTAGTTAACCTAGATAGAGCAAGTGCCCGCTAGGGAACCTACCTAGTCCAAGTGCCCGATAGGGAACCTACATAGCCCAAGTGCCCGCTAGTTAACATAGATAGTCCAAGTACCCACTAGGAAACGTACATAGTCTAAATGCCTGCTAGTTAACGTACATAGTCCAAGTGCCCGCTAGGTAAGGTAGCTAGTCCAAGTGCCCGCTAGGGAACGTACATAGTCCAAGTGCCCGCTAGGTAACCTAGATATTCCAAGTGCCAGCTAGTTAACCTACATATTCCAAGTGCCTGCTAGGTAACATAGAGAGTCCAAGTGCCCACTAGTTAACCTACATAGTCCAAGGTCCCCCTAGGTAACCTAGATAGTCCAAATGCCCGCTAGGGTACCCACATAGTCCAAAGGCCCGCTAGGGAACCTACATAGTCCAAGTGCCCGTTAGTTAACCTAGATAATCCAAGTGCCCGCTAGGTAACCTAGATAGTCCAACAGCCCGGTAGGTATCCTACATACTCCAAGTACCCGCAAGTTAACCTATATAGTTCAAGTGCCTGCTAGGTAACCAAGATCGTCCAAGGGCCCCCTAGTTAGCCTACGTAGTCCAAGTGCCCGCTAGGTAACCCAGATAGTCCAAGTGCCCTTTAGGGAACCTAGATAGTCCAAGGGCCCGCTACTAAACCTACATAGTCCATGGGCCCGCTAGTTAACCTACATAGTGCAAGTGTCCGCTAGTGAACCTACATATTCCAAGTGCCCGCTAGTTAACCTACATAATCTAAGTGCCCGTTAGCTAACCTAGATAGTCCAAGGGCCCGCTAGTTGACCTACATAGTCCAAGTGCCAGCTAGGTAACCTAGATAGTACAAGTGCCCGCTAGGGAACCTAGATAGTCCAAGTGCCTGTTAGCTAACCTAGATAGTCCAAGTGGCGGCTAGGTAACCTACAAAGTCCAAGTGCCCGTTCGTTAACCTAGATAATCCAAGTGCCCGCTAGGTAACCTAGACAGTCCAAGTGCCCGCTAGTTAACCTACATGGTCCAAGTGCCCGATAGGGAACCTACATAATCCAAGTGCCCGCTAGGCAACTTACATAGTCCAAGTGCCCGTTATTTAACCTAGATAGTCAAAGTGCCTGCTAGATAACCTAGATAGTCCAAGTGCCCGCTAGGTAACCTACATAGTCCAAGTGCCCGCTAGGTAACCTAAATAGTCCAAATGCCCGCTAGGGAAACTACATAGTCCAAGAGCCCGCTAGTTAACCTAGATCGTCCAAGTGCCTGCTAGTAAACCTACATAATCCATGGGCCCGCTAGTTAACCTACATAGTGCAAGGGCCCGCTAGTTAACCTAGATCGTGCAAGTGTCCGCTAGTTAACCTACATAGTCCAAGTGCCCGCAAGTTAACCTGTATACCAAGTGCCCGCTACGTAACCTAGTAAGTCCAAGGGCACGCTAGTTAACCTACATAGTACAAGTGCACGCTAGGGAGCCTAGATAGTCCAAGTGCCCGATCTGGAACATACATAGTCCAAGTGCCCGCTAGGGAATCTACATAGTCCAAGGGCCCGCTAGTTAACCTACATAGATCAAGGGCCCGCTAGTTAACCTACATAGTCTAAGGGCCCGCTAGTTAACCTACATCGTCCAAGGGCCCGCTAGTTAACCTAGATAGTCCAAGTGCCCGCTAGTTAACCTACACAGTCCATTGCCCGCTAGGTAACCTAGACAGTTCAAGTGACCACTAGGTTACCTACATAGTCTAAGTGCCTGTTCGTTAACCTCATAGTCCAAGCGCCCGCTAGGTAACCTATATAGTCCAAATGCCCGCTAGTGACCCTAATATTCCATGTGCCCTCTAGTTAACCTAGATAGTCCAAGTGCCTGCTAGTTAACCTAGATAGAGCAAGTGCCCGCTAGGGAACCTACCTAGTCCAAGTGCCCGATAGGGAACCTACATAGCCCAAGTGCCCGCTAGTTAACATAGATAGTCCAAGTACCCACTAGGAAACGTACATAGTCTAAATGCCTGCTAGTTAACGTACATAGTCCAAGTGCCCGCTAGGTAAGGTAGCTAGTCCAAGTGCCCGCTAGGGAACGTACATAGTCCAAGTGCCCGCTAGGTAACCTAGATATTCCAAGTGCCAGCTAGTTAACCTACATATTCCAAGTGCCTGCTAGGTAACATAGAGAGTCCAAGTGCCCACTAGTTAACCTACATAGTCCAAGGTCCCCCTAGGTAACCTAGATAGTCCAAATGCTCGCTAGGGTACCCACATAGTCCAAAGGCACGCTAGGGAACCTACATAGTCCAAGTGCCCGTTAGTTAACCTAGATAATCCAAGTGCCCGCTAGGTAACCTAGATAGTCCAACAGCCCGGTAGGTATCCTACATACTCCAAGTACCCGCAAGTTAACCTATATAGTTCAAGTGCCTGCTAGGTAACCAAGATCGTCCAAGGGCCCCCTAGTTAGCCTACGTAGTCCAAGTGCCCGCTAGGTAACCCAGATAGTCCAAGTGCCCTTTAGGGAACCTAGATAGTCCAAGGGCCCGCTACTAAACCTACATAGTCCATGGGCCCGCTAGTTAACCTACATAGTGCAAGTGTCCGCTAGTTAACCTACATATTCCAAGTGCCCGCTAGTTAACCTACATAATCTAAGTCCCCGTTAGCTAACCTAGATTGTCCAAGTGGCGGCTAGGTAACCTACATAGTCCAAGTGCCCGTTCGTTAACCTAGATAATCCAAGTGCCCGCTAGGTAACTTAGACAGTCCAAGTGCCCGCTAGTTAACCTACATAGTCCAAGTGCCCAATCGGGAACCTACATAGTCCAAGGGCCCGCTAGTTAACCTACATAGTCCAAGGTCCGCTAGTGAACCTAGATAGTCCATGTGCTCGCTAGTTAACCTACATAGTACAAGGGCCCGCTAGTTTACCTAGATAGTCCAAGGGCCCGCTAGTTGACCTACATAGTCCAAGTGCCAGCTAGGTAACCTAGATAGTACAAGTGCCCGCTAGGGATCCTAGATAGTCCACGTTCCTGTTAGCTAACCTAGATAGTCCAAGTGGCGGCTAGGTAACCTACATAGTCCAAGTGCCCGTTCGTTAACCTAGATAATCCAAGTGCCCGCTAGGTAACTTAGACAGTCCAAGTGCCCGCTAGTTAACCTACATAGTCCAAGTGCCCGATAGGGAACCTACATACTCCAAGAAACCGCTAGGCAACGTAGATAGTTCAAGTGCCAGCTAGGTAACATAGATAGTCCACGTGCCCGCTAGGTAACCTACAAAGTCTAAGTGCCCGCTAGGTTATCTATATAGTCCAAATGCCCGCTAGGGAAGCTACATAGTCCAAGTGCCTGCTAGGTAACCTAGATTGTCCAAGTGCCCTCTAGTTTCCTAGATTGTCCAAGTGCTCGCTAGTTAACCTACATAGTACAAGGGCCCGCTAGTTGACCTAGATAGTCCAAGTGCCCGCTAGTTAACCTACAAAGTCTAAGTGCCCGCTAGGTTATCTATATAGTCCAAATGTCCGCTAGGGAACCTACATATTCCAAGTGCCCGCTAGGTAACCTAGATAGTACAAGGGCCCGCTAGTTGACCTAGATAGTCCTAGTGCCCGCTAGTTAACCTAGATAGTCCAAGTGCCGCTAGGTAACCTACATAGTCCAAGTGCCCCCTAGATAACCTTGACTGTCCAAGGGACCGCTAGGTAACCTAGATAGTCCAAGTGCCCGCTAGGTAACCAAGAGTCCAAGTGCTCGCTTATTAACCTACAGAGTCCACGTGCCCGCTATGTAACCTAGATAGTCAAAGTGCCCGTTAGGTAACCTAGATAGTTCAAATGCCCGCTAGGTAACTTACATTGTCCAATTTCCCGCTAGGTAACCTAGATAGTCCAAGTGCCCGTTACCTAACCTAGATAGTCCAAGTGCCCGTTAGGCAACCTACATAGTCCAGGAGCCCGTACGTTAATCTAGAAGTCCAATTGCCCGCTAGGTAACCTACATAGTCCAAGTGCCCGCTAGGTAATCTAGATAGTCCAAGTGCCCGTTATCTAACCTAGATAGTCCAAGTGCCCGCTAGGTTACCTACATATTCCAAGTGCCCGTTCGTTAACCTAGATAGTCCAAGTGCCCACTAGGTAACCTACATAGTCCAAGTGCACGCTAGGTAACCTATATAGTCCAAGTGCCCGCTAGGTAACCTAGATAGTCCAAGTGCCCTTAGGGAACCTAGATAGTACAAGGGCCGGCTAGTAAACCTACATAGTGCATGGGCCCGCTAGTTACCTATATAGTTCAAGTGTCCGCAAGTTAACCTTCATATTCCAAGTGCCCGCTAGTCGACCTACATAGTCCAAGTGCCCGTTCATTAACCTAGATAGTCCAAGTGCCCATTACCTAAACTAGATAGTCCAAGTGCCCGCTAGGTTACCTGCATATTCCAAGTGCCCGTTCATTAACCTAGATAGTCCAAGTGCCCGCTAGGTAACCTAGATAGTCCAAGTTCCCGTTCGTTAACCTAGATAGTCCAAGTGCCCACTAGGTAACCTACATAGTCCAAGTGCACGCTAGGTAACCTATATAGTCCAAGTGCCCGCTAGGTAACCTAGATAGTCCAAGTGCCCTTTAGGGAACCTAGATAGTCCAAGGGTCCGCTAGTTAACCTACATAATCCAAGGGCTCACTTGTTAACTTTGATAGTCCAAGTGCCCGCTAGTTAACCTCGATTGTCCAAGTGCCTGCTAGTTAACCTACATAGTCCAAGGGCCCACTAGTTAACCTAGATAGTCTAAGTGTCCTCTAGTTAACCTACATAGACCAAGTGCCCGCTAGTTAACCTATATACCAAGTGCCCGCTACATAACCTAGATAGTCCAAGGCCACGCTAGTTAACCTACATAGTCCAAGTGCCCGCTAGGCAACCTAGATAGTCCAAGTGCCCGCTAAGGAAATTACATAGTCCAAGTGCATGCTAGTTAACCTAGATAGTCCAAGTGCCCACTAGTTAACCTGGATAGACCAAGTGCCTGCTAGGTAACCTACATAGTGCAAGTATCCGCTAGTTAACATACATATTCCAAGTGCCCGCTAGTTAACATAGATAGTTCAAATACCCGCTAGTTAACCTAGATCGTCCATGTACCCGCTAGTTAACCTAGATTGTCCAAGTGACTGCTAGTTAATCTACATAGTCCAAGGGCCCACTAGTTGACCTAGATAGTCCAAGTGTCCTTTAGTTAACCTACATAGTCCAAGTGCCCGTTAGTTAACCTAGATTGTCCAAGTGCCTGCTAATTAACCTACATAGTCCAAGTGCCCGCTAGGCAACCTAGATAGTCCAAGTGCCCGCTAAGGAACCTACATAGTCCAAGTGCATGGTAGTTAACCTAGATATTCCAAGTGCCCGCTAGTTAACCTAGATAGTCCAAGTGCCTGCTAGGTAACCTACATATTCCGAGTGCCCGCTAGTTAACATAGATAGTCCAAGTGCCCGCTAGGGAACCTACATTGTCCAAGTGCATGGTAGTTAACCTAGATATTCCAAGTGCCCGCTAGTTAACCTAGATAGTCCAAGTGCCTGCTAGGTAACCTACATATTCCAAGTGCCCGCTAGTTAACATAGATAGTCCAAGTGCCCGCTAGGTAACCTAGATAGTGCAAGTGCCCGCTAATTAACCTAGATAGTTCAAGTACCCGCTAGGTAACCTAGATCGTCCAAGGGCCCCCTAGTTAGCCTACATATTCAAGTGCCCGCTAGGTAACCTAGATAGTCCAAGTGCCCGTTCGGTAATCTAGATAGTCCAAGTGCCTTTTAGGGAACCTAGATAGTCCAAGGGCCCGCTATTAAACCTACATAGTCCATGCGCCCGCTAGTTAACCTACATAGTGCAAGTGTTCGCTAGTTAACCTACATATTCCAAGTGCCCGCTAGTTAACCTACATAATCTAAGTGCCCGTTAGCTAACCTAGATAGTCCAAGGGCCCGCTAGTTGACCTACATAGTCCAAGGGCCAGCTAGGTAACCTAGATAGTACAAGTGCCCGCTAGGGAACCTAGATAGTCCAAGTGCCTGTTAGCTAACCTAGATAGTCCAAGTGGCGGCTAGGTAACCTACAAAGTCCAAGTGCCCGTTCGTTAACCTAGATAATCCAAGTGCCCGCTAGGTAACCTAGACAGTCCAAGTGCCCGCTAGTTAACCTACATGGTCCAAGTGCCCGATAGGGAACCTACATAATCCAAGTGCCCCCTAGGCAACTTACATAGTCCAAGTGCCCGTTATTTAACCTAGATAGTCAAAGTGCCTGCTAGATAACCTAGATAGTCCAAGTGCCCGCTAGGTAACCTACATAGTCCAAGTGCCCCCTAGGTAACCTAAATAGTCCAAATGCCCGCTAGGGAAACTACATAGTCCAAGAGCCCGCTAGTTAACCTAGATCGTCCAAGTGCCTGCTAGTAAACCTACATAATCCATGGGCCCGCTAGTTAACCTACATAGTGCAAGGGCCCGCTAGTTAACCTAGATCGTGCAAGTGTCCGCTAGTTAACCTACATAGTCCAAGTGCCCGCAAGTTAACCTGTATACCAAGTGCCCGCTACGTAACCTAGAAAGTCCAAGGGCACGCTAGTTAACCTACATAGTACAAGTGCACGCTAGGGAGCCTAGATAGTCCAAGTGCCTGCTCTGGAACATACATAGTCCAAGTGCCCGCTAGGGAATCTACATAGTCCAAGGGCCCGCTAGTTAACCTACATAGTCCAAGTACACGCTAGTTAACCTAGATCTTCCAAGTGCCCGCTAGTTAACCTACATAGATCAAGGGCCCGCTAGTTAACCTACATAGTCTAAGGGCCCGCTAGTTAACCTACATCGTCCAAGGGCCCGCTAGTTAACCTAGATAGTCCAAGTGCCCGCTAGTTAACCTACACAGTCCATTGCCCGCTAGGTAACCTAGACAGCTCAAGTGACCACTAGGTTACCTACATTGTCTAAGTGCCTGTTCGTTAACCTCATAGTCCTTTGCCCGCTAGGTAACCTATATAGTCCAAGTGCCCGCTAGTCGACCTACATAGTCCAAGTGCCCGTTCGTTAACCTAGATAGTCCAAGTGCCCATTACCTAACCTAGATAGTCCAAGTGCCCGCTAGGTTACCTGCATATTCCAAGTGCCCGTTCGTTAACCTAGATAGTCCAAGTGCCCGCTAGGTAACCTAGATAGTCCAAGTTCCCGTTCGGTAACCTAGATAGTCCAAGTGCCCACTAGGTAACCTACATAGTCCATGTGCACGCTAGGTAACCTATATAGTCCAAGTGCCCGCTAGGTAACCTACATAGTCCAAGGGCCCACTAGTTAACCTAGATAGTCTAAGTGTCCTCTAGTTAACCTACATAGACCAAGTGCCCGCTAGTTAACCTATATACCAAGTGCCCGCTACATAACCTAGATAGTCCAAGGCCACGCTAGTTAACCTACATAGTCCAAGTGCCCGCTAGGCAACCTAGATAGTCCAAGTGCCCGCTAAGGAAATTACATTGTCCAAGTGCATGCTAGTTAACCTAGATAGTCCAAGTGCCCACTAGTTAACCTAGATAGACCAAGTGCCTGCTAGGTAACCTACATAGTGCAAGTATCCGCTAGTTAACATACATATTCCAAGTGCCCGCTAGTTAACATAGATAGTTCAAAACCCGCTAGTTAACCTAGATCGTCCATGTGCCCGCTAGTTAACCTAGATTGTCCAAGTGACTGCTAGCTAATCTACATAGTCCAAGGGCCCACTAGTTGACCTAGATAGTCCAAGTGTCCTTTAGTTAACCTACATAGTACAAGTGCCCGTTAGTTAACCTAGATTGTCCAAGTGCCTGCTAATTAACCTACATAGTCCAAGTGCCCGCTAGGCAACCTAGATAGTCCAAGTGCCCGCTAAGGAACCTACATAGTCCAAGTGCATGGTAGTTAACCTAGATATTCCAAGTGCCCGCTAGTTAACCTAGATAGTCCAAGTGCCCGCTAGGTTACCTGCATATTCCAAGTGCCCGTTCGTTAACCTAGATAGTCCAAGTGCCCACTAGGTAACCTACATAGTCCAAGTGCACGCTAGGTAACCTATATAGTCCAAGTGCCCGCTAGGTAACCTAGATAGTCCAAGTGCCCTTAGGGAACTAGATAGTACAAGGGCCCGCTAGTAAACCTACATAGTGCATGGGCCCGCTAGTTACCTATATAGTTCAAGTGTCCGCAAGTTAACCTTCATATTCCAAGTGCCCGCTAGTCGACCTACATAGTCCAAGTGCCCGTTCGTTAACCTAGATAGTCCAAGTGCCCATTACCTAACCTAGATAGTCCAAGTGCCCGCTAGGTTACCTGCATATTCCAAGTGCCCGTTCATTAACCTAGATAGTCCAAGTGCCCGCTAGGTAACCTAGATAGTCCAAGTTCCCGTTCGTTAACCTAGATAGTCCAAGTGCCCACTAGGTAACCTACATAGTCCAAGTGCACGCTAGGTAACCTATATAGTCCAAGTGTCCGCTAGGTAACCTAGATAGTCCAAGTGCCCTTTAGGGAACCTAGATAGTCCAAGGGCCCGCTAGTTAACCTACATAATCCAAGGGCTCACTTGTTAACTTTGATAGTCCAAGTGCCCGCTAGTTAACCTCGATTGTCCAAGTGCCTGCTAGTTAACCTACATAGTCCAAGGGCCCACTAGTTAACCTAGATAGTCTAAGTGTCCTCTAGTTAACCTACATAGACCAAGTGCCCGCTAGTTAACCTATATACCAAGTGCCCGCTACATAACCTAGATAGTCCAAGGCCACGCTAGTTAACCTACATAGTCCAAGTGCCCGCTAGGCAACCTAGATAGTCCAAGTGCCCGCTAAGGAAATTACATAGTCCAAGTGCATGCTAGTTAACCTAGATAGTGCAAGTGCCCACTAGTTAACCTGGATAGACCAAGTGCCTGCTAGGTAACCTACATAGTGCAAGTATCCGCTAGTTAACATACATATTCCAAGTGCCCGCTAGTTAACATAGATAGTTCAAATACCCGCTAGTTAACCTAGATCGTCCATGTGCCCGCTAGTTAACCTAGATTGTCCAAGTGACTGCTAGTTAATCTACATAGTCCAAGGGCCCACTAGTTGACCTAGATAGTCCAAGTGCCCGTTAGTTTACCTAGATTGTCCAAGTGCCTGCTAATTAACCTACATAGTCCAAGTGCCCGCTAGGCAACCTAGATAGTCCAAGTGCCCGCTAAGGAACCTACATAGTCCAAGTGCATGGTAGTTAACCTAGATATTCCAAGTGCCCGCTAGTTAACCTAGATAGTCCAAGTGCCTGCTAGGTAACCTACATATTCCGAGTGCCCGCTAGTTAACATAGATAGTCCAAGTGCCCGCTAGGGAACCTACATAGTCTAAGTGCATGGTAGTTAACCTAGATATTCCAAGTGCCCGCTAGTTAACCTAGATAGTCCAAGTGCCTGCTAGGTAACCTACATATTCCAAGTGCCCGCTAGTTAACATAGATAGTCCAAGTGCCCGCTAGGTAACCTAGATAGTGCAAGTGCCCGCTAATTAACCTAGATAGTTCAAGTACCCGTTAGGTAACCTAGATCGTCCAAGGGCCCCCTAGTTAGCCTACATAGTCAAGTGCCCGCTAGGTAACCTAGATAGTCCAAGTGCCCGTTCGGTAACCTAGGTAGTCCAAGTGCCTTTTAGGGAACCTAGATAGTCCAAGGGCCCGCTATTAAACATACATAGTCCATGCGCCCGCTAGTTAACCTACATAGTGCAAGTGTTCGCTAGTTAACCTACATATTCCAAGTGCCCGCTAGTTAACCTACATAATCTAAGTGCCCGTTAGCTAACCTAGATAGTCCAAGGGCCCGCTAGTTGACCTACATAGTCCAAGTGCCAGCTAGGTAACCTAGATAGTACAAGTGCCCGCTAGGGAACCTAGATAGTCCAAGTGCCTGTTAGCTAACCTAGATAGTCCAAGTGGCGGCTAGGTAACCTACAAAGTCCAAGTGCCCGTTCGTTAACCTAGATAATCCAAGTGCCCGCTAGGTAACCTAGACAGTCCAAGTGCCCGCTAGTTAACCTACATGGTCCAAGTGCCCGATAGGGAACCTACATAATCCAAGTGCCCGCTAGGCAACTTACATAGTCCAAGTGCCCGTTATTTAACCTAGATAGTCAAAGTGCCTGCTAGATAACCTAGATAGTCCAAGTGCCCGCTAGGTAACCTACATAGTCCAAGTGCCCCCTAGGTAACCTAAATAGTCCAAATGCCTGCTAGGGAAACTACATAGTCCAAGAGCCCGCTAGTTAACCTAGATCGTCCAAGTGCCTGCTAGTAAACCTACATAATCCATGGGCCCGCTAGTTAACCTACATAGTGCAAGGGCCCGCTAGTTAACCTAGATCGTGCAAGTGTCCGCTAGTTAACCTACATAGTCCAAGTGCCCGCAAGTTAACCTGTATACCAAGTGCCCGCTACGTAACCTAGAAAGTCCAAGGGCACGCTAGTTAACCTACATAGTACAAGTGCACGCTAGTTAACCTAGATCTTCCAAGTGCCCGATAGTTAACCTACATAGATCAAGGGCCCGCTAGTTAACCTACATAGTCTAAGGGCCCGCTAGTTAACCTACATCGTCCAAGGGCCCGCTAGTTAACCTAGATAGTCCAAGTGCCCGCTAGTTAACCTACACAGTCCATTGCCCGCTAGGTAACCTAGACAGTTCAAGTGACCACTAGGTTACCTACATAGTCTAAGTGCCTGTTCGTTAACCTCATAGTCCTTTGCCCGCTAGGTAACCTATATAGTCCAAGTGCCCGCTAGTCGACCTACATAGTCCAAGTGCCCGTTCGTTAACCTAGATAGTCCAAGTGCCCATTACCTAACCTAGATAGTCCAAGTGCCCGCTAGGTTACCTGCATATTCCAAGTGCCCGTTCGTTAACCTAGATAGTCCAAGTGCCCGCTAGGTAACCTAGATAGTCCAAGTTCCCGTTCGGTAACCTAGATAGTCCAAGTGCCCACTAGGTAACCTACATAGTCCAAGTGCACGCTAGGTAACCTACATAGTCCAAGAGCCCACTAGTTAACCTAGATAGTCTAAGTGTCCTCTAGTTAACCTACATAGACCAAGTGCCCGCTAGTTAACCTATATACCAAGTGCCCGCTACATAACCTAGATAGTCCAAGGCCACGCTAGTTAACCTACATAGTCCAAGTGCCCGTTCGTTAACCTAGATAGTCCAAGTGCCCGCTAGGTAACCTAGATAGTCCAAGTTCCCGTTCGGTAACCTAGATAGTCCAAGTGCCCACTAGGTAACCTACATAGTCCAAGTGCCCGCTAGGTAACCTACATAGTCCAAGGGCCCACTAGTTAACCTAGATAGTCTAAGTGTCCTCTAGTTAACCTACATAGACCAAGTGCCCGCTAGTTAACCTATATACCAAGTGCCCGCTACATAACCTAGATAGTCCAAGGCCACGCTAGTTAACCTACATAGTCCAAGTGCCCGCTAGGCAACCTAGATAGTCCAAGTGCCCGCTAAGGAAATTACATAGTCCAAGTGCATGCTAGTTAACCTAGATAGTCCAAGTGCCCACTAGTTAACCTAGATAGACCAAGTGCCTGCTAGGTAACCTACATAGTGCAAGTATCCGCTAGTTAACATACATATTCCAAGTGCCCGCTAGTTAACATAGATCGTCCATGTGCCCGCTAGTTAACCTAGATTGTCCAAGTGACTGCTAGTTAATCTACATAGTCCAAGGGCCCACTAGTTGACCTAGATAGTCCAAGTGTCCTTTAGTTAACCTACATAGTCCAAGTGCCCGTTAGTTAACCTAGATTGTCCAAGTGCCTGCTAATTAACCTACATAGTCCAAGTGCCCGCTAGGCAACCTAGATAGTCCAAGTGCCCGCTAAGGAACCTACATAGTCCAAGTGCATGGTAGTTAACCTAGATATTCCAAGTGCCCGCTAGTTAACCTAGATAGTCCAAGTGCCTGCTAAGTAACCTACATATTCCGAGTGCCCGCTAGTTAACATAGATAGTCCAAGTGCCCGCTAGGGAACCTACATAGTCCAAGTGCATGGTAGTTAACCTAGATATTCCAAGTGCCCGCTAGTTAACCTAGATAGTCCAAGTGCCTGCTAGGTAACCTACATATTCCAAGTGCCCGCTAGTTAACATAGATAGTCCAAGTGCCCGCTAGGTAACCTAGATAGTGCAAGTGCCCGCTAGTTAACCTAGATAGTTCAAGTACCCGCTAGGTAACCTAGATCGTCCAAGGGCCCCCTAGTTAGCCTACATAGTCAAGTGCCCGCTAGGTAACCTAGATAGTCCAAGTGCCCGTTCTGTAACCTAGATTGTCCAAGTGCCCTTTAGGGAACCAAGATAGTCCAAGGGCCCGCTATTAAACCTACATAGTCCATGCGCCCGCTAGTTAACCTACATAGTGCAAGTGTTCGCTAGTTAACCTACATATTCCAAGTGCCCGCTAGTTAACCTACATAATCTAAGTGCCCGTTAGCTAACCTAGATAGTCCAAGGGCCCGCTAGTTGACCTACATAGTCCAAGTGCCAGCTAGGTAACCTAGATAGTACAAGTGCCCGCTAGGGAACCTAGATAGTCCAAGTGCCTGTTAGCTAACCTAGATAGTCCAAGTGGCGGCTAGGTAACCTACAAAGTCCAAGTGCCCGTTCGTTAACCTAGATAATCCAAGTGCCCGCTAGGTAACCTAGACAGTCCAAGTGCCCGCTAGTTAACCTACATGGTCCAAGTGCCCGATAGGGAACCTACATAATCCAAGTGCCCGCTAGGCAACTTACATAGTCCAAGTGCCCGTTATTTAACCTAGATAGTCAAAGTGCCTGCTAGATAACCTAGATAGTCCAAGTGCCCGCTAGGTAACCTACATAGTCCAAGTGCCCGCTAGGTAACCTAAATAGTCCAAATGCCCGCTAGGGAAACTACATAGTCCAAGAGCCCGCTAGTTAACCTAGATCGTCCAAGTGCCTGCTAGTAAACCTACATAATCCATGGGCCCGCTAGTTAACCTACATAGTGCAAGGGCCCGCTAGTTAACCTAGATCGTGCAAGTGTCCGCTAGTTAACCTACATAGTCCAAGTGCCCGCAAGTTAACCTGTATACCAAGTGCCCGCTACGTAACCTAGTAAGTCCAAGGGCACGCTAGTTAACCTACATAGTACAAGTGCACGCTAGGGAGCCTAGATAGTCCAAGTGCCCGATCTGGAACATACATAGTCCAAGTGCCCGCTAGGGAATCTACATAGTCCAAGGGCCCGCTAGTTAACCTACATAGATCAAGGGCCCGCTAGTTAACCTACATAGTCTAAGGGCCCGCTAGTTAACCTACATCGTCCAAGGGCCCGCTAGTTAACCTAGATAGTCCAAGTGCCCGCTAGTTAACCTACACAGTCCATTGCCCGCTAGGTAACCTAGACAGTTCAAGTGACCACTAGGTTACCTACATAGTCTAAGTGCCTGTTCGTTAACCTCATAGTCCAAGTGCCCGCTAGGTAACCTATATAGTCCAAATGCCCGCTAGTGACCCTAATATTCCATGTGCCCTCTAGTTAACCTAGATAGTCCAAGTGCCTGCTAGTTAACCTAGATAGAGCAAGTGCCCGCTAGGGAACCTACCTAGTCCAAGTGCCCGATAGGGAACCTACATAGCCCAAGTGCCCGCTAGTTAACATAGATAGTCCAAGTACCCACTAGGAAACGTACATAGTCTAAATGCCTGCTAGTTAACGTACATAGTCCAAGTGCCCGCTAGGTAAGGTAGATAGTCCAAGTGCCCGCTAGGGAACGTACATAGTCCAAGTGCCCGCTAGGTAACCTAGATATTCCAAGTGCCAGCTAGTTAACCTACATATTCCAAGTGCCTGCTAGGTAACATAGAGAGTCCAAGTGCCCACTAGTTAACCTACATAGTCCAAGGTCCCCCTAGGTAACCTAGATAGTCCAAATGCCCGCTAGGGTACCCACATAGTCCAAAGGCCCGCTAGGGAACCTACATAGTCCAAGTGCCCGTTAGTTAACCTAGATAATCCAAGTGCCCGCTAGGTAACCTAGATAGTCCAACAGCCCGGTAGGTATCCTACATACTCCAAGTACCCGCAAGTTAACCTATATAGTTCAAGTGCCTGCTAGGTAACCAAGATCGTCCAAGGGCCCCCTAGTTAGCCTACGTAGTCCAAGTGCCCGCTAGGTAACCCAGATAGTCCAAGTGCCCTTTAGGGAACCTAGATAGTCCAAGGGCCCGCTACTAAACCTACATAGTCCATGGGCCCGCTAGTTAACCTACATAGTGCAAGTGTCCGCTAGTTAACCTACATATTCCAAGTGCCCGCTAGTTAACCTACATAATCTAAGTCCCCGTTAGCTAACCTAGATTGTCCAAGTGGCGGCTAGGTAACCTACATAGTCCAAGTGCCCGTTCGTTAACCTAGATAATCCAAGTGCCCGCTAGGTAACTTAGACAGTCCAAGTGCCCGCTAGTTAACCTACATAGTCCAAGTGCCCAATCGGGAACCTACATAGTCCAAGGGCCCGCTAGTTAACCTACATAGTCCAAGGTCCGCTAGTGAACCTAGATAGTCCATGTGCTCGCTAGTTAACCTACATAGTACAAGGGCCCGCTAGTTTACCTAGATAGTCCAAGGGCCCGCTAGTTGACCTACATAGTCCAAGTGCCAGCTAGGTAACCTAGATAGTACAAGTGCCCGCTAGGGATCCTAGATAGTCCACGTTCCTGTTAGCTAACCTAGATAGTCCAAGTGGCGGCTAGGTAACCTACATAGTCCAAGTGCCCATTCGTTAACCTAGATAATCCAAGTGCCCGCTAGGTAACTTAGACAGTCCAAGTGCCCGCTAGTTAACCTACATAGTCCAAGTGCCCGATAGGGAACCTACATACTCCAAGAAACCGCTAGGCAACGTAGATAGTTCAAGTGCCAGCTAGGTAACATAGATAGTCCAAGTGCCCGCTAGGTAACCTACAAAGTCTAAGTGCCCGCTAGGTTATCTATATAGTCCAAATGCCCGCTAGGGAACCTACATAGTCCAAGTGCCTGCTAGGTAACCTAGATTGTCCAAGTGCCCTCTAGTTTCCTAGATTGTCCAAGTGCTCGCTAGTTAACCTACATAGTACAAGGGCCCGCTAGTTGACCTAGATAGTCCAAGTGCCCGCTAGTTAACCTACAAAGTCTAAGTGCCCGCTAGGTTATCTATATAGTCCAAATGTCCGCTAGGGAACCTACATATTCCAAGTGCCCGCTAGGTAACCTAGATAGTACAAGGGCCCGCTAGTTGACCTAGATAGTCCTAGTGCCCGCTAGTTAACCTAGATAGTCCAAGTGCCGCTAGGTAACCTACATAGTCCAAGTGCCCCCTAGATAACCTTGACTGTCCAAGGGACCGCTAGGTAACCTAGATAGTCCAAGTGCCCGCTAGGTAACCAAGAGTCCAAGTGCTCGCTTATTAACCTACAGAGTCCACGTGCCCGCTATGTAACCTAGATAGTCAAAGTGCCCGTTAGGTAACCTAGATAGTTCAAATGCCCGCTAGGTAACTTACATTGTCCAATTTCCCGCTAGGTAACCTAGATAGTCCAAGTGCTCGTTACCTAATCTAGATAGTCCAAGTGTCCGTTACCTAACCTAGATAGTCCAAGTGCCCGCTAGGTTACCTGCATATTCCAAGTGCCCGTTCGTTAACCTAGATAGTCCAAGTGCCCACTAGGTAACCTACATAGTCCAAGTGCACGCTAAGTAACCTATATAGTCCAAGTGCCCGCTAGGTAACCTAGATAGTCCAAGGGCCCGCTAGTTAACCTACATAGTCCAAGGGCTCACTTGTTAACTTTGATAGTCCAAGTGCCCGCTAGTTAACCTAGATAGACCAAGTGCCTGCTAGGTAACCTACATAGTGCAAGTATCCGCTAGTTAACATACATATTCCAAGTGCCCGCTAGTTAACATAGATCGTCCATGTGCCCGCTAGTTAACCTAGATTGTCCAAGTGACTGCTAGTTAATCTACATAGTCCAAGGGCCCACTAGTTGACCTAGATAGTCCAAGTGTCCTTTAGTTAACCTACATAGTCCAAGTGCCCGTTAGTTAACCTAGATTGTCCAAGTGCCTGCTAATTAACCTACATAGTCCAAGTGCCCGCTAGGCAACCTAGATAGTCCAAGTGCCCGCTAAGGAACCTACATAGTCCAAGTGCATGGTAGTTAACCTAGATATTCCAAGTGCCCGCTAGTTAACCTAGATAGTCCAAGTGCCTGCTAAGTAACCTACATATTCCGAGTGCCCGCTAGTTAACATAGATAGTCCAAGTGCCCGCTAGGGAACCTACATAGTCCAAGTGCATGGTAGTTAACCTAGATATTCCAAGTGCCCGCTAGTTAACCTAGATAGTCCAAGTGCCTGCTAGGTAACCTACATATTCCAAGTGCCCGCTAGTTAACATAGATAGTCCAAGTGCTCGCTAGGTAACCTAGATAGTGCAAGTGCCCGCTAGTTAACCTAGATAGTTCAAGTACCCGCTAGGTAACCTAGATCGTCCAAGGGCCCCCTAGTTAGCCTACATAGTCAAGTGCCCGCTAGGTAACCTAGATAGTCCAAGTGCCCGTTCTGTAACCTAGATTGTCCAAGTGCCCTTTAGGGAACCAAGATAGTCCAAGGGCCCGCTATTAAACCTACATAGTCCATGCGCCCGCTAGTTAACCTACATAGTGCAAGTGTTCGCTAGTTAACCTACATATTCCAAGTGCCCGCTAGTTAACCTACATAATCTAAGTGCCCGTTAGCTAACCTAGATAGTCCAAGGGCCCGCTAGTTGACCTACATAGTCCAAGTGCCAGCTAGGTAACCTAGATAGTACAAGTGCCCGCTAGGGAACCTAGATAGTCCAAGTGCCTGTTAGCTAACCTAGATAGTCCAAGTGGCGGCTAGGTAACCTACAAAGTCCAAGTGCCCGTTCGTTAACCTAGATAATCCAAGTGCCCGCTAGGTAACCTAGACAGTCCAAGTGCCCGCTAGTTAACCTACATGGTCCAAGTGCCCGATAGGGAACCTACATAATCCAAGTGCCCGCTAGGCAACTTACATAGTCCAAGTGCCCGTTATTTAACCTAGATAGTCAAAGTGCCTGCTAGATAACCTAGATAGTCCAAGTGCCCGCTAGGTAACCTACATAGTCCAAGTGCCCGCTAGGTAACCTAAATAGTCCAAATGCCCGCTAGGGAAACTACATAGTCCAAGAGCCCGCTAGTTAACCTAGATCGTCCAAGTGCCTGCTAGTAAACCTACATAATCCATGGGCCCGCTAGTTAACCTACATAGTGCAAGGGCCCGCTAGTTAACCTAGATCGTGCAAGTGTCCGCTAGTTAACCTACATAGTCCAAGTGCCCGCAAGTTAACCTGTATACCAAGTGCCCGCTACGTAACCTAGTAAGTCCAAGGGCACGCTAGTTAACCTACATAGTACAAGTGCACGCTAGGGAGCCTAGATAGTCCAAGTGCCCGATCTGGAACATACATAGTCCAAGTGCCCGCTAGGGAATCTACATAGTCCAAGGGCCCGCTAGTTAACCTACATAGATCAAGGGCCCGCTAGTTAACCTACATAGTCTAAGGGCCCGCTAGTTAACCTACATCGTCCAAGGGCCCGCTAGTTAACCTAGATAGTCCAAGTGCCCGCTAGTTAACCTACACAGTCCATTGCCCGCTAGGTAACCTAGACAGTTCAAGTGACCACTAGGTTACCTACATAGTCTAAGTGCCTGTTCGTTAACCTCATAGTCCAAGTGCCCGCTAGGTAACCTATATAGTCCAAATGCCCACTAGTGACCCTAATATTCCATGTGCCCTCTAGTTAACCTAGATAGTCCAAGTGCCTGCTAGTTAACCTAGATAGAGCAAGTGCCCGCTAGGGAACCTACCTAGTCCAAGTGCCCGATAGGGAACCTACATAGCCCAAGTGCCCGCTAGTTAACATAGATAGTCCAAGTACCCACTAGGAAACGTACATAGTCTAAATGCCTGCTAGTTAACGTACATAGTCCAAGTGCCCGCTAGGTAAGGTAGATAGTCCAAGTGCCCGCTAGGGAACGTACATAGTCCAAGTGCCCGCTAGGTAACCTAGATATTCCAAGTGCCAGCTAGTTAACCTACATATTCCAAGTGCCTGCTAGGTAACATAGAGAGTCCAAGTGCCCACTAGTTAACCTACATAGTCCAAGGTCCCCCTAGGTAACCTAGATAGTCCAAATGCCCGCTAGGGTACCCACATAGTCCAAAGGCCCGCTAGGGAACCTACATAGTCCAAGTGCCCGTTAGTTAACCTAGATAATCCAAGTGCCCGCTAGGTAACCTAGATAGTCCAACAGCCCGGTAGGTATCCTACATACTCCAAGTACCCGCAAGTTAACCTATATAGTTCAAGTGCCTGCTAGGTAACCAAGATCGTCCAAGGGCCCCCTAGTTAGCCTACGTAGTCCAAGTGCCCGCTAGGTAACCCAGATAGTCCAAGTGCCCTTTAGGGAACCTAGATAGTCCAAGGGCCCGCTACTAAACCTACATAGTCCATGGGCCCGCTAGTTAACCTACATAGTGCAAGTGTCCGCTAGTTAACCTACATATTCCAAGTGCCCGCTAGTTAACCTACATAATTTAAGTCCCCGTTAGCTAACCTAGATAGTCCAAGGGCCCGCTAGTTGACCTACATCGTCCAAGTGCCAGGTAGGTAACCTAGATAGTACAAGTGCCCGCGAGGGATCCTAGATAGTCCAAGTGCCTGTTAGCTAACCTAGATTGTCCAAGTGGCGGCTAGGTAACCTACATAGTCCAAGTGCCCGTTCGTTAACCTAGATAATCCAAGTGCCCGCTAGGTAACTTAGACAGTCCAAGTGCCCGCTAGTTAACCTACATAGTCCAAGTGCCCAATCGGGAACCTACATAGTCCAAGGGCCCGCTAGTTAACCTACATAGTCCAAGGTCCGCTAGTGAACCTAGATAGTCCATGTGCTCGCTAGTTAACCTACATAGTACAAGGGCCCGCTAGTTTACCTAGATAGTCCAAGGGCCCGCTAGTTGACCTACATAGTCCAAGTGCCAGCTAGGTAACCTAGATAGTACAAGTGCCCGCTAGGGATCCTAGATAGTCCACGTTCCTGTTAGCTAACCTAGATAGTCCAAGTGGCGGCTAGGTAACCTACATAGTCCAAGTGCCCGTTCGTTAACCTAGATAATCCAAGTGCCCGCTAGGTAACTTAGACAGTCTAAGTGCCCGCTAGTTAACCTACATAGTCCAAGTGCCCGATAGGGAACCTACATACTCCAAGAAACCGCTAGGCAACGTAGATAGTTCAAGTGCCAGCTAGGTAACATAGATAGTCCAAGTGCCTGCTAGGTAACCTACAAAGTCTAAGTGCCCGCTAGGTTATCTATATAGTCCAAATGCCCGCTAGGGAACCTACATAGTCCAAGTGCCTGCTAGGTAACCTAGATTGTCCAAGTGCCCTCTAGTTTCCTAGATAGTCCAAGTGCTCGCTAGTTAACCTACATAGTACAAGGGCCCGCTAGTTGACCTAGATAGTCCAAGTGCCCGCTAGTTAACCTACAAAGTCTAAGTGCCCGCTAGGTTATCTATATAGTCCAAATGTCCGCTAGGGAACCTACATATTCCAAGTGCCCACTAGGTAACCTACATAGTCCAAGTGCACTCTAGGTAACTTATATAGTCCAAGTGCCCGCTAGGTAACCTAGATAGTCCAAGGGCCCGCTAGTTAACCTACATAGTCCAAGGGCTCACTTGTTAACTTTGATAGTCCAAGTGCCCGCTAGTTAACCTAGATTGTCCAAGTGCCTGCTAGTTAACCTACATAGTCTAAGGGCCCACTAGTTAACCTAGATAGTCCAAGTGTCCTCTAGTTAACCTACATAGTCCAAGTGCCCGCTAGGTAACCTAGATAGTCCAAGGGCCCGCTTGTTAACCTACATAGTCCAAGGGCTCACTTGTTAACTTTGATAGTCCAAGTGCCCGCTAGTTAACCTAGATTGTCCAAGTGCCTGCTAGTTAACCTACATAGTCTAAGGGCCCACTAGTTAACCTAGATAGTCCAAGTGTCCTCTAGTTAACCTACATAGTCCAAGTGCCCGCTAGGTAACCTAGATAGTCCAAGGGCCCGCTTCTTAACCTACATAGTCCGAGGGCTCACTTGTTAACTTTGATAGTCAAAGTGCCCGTTAGTTAACCTAGATCGTCCAAGTGCCCGCTAGTTAACCTAGATTGTCCAAGTGCCTGCTAGTTAACCTAGATAGTCCAAGTGCCCGCTAGTTAACCTAGATAGTCCAAGTGCCTGCTAGGTAACCTACATAGTGCAAGTGTCCGCTAGTTAACCTACATATTCCACGTGCCCGCTAGTTAACATAGACAGCCCAAGTGCCCCAAGGGAACGTACATAGTCCAAGTGCCCGCTAGGTAACCTAGATAGTGCAAGTGCCAGCTAGTTAACCTAGATAGTTCAAGTACCCGCTAGGTAACCTAGATCGTCCAAGGGCCCCCTAGTTAGCCTACATAGTCCAAGTGCCCGCTAGGTAACCTAGATAGTCTAAGTGCCCGTTCCGTAACCTAGATAGTCCAAGTGCCCTTAAGGGAACGTAGATAGTCCAAGGGCCCTATAATAAACCTACATAGTCCAAGTGCCCGTTCGTTATCCTAGATAATCCAAGTGCCCGCTAGGTAACCTAGACAGTCCAAGTGCCCGCTAATTAACCTACATAGTCCAAGTGCCCGATAGGGAACCTACATAGTCCAAGTGCCCTTAAGTTAACCTAGATAGTCAAAGTGCCTGCTAGGTAACCTAGATAGTCCAAGTTCCCGCTAGGTAATCTACATAGTCCATTTGCCCGCTAGGTAACCTAAATAGTCCAAATGCCCGCTAGGGAAATTACATAGTCCAAGTGTCCGCTAGTTAACCTAGATAGTCCAAGTGCCTGCTAGTAAACCTACATAATCCATGGGCCCGCTAGTTAACCTATCAAGTACAAGTGCCCGCTAGTTAACCTATATACCATGTACCCGCTACGTAACCTAGATAGTCCAAGGGCAAGCTAGTTAACCTACATAGTCCAAGTGCCCGCTAGGCAACCTAGATAGTCCAAGTGCCCGCTAAGGAACCTACATAGTCCAAGTGCACGCTAGTTAACCTAGATAGTCCAAATGCCCGCTAGTTAACCTAGATAGTCCAAGTGCCTGCTAGGTAACCTAGATAGTCCAAGTGTCCGCTAGTTAATCTACATATTCCAAGTGCCCGCTAGTTAACATAGTTAGTCCAAGTGCCCCTCGGGAACGTACATAGTCCAAGTGCCCGCTAGGTAACCTAGATAGTGCAAGTGTCCGCTAGTTAACCTAGATAGTTCAAGTACCCGCTAGGTAACCTAGGTCTTCCAAGGGCCCCCTAGTTAGCCTACATAGTCCAAGTGCCCGCTAGGTAACCTAGATAGTCCAAGTGCCCGTTCGGTAACCTAGATAGTCCAAGTGCCCTTTAGGGAACCTAGATAGTCCAAGGGCCCGCTAGTAAACCTACATAGTCCATGGGCCCGATAGTTAACATACATAGTGCATGTGTCCGCTAGTTTACCTACATATTCCAAGTGCACCCTAGTTAACCTACATAATCTAAGTGCCCGTTAGCTATCCTAGGTAGTCCAAGTGCCCGCTAGTTGACCTACATAGTCCAAGTGCCAGCTAGGTAACCTAGGTAGTACAAGTGCCCGCTAGGGAACCTAGATAGTCCAAATGCCTGTTAGCTAACCTAGATAGTCCATGTGGCGGCTAGGTAACCTACATAGTCCAAGTGCCCGTTCGTTAACCTAGATAATCCAAGTGCCCGTTAGGTAACCTAGACAGTCCAAGTGCCCTCTAGTTAACCTACATAATCCATGTGCCCGCTAGGTAACCTAGATAGTCAAAGTGCCCGTTAGGTAACCTAGATAGTCCAAGTGCCCTTTACCTAACCTAGGTAGTCCAAGTGCCCGCTAGGCAAGATACATAGTCCAAGTGCCCGTTCGTTAACCTAGAAGTCTAAGTGCCCGCTATGTAACCTAGACAGTCCAAGTGCCCGCTAGGTTACCTGCATAGTCCAAGTGCCCGTTCGTTAACCTAGATAGTCCAAGTGCCCGCCAGGGAACTTATATAGTCCCAGTGCTATCTAGGTAACCTAGATAGTCCAAGGGCCCGCAAATTAATCTACGTAGTCCAAGGGTCGCTTGTTAACTTTGATAGTCCATGTGCCCATTAGTTAACCTAGATCGTCCAAGTGTCCTCTAGTTAACCTACATAGTCCAAGTGCCCAATAGGGAACCTACATAATCCAAGTGCCCGCTAGGGAACCTACATAGTCCAAGTGCCCGCTAGGCAACCTACATAGTCCAAGTGCCCGTTAGTTAACCTAGATAGTCAAAGTGCCTGCTAGGTAACCTAGATAGTCCAAGTGCCCGCTAGGTAACCTACATAGTCCAAGTTCCCGCTTGGTAACCTAAATAGTCCAAATGCCCGCTAGGGAAACTACATAGTCCAAGTGCCCGCTAGTTAACCTAGATAGTCCAAGTGCCTGCTAGTACACCTACATAATCCATGGGCCCGCTAGTTAACCTACATAGTGCAAGGGCCCGCTAGTTAACCTAGATCGTGGAAGTGTCCGCTAGTTTACCTACATAGTCCAAGTGCCTGCTAGTTAACCTAGATAGTCCAAGTGCCCGCTAGGGATCCTTCATAATCCAAGTGCCTGCTAGGTAACCTATATAGTCCAAGTGCCCGCTAGTTAACCTAGATAGTCCAAGTGCCCACTAGGGGACCTACATAGTCCAAGTGCCCACTAGGTAACCTAGATAGTCCAAGTGCGCGCTAGGGTATGTACATATTCCAAGTGCCTGCTAGGAAACCTAGATAGTCCAAGTGCCCGCTAGTTAACCTACATAGTCCAAGGGCCCGCTAGTTAACCTACATAGTCCAAGGTCCCCTAGTTAACCTAGATAGTCAAAGTGCCCGCTAGGTAACCAAGACAGTCCAAGTGCCTGCTAGGTTACCTACATAGTCCAAGTGCCCGTTCGTTAACCTAGATAGTCCAAGTGCCCGCTAGGTAACCTACATTGTCCACGGGCCCGCTAGTTAACCTACATAGTCCATGTGCCCGCTAGGTAACCTAGATAGTCAAAGTGCCCGTTAGGTAACCTAGATAGTCCAAGTGCCCTTTACCTAACCTAGATAGTCCAAGTGCCCGCTAGGCAAGATACATAGTCCAAGGGCCCATTTGTTAACCTAGAAGTCCAAGTGCCCGCTATGTAACCTAGACAGTCCAAGTGCCCGCTAGGTTACCTGCATAGTCCAAGTGCCCGTTCGTTAACCTAGATAGTCCAAGTGCCCGCTAGGGAACTTATATAGTCCCAGGGCTATCTAGGTAACCTAGATAGTCCAAGGGCCCGCTAATTAATCTACGTAGTCCAAGGGTCGCTTGTTAACTTTGATAGTCCAAGTGCCCGTTAGTTAACCTATATCGTCCAAGTGTCCGCTAGTTAACCTAGATCGTCCAAGTGTCCTCTAGTTAACCTACATAGTGCAAGTGCCCGCTAGGTAACCTACATAGTGCAAGTGTCCGCTTGTTAACCTACATAGTCCAAGTGCCCGCTATTTAACCTAGATAGTCCAAGTGCCAACTATGTAACCTACATAGTGCAAGTGTCCGCTAGTTAACCTACGTAGTCCAAGGGCCCGCTAGTTAACCTACATAGTCCAAGTGGCCGATAGTTAACTTACATAGTTCAAGTGTCCGTAAGGTACATACATAGTCCATGTGCCCGCTAGGGAACATAAATAGTCCAAATGCCCGCTAGGGAATCTACATAGTACAAGAGCCCGCTAGTTAACTTAGATAGTCCATGTGCCGCTAGTTAATCTACATAGTCCAAGGGCCCGCTAGTTAACCTACATAGTCCAAGTACCCGATAGTTAACCTAGATCGTCCAAGTGCCCATTAGCTAACCTAGATAGTCCAAGGGCCCGCTAGTTGACCTACATAGTCCAAGTGTCAGGTAGGTAACCTAGATAGTACAAGTGCCTGCTAGGGATCCTAGATAGTCCAAGTGCCTGTTAGCTAACCTAGATAGTCCAAGTGGCGGCTAGGTAAGCTACATAGTCCAAGTGCCCGTTCGTTAACCTAGATAATCCAAGTGCCCGCTAGGTAACTTAGACAGTCCAAGTGCCCGCTAGTTAACCTACATAGTCCAAGTGCCCGATAGGGAACCTACATAGTCCAAGGGCCCGCTAGTTAACCTACATAGTCCAAGGACCGCTAATGAACCTAGATAGTCCATGTGCTCGCTAGTTAACCTACATAGTACAAGGGCCCGCTAGTTTACCTAGATAGTCCAAGGGCCCGCTAGTTGACCTTCATAGTCCAAGTGCCAGCTAGGTAACCTAGATAGTACAATTGCCCGCTAGGGATCCTAGATAGTCCACGTGCCTGTTAGCTAACCTAGATAGTCCCAGTGGCGGCTAGGTAACCTACATAGTCCAAGTGCCCGTTCCTTAACCTAGATAATCCAAGTGCCCGCTAGGTAACTTAGACAGTCCAAGTGCCCGCTAGTTAACCTACATAGTCCAAGTGCCCGATAGGGAACCTACATACTCCAAGAACCCGCTAGGCAACGTAGATAGTTCAAGTGCCAGCTAGGTAACATAGATAGTCCAAGTGCCCGCTAGGTTACCTACAAAGTCTAAGTGCCCGCTAGGTTATCTATATAGTCCAAATGCCCGCTAGGGAACCTACATAGTCCAAGTGCCCGCTAGGTAACCTAGATTGTCCAAGTGCCCTCTAGTTTCCTAGATCGTCCACGTGCCCGCTAGTTAACCTATATAGTCCAAGGGCCCGCTAGTTAACCTACATAGTCCAAGGTCCGCTAGTTAACCTAGATAGTCCAAGTGCTCGCTAGTTAACCTGCATAGTAAAAGGGCCCGCTAGTTGATATAGATAGTCCAAGTGCCCGCTAGGTAACCTACAAAGTCTAAGTGCCCGCTAGGTTATCTATATAGTCCAAATGTCCGCTAGGGAACCTACATAGTCCAAGTGCCCGCTAGGTAACCTAGATAGTACAAGGGCCCGCTAGTTGACCTAGATAGTCCAAGTTCCCGCAAGTTAACCTAGATAGTCCAAGTGCCTGCTAGGTATCCTATGTAGTCCAAATGTCCGATAGGGATCCTACATAGTCCAAGTGCCGCTAGGTAACCTATATAGTCCAAGTGCCCGTTCGATAATCTAGATAATCCAAGTGCCCTCTAGGTAACCTTGGCTGTCCAAGGGCCCGCTAGGTAACCTAGATAGTCCAAGTGCCCGCTAGGTAACCAATAGTCCAAGTGCTCGCTTATTAAACTACATAGTCCACGTGCCCGCTATGTAACCTAGATAGTCAAAGTGCCCGTTAGGTAACCTAGATAGTTCAAATGCCCGCTAGGTAACTTACATTGTCCAATTTCCCGCTAGGTAACCTAGATAGTCCAAGTGCCCGTTAGGCAACCTACGTAGTCCAGGAGCCCGTTCGTTAATCTAGAAGTCCAAGTGCCCGCTAGGTAACCTGCATATTCCAAGTGCCCGTTCGTTAACCTAGATAGTCCAAGTGCCCACTAGGTAACCTACATAGTCCAAGTGCACACTAGGTAACCTATATAGTCCAAGTGCCCGCTAGGTAACCTAGATAGTCCAAGTGCCCTTTAGGGAACCTAGATAGTCCAAGGGCCCGCTAGTAAACCTACATATTCCATGGGCCCGCTAGTTACCTATATAGTTCTAGTGTCCGCTAGTTAACCTTCATATTCCAAGTGCCCGCTAGTTGACCTACATAGTCCAAGTGCCCGTTCGTTAACCTAGATAGTCCAAGTGCCCATTACCTAACCTAGATAGTCCAAGTGCCCGCTAGGTTACCTGCATATTCCAAGTGCCCGTTCGTTAACCTAGATACTCCAAGTGCCCGCTAGGTAACCAAGATAGTCCAAGGGCCCGCTAGTTAACCTAGATTGTCCAAGTGCCTGCTAGTTAACCTACATAGCCCAAGGGCCCACTAGTTAACCTAGATAGTCCAAGTGTCCTCTAGTTAACCTACATAGTCCAAGTGCCCGCTTGGTAACCTAGATAGTCCAAGGGCCCTCTAGTTAACCTACATAATCCAAGGGCTCACTTGTTAACTTTGATAATCCAAGTGCCCACTAGTTAACCTCGATTGTCCAAGTGCCTGCTAGTTAACCTACATAGTCCAAGGGCCCACTAGTTAACCTAGATAGTCTAAGTGTCCTCTAGTTAACCTACATAGACCAAGTGCCCGCTAGTTAACCTATATACCAAGTGCCCGCTACATAACCTAGATAGTCCAAGGGCACGCTAGTTAACCTACATAGTCCAAGTGCCCGCTAGGCAACCTAGATAGTCCAAGTCCCCGCTAAGGAAATTATAGTCCAAGTGCATGCTAGTTAACCTAGATAGTCCAAGTGCCCACTAGTTAACCTGGATAAACCAAGTGTCTGCTAGGTAACCTACATAGTGCAAGTGTCCGCTAGTTAACATACATATTCCAAGTGCCCGCTAGTTAACATAGATAGTTCAAATACCCGCTAGGTAACCTAGATCGTCCAAGGGCCCCCTAGTTAGCCTACATAGTCCAAGTGCCCGCTAGGTAACCTAGATAGTCCAAGTGCCCGTTCAGTAACCTAGATAGTCCAAGTGCCCTTTAGGGAACCTAGATAGTCCAAGGGCCCACTTGTAAACCTACATAGTCCATGGGCCCGCTAGTTACCTATATAGTTCAAGTGTCCGCTAGTTAACCTTCATATTCCAAGTGCCCGCTAGTTGACCTACATAGTCCAAGTGCCCGTTCGTTAACCTAGATAGTCCAAGTGCCCTTTACCTAACCTAGATAGTCCAAGTGCCCGCTAGGCAAGATACATAGTCCAAGGGCCCGTTCGTTAACCTAGAAGTCCAAGTGCCCGCTATGTAACCTAGACAGTCCAAGTGCCGGCTAGGTTACCTGCATAGTCCAAGTGCCCGTTCGTTAACCTAGATAGTGCAAGTGCCCGCTAGGGAACTTATATAGTCCCAGGGCTATCTAGGTAACCTAGATAGTCCAAGGGCCCGCTAATTAATCTACGTAGTCCAAGGGTCGCTTGTTAACTTTGATAGTCCAAGTGCCCGTTAGTTAACCTATATTGTCCAAGTGTCCGCTAGTTAACCTAGATCGTCCAAGTGTCCTCTAGTTAACCTACATAGTGCAAGTGCCCGCTAGGTAACCTACATAGTGCAAGTGTCCGCTTGTTAACCTACATAGTCCAAGTGCCCGCTATTTAACCTAGATAGTCCAAGTGCCAACTAGGTAACCTACATAGTGCAAGTGTCCGCTAGTTAACCTACGTAGTCCAAGGGCCCGCTAGTTAACTTACATAGTTCAAGTGTCCGTAAGGTACATACATAGTCCAAGTGCCCGCTAGGGAACATAAATAGTCCAAATGCCCGCTAGGGAATCTACATAGTACAAGAGCCCGCTAGTTAACTTAGATAGTCCATGTGCCGCTAGTTAATCTACATAGTCCAAGGGCCCGCTAGTTAACCTACATAGTCCAAGTACCCGCTAGTTAACCTAGATCGTCCAAGTGCCCGCTAGTTAACCTATTTATTCCAAGTGCCCGCTAGTTAACCTACATAATCTAAGTGCCCATTAGCTAACCTAGATAGTCCAAGGGCCCGCTAGTTGACCTACATAGTCCAAGTGTCAGGTAGGTAACCTAGATAGTACAAGTGCCTGCTAGGGATCCTAGATAGTCCAAGTGCCTGTTAGCTAACCTAGATAGTCCAAGTGGCGGCTAGGTAAGCTACATAGTCCAAGTGCCCGTTCGTTAACCTAGATAATCCAAGTGCCCGCTAGGTAACTTAGACAGTCCAAGTGCCCGCTAGTTAACCTACATAGTCCAAGTGCCCGATAGGGAACCTACATAGTCCAAGGGCCCGCTAGTTAACCTACATAGTCCAAGGACCGCTAATGAACCTAGATAGTCCATGTGCTTGCTAGTTAACCTACATAGTACAAGGGCCCGCTAGTTTACCTAGATAGTCCAAGGGCCCGCTAGTTGACCTTCATAGTCCAAGTGCCAGCTAGGTAACCTAGATAGTACAATTGCCCGCTAGGGATCCTAGATAGTCCACGTGCCTGTTAGCTAACCTAGATAGTCCCAGTGGCGGCTAGGTAACCTACATAGTCCAAGTGCCCGTTCCTTAACCTAGATAATCCAAGTGCCCGCTAGGTAACTTAGACAGTCCAAGTGCCCGCTAGTTAACCTACATAGTCCAAGTGCCCGATAGGGAACCTACATACTCCAAGAACCCGCTAGGCAACGTAGATAGTTCAAGTGCCAGCTAGGTAACATAGATAGTCCAAGTGCCCGCTAGGTTACCTACAAAGTCTAAGTGCCCGCTAGGTTATCTATATAGTCCAAATGCCCGCTAGGGAACCTACATAGTCCAAGTGCCCGCTAGGTAACCTAGATTGTCCAAGTGCCCTCTAGTTTCCTAGATCGTCCACGTGCCCGCTAGTTAACCTACATAGTCCAAGGGCCCGCTAGTTAACCTACATAGTCCAAGGTCCGCTAGTTAACCTAGATAGTCCAAGTGCTCGCTAGTTAACCTGCATAGTAAAAGGGCCCGCTAGTTGACATAGATAGTCCAAGTGCCCGCTAGGTAACCTACAAAGTCTAAGTGCCCGCTAGGTTATCTATATAGTCCAAATGTCCGCTAGGGAACCTACATAGTCCAAGTGCCCGCTAGGTAACCTAGATAGTACAAGGGCCCGCTAGTTGACCTAGATAGTCCAAGTTCCCGCAAGTTAACCTAGATAGTCCAAGTGCCTGCTAGGTATCCTATGTAGTCCAAATGTCCGATAGGGATCCTACATAGTCCAAGTGCCGCTAGGTAACCTACATAGTCCAAGTGCCCGTTCGATAATCTAGATAATCCAAGTGCCCCCTAGGTAACCTTGGCTGTCCAAGGGCCCGCTAGGTAACCTAGATAGTCCAAGTGCCCGCTAGGTAACCAATAGTCCAAGTGCTCGCTTATTAACCTACATAGTCCACGTGCCCGCTATGTAACCTAGATAGTCAAAGTGCCCGTTAGGTAACCTAGATAGTTCAAATGCCCGCTAGGTAACTTACATTGTCCAATTTCCCTCTAGGTAACCTAGATAGTCCAAGTGCCCGTTAGGCAACCTACGTAGTCCAGGAGCCCGTTCGTTAATCTAGAAGTCCAAGTGCCCGCTAGGTAACCTGCATATTCCAAGTGCCCGTTCGTTAACCTAGATAGTCCAAGTGCCCACTAGGTAACCTACATAGTCCAAGTGCACACTAGGTAACCTATATAGTCCAAGTGCCCTCTAGGTAACCTAGATAGTCCAAGTGCCCTTTAGGGAACCTAGATAGTCCAAGGGCCCGCTAGTAAACCTACATAGTCCATGGGCCCGCTAGTTACCTATATAGTTCTAGTGTCCGCTAGTTAACCTTCATATTCCAAGTGCCCGCTAGTTGACCTACATAGTCCAAGTGCCCGTTCGTTAACCTAGATAGTCCAAGTGCCCATTACCTAACCTAGATAGTCCAAGTGCCCGCTAGGTTACCTGCATATTCCAAGTGCCCGTTCGTTAACCTAGATACTCCAAGTGCCCGCTAGGTAACCAAGATAGTCCAAGGGCCCGCTAGTTAACCTAGATTGTCCAAGTGCCTGCTAGTTAACCTACATAGCCCAAGGGCCCACTAGTTAACCTAGATAGTCCAAGTGTCCTCTAGTTAATCTACATAGTCCAAGTGCCCGCTAGGTAACCTAGATAGTCCAAGGGCCCTCTAGTTAACCTACATAATCCAAGGGCTCACTTGTTAACTTTGATAATCCAAGTGCCCACTAGTTAACCTCGATTGTCCAAGTGCCTGCTAGTTAACCTACATAGTCCAAGGGCCCACTAGTTAACCTAGATAGTCTAAGTGTCCTCTAGTTAACCTACATAGACCAAGTGCCCGCTAGTTAATCTATATACCAAGTGCCCGCTACATAACCTAGATAGTCCAAGGGCACGCTAGTTAACCTACATAGTCCAAGTACCCGCTAGGCAACCTAGATAGTCCAAGTCCCCGCTAAGGAAATTATAGTCCAAGTGCATGCTAGTTAACCTAGATAGTCCAAGTGCCCACTAGTTAACCTGGATAAACCAAGTGTCTGCTAGGTAACCTACATAGTGCAAGTGTCCGCTAGTTAACATACATATTCCAAGTGCCCGCTAGTTAACATAGATAGTTCAAATACCCGCTAGGTAACCTAGATCGTCCAAGGGCCCCCTAGTTAGCCTACATAGTCCAAGTGCCCGCTAGGTAACCTAGATAGTCCAAGTGCCCGTTCGGTAACCTAGATAGTCCAAGTGCCCTTTAGGGAACCTAGATAGTCCAAGGGCCCGCTTGTAAACCTACATAGTCCATGGGCCCGCTAGTTACCTATATAGTTCAAGTGTCCGCTAGTTAACCTTCATATTCCAAGTGCCCGCTAGTTGACCTACATAGTCCAAGTGCCCGTTCGTTAACCTAGATAGTCCAAGTGCCCATTACCTAACCTAGATAGTCCAAGTGCCCGCTAGGTTACCTGCATATTCCAAGTGTCCGTTCGTTAACCTAGATACTCCAAGTGCCCGCTAGGTAACCAAGATAGTCCAAGGGCCCGCTAGTTAACCTAGATTGTCCAAGTGCCTGCTAGTTAACCTACATAGCCCAAGGGCCCACTAGTTAACCTAGATAGTCCAAGTGTCCTCTAGTTTACCTACATAGTCCAAGTGCCCGCTAGGTATCCTAGATAGTCCAAGGGCCCTCTAGTTAACCTACATAATCCAAGGGCTCACTTGTTAACTTTGATAGTCCAAGTGCCCACTAGTTAACCTCGATTGTCCAAGTGCCTGCTAGTTAACCTACATAGTCCAAGGGCCCACTAGTTAACCTAGATAGTCTAAGTGTCCTCTAGTTAACCTACATAGACCAAGTGCCCGCTAGTTAACCTATATACCAAGTGCCCGCTACATAACATAGATAGTCCAAGGGCACGCTAGTTAACCTACATAGTCCAAGTGCCCGCTAGGCAACCTAGATAGTCCAAGTCCCCGCTAAGGAAATTACATAGTCCAAGTGCATGCTAGTTAACCTAGATAGTCCAAGTGCCCACTAGTTAACCTGGATAGACCAAGTGTCTGCTAGGTAACCTACATAGTGCAAGTGTCCGCTAGTTAACATACATATTCCAAGTGCCCGCTAGTTAACATAGATAGTTCAAATACCCGCTAGGTAACCTAGATCGTCCAAGGGCCCCCTATTTAGCCTACATAGTCCAAGTGCCCGCTAGGTAACCTAGATAGTCCAAGTGCCCGTTCGGTAACCTAGATAGTCCACGTGCCCTTTAGGGAACCTAGATAGTCCAAGGGCCCGCTTGTAAACCTACATAGTCCATGGGCCCGCTAGTTACCTATATAGTTCAAGTGTCCGCTAGTTAACCTTCATATTCCAAGTGCCCGCTAGTTAACCTACATAATCTAATTGCCCGTTAGCTAACCTAGGTAGTCCAAGGGCCCGCTAGTGACCTACATAGTCGAAGTGTCAGGTAGGTAACCTACATAGTAAAAGTGCCCGCTAGGAAACCTAGATAGTCCAAGTGCCTGTTAGCTAACCTAGATAGTCCAAGTGGCGGCTAGGTAACCTACATAGTCCAAGTGCCTGTTTGTTAACCTAGATAATCCAAGTGCCCGCTAGGTAACCTAGACAGTCCAAGTGCCCGCTCCTTAACCTAAATAGTCCAAGTGACCGATAGGGAACCTACATAATCCAAGTGCCCGTAAGGCAACCTACATAGGCCACGTGCCCGTTAGTTTACCTAGATAGTCAAAGTGCCTGCTAGGTAACCTACATAGTCCAAGTACCCGCTAGGTAACCTAAATAGTCCAAATGCCCGCTAGGGAAACTACATCGTCCAAGTGCCCGCTAGTTAACCTAGATAGTCCAAATGCCTGCTAGTAAACCTACATAACCCATGGGCCCGCTAGTTAACCTACATAGTACAAGGGCCCGCTAATTAACCTAGATCGTGCAAGTGTCCGCTAGTTAAGCTACATAGTCCAAGTGCCCGCTAGTTAACCTATATACCAAGAGCCCGCTACGTAACCTAGATAGTCCAAGGGCACGCTAGTTAACCTACATAGTACAAGTGCCCACTAGGCAACCTAGATAATCCAAGTGCGCGCTAAGGAACCTACATAGTCCAAGTGCACGCTAGTTAACCTAGATATTCCAAGTGCCCGCTAGTTAACCTAGATAGTCCAAGTGCCTACTAGGTAACCTACATAGTGCAAGTGTCCGCTAGTTAACCTACATATTCCAAGTGCCCGCTAGTTAACATAGATAGTGCATGTGCCCGCTAGGGAATGTACATAGTCCAAATGCCCGTTAGGTAACTTAGATAGTGCAAGTGCCCGCTAGTTAACCTAGATAGTTCAAATACCCGCTAGGTAACCTAGATCGTCCAAGGGCCCCCTTGTTAGCCTACATAGTTCAAGTGCCCGCTAGGCAACCTAGATAGTACCAGTGTCCGCTAAGGAACATACATAGTCCAAGTGCACGCTAGTTAACCTAGATAGTCCAAGGACCCGCTAGTAAACCTACATAGTCCATGGGTCCGCTAGTTAACCTACATAGTGCAAGGGTCCGCTAGTTAACCTACATAGTCCAAGTGCACGCTAGTTAACCTACATAGTCCAAGGGCCCGCTAGTTGACCTAGATCGTGCAAGTGTCCGCTAGTTAACCTACATAGTCCAAGTGCCCGCCAGGTAACCTAGATAGTCCAACTGCCCGCTAGAGATCCTTCATAATCCAAGTGCTTGCTAGGTAACGTAGATATTCCAAGTGCCCGCTAGTTAACCTAGATTGTCCTAGTGCCCGTTAGATAACCTAGATAGTCCAGGTGCCCACTAGGGGACATATATAGTCCAAGGGCCCGCTAGGTAACCTAGATAGTCCAAGTGCGCGCTAGGGTATGTACATAGTCCAAGTGCCTGCTGGGAAACCTAGATAGTCCAAGTGCCCGCTAGGGATCCTTCATAATCTAAGTGCCTGCTAGGTAACCTAGATAGTCCAAGTGCCCGCTAGTTAACCTAGACAATCCTAGTGCCCGCTAGGTAACCTAGATAGTCCAAGTGCGCGCTAGGTAACCTATATAGTCCAAGTGCTCGCTAGGAAACCTAGATAGTCCAAGTGCCAGCTAGTTAACCTACATATCCAAGGGCCCGCTAGTTAACCTACATAGTCCAAGGTCCGCTAGTTAACCTAGATATTCCAAGTGCCCGCTAGTTAACCTACATAGTACAAGGGCCCGCCAGTTGACCTAGATAGTCCAAGTGCCCGCTAGTTAACCTAGATAGTCAAAGTGCCCGCTATTTAACCTAAGTAGTACAAATGTCTGATAGGGGTCCTACATAGTCCAAGTGCCCGCTAGGTAACCTAATTAGTCCAAGTACCCGTTCGTTAACCTAGATAGTCAAAGTGCCCGCTATGTAACCTAGACTGTCCAAGTGCCCGCTAGGTTACCTACATATTCCAAGGGCCCGCTTGGTAACCTAGATAGTCCAGGTGCCCGCTAGGTAACCTAGATAGTCCAAGTGACCGTTAGTTAACCTACATAGTCCAAGTGCCCGCTAAGTAACCTAGATAGTCAAAGTGCCCGTTAGGTAACCTAGATAGTCCAAGTGCCCGCTAGGTAACCTACATTGTCCAAGTTCCCGCTAGGTTACCTAGATACTCCAAGTGCCCGTTACCTAACCTAGATAGTCCAAGTGCCCGCTAGGCATCATACATAGTCCAATTGCCCGTTCGTTAACCTAGAAGTCCAAGTGCCCGCTATGTAACCTAGACAGTCAAAGTGTCCGCTAGGTTACCTGCATAGTCCAAGTGCCCGTTCGTTAACCTACATAGTCCGAGTGCCCGCTAGGGAACCTATATAGTCCAAGTACTATCTAGGTAACCTAGATAGTCCAAGGGCCCGCTAGTTAACCTACATAATCCAAGGGCTCGCTTGTTAACTTTGATAGTCCAATTGCCCGTTAGTTAACCTAGATCGTCCAAGTACTGGCTAGTTAACCTACATAGTCCAAGGGCCCACTAGTTATCCTAGATCGTCCATGTGTCCTCTAGTTAACCTACATAGTCCAAGTGCACGCTAGGTAACCTACATAGTGCAAGTGTCAGCTAGATAACCTACATATTCCAAGTGCCAGTTAGGTAACCTAGATAGTCCAAGTGCCCGCTAGGTAACCTACATAGTGCAAGTGTCCGCGAGTTAACCTACGTAGTCCAAGGGCCCGTTGGTTAACCTACATAGTCCAAGTGCCCGGTAGTTAACTTACATAGTTCAAGTGTCCGTAGGGAACATAAATAGTCCAAGTGCCCGCTAGGGAACATACATAGTCCAAGTGCCCGCTAGGGAACCTACGTAGTCCAAGTGCCCGCTAGGGAATTTACATAGTCCAAGGGCCCGCTAGTTAACGTAGATAGTCCAAGTGCCGCTAGTTAATCTACATAGTCCAAGTGCTCGCTAAGGAACCTATATAGTCCAAGTGCCCGCTCTGGAACCTACATAGACCAAGTGCCTGCTAGGGAACCTACATAGTCCAAGTGCCCGCTCTGGAACATACATAGGCCAAGTGCCTGCTAGGGAATCTACATAGTCCAAGGGGCCGCTAGTTAACGTAGATAGTCCAAGTACCCTCTAGTTAACCTAGATCTTCCAAGTGCCCGCTAGTTAACCTACATAGTTCAAGGGCCCGCTAGTTGACCTACATAGTCCAAGGGCCCGTAGTTAACCTACATTGTCCAAGGGCCCGCTAGGTAACCTAGACAGTTCAAGTGACCACTAGGTTACCTACATAGTCCAAGTGCTCGCTAGTTAACCTAGATTGTCCAAGTGCCCGCTAGTTAACCTAGATAGACCAAGTACCCGCTAGGGAACGTTCCTTGTCCAAGTGCCCGATAGGGAACCTACATTGTCCAAGTGCCCGCTAGTTAACGTACATAGTCCAAGTGCCTGCTAGGTAACGTAGATAGTCCAAGTGCCCGCTAGGGAACTTACATAATCCAAGGGCCCGCTAGTTAACGTACATAGTCCAAGTGCCTGCTAGGTAACGTAGATAGTCCAAGTGCCTGCTAGGGAACTTACATAATCCAAGGGCCCACAAGGGAACCTACATAGTCCAAGTGCCCGTTCGTTAACCTAGATAGTCCAAGTGCCCGCTAGGAAACCTACATAGTCCAAGGGCCCGCTAGGTAACCTAGATAGTCCAAGTGCCCGCTAGGTAACCTAGATACTCCAAGTGCCCGCTAGGTAACCTAGAGTCCAAGTGCTCGCTAGTTAACCTACATATTCCAAGTGCCCGCTATGTAACCTAGATAGTCAAAGTGCCCGTTAGGTAACCTAGATAGTCCAAGTGCCCGCTAGGTAACTTACATTGACCAAGTTCCCGCTAGGTAACCTAGATAGTCCAAGTGCCCCTTACCTAACCTAGATAGTCCAAGTGCCCGCTAGGCAACCTACATAGTCCAAGAGCCCGTTCGTTAACCTAGAAGTCCAAGTGCCCGCTAGGTAACCTAGACAGTAGAAGTGCCCGCTAGGTTTCCTGCATATTCCATGTACCCGTTCGTTAACCTAGATAGTCCAAGTGTCCACTAGGTAACCTACAGAGTACAAGTGCCCCCTAGGTAACCTATAAAGTCCAAATGCCCGCTAGGTAACCTACATAGTCCAAGGGCTCACTTGTTAACTTTGATAGTCCAAGTGCCCGCTAGTTAACCTAGATAGACCAAGTACCCGCTAGGGAACGTACCTTGTCCAAGTGCCCGATAGGGAACCTACATAGTCCAAGTGCCCGCTAGTTAACATAGGTAGTCCAAGTACCCGCTAGGAAACGTACATAGTCCAAGTGCCCGCTAGTTAACGTACATAGTCCAAGTGCCTGCTAGGTAACGTAGATAGTCCAAGTCCCCGCTAGGGAACTTACATAATCCAAGGGCCCGCTAGGGAACCTACATAGTCCAAGTGCCTTTTAGCTAACCTAGATAGTCCCAGTGCCCGCTAGGTAACCTAGATAGTCCAACAGCCCGGTAGGTAACCTACATACTCCAAGTTCCCGCTAGGTAACGTAGATAGTTCAAGTGCCAGCTAGGTAACCTAGATAGTCCAAGTGCCCGCTAGATAACCTACAAAGTCTAATTGCCCGCTCAGTAATCTATATAGTCCAAATGCCTGCTGGGAGCCTACATAATACAAATGCCCACTACGTAACCTAGATAGTCCAAGGGCCTGCTAGGTAACCTACAGAGTCCTAGTGCCCCTAGTTAACCTACATTCTCCAAGTGCCCGCTAGGTAACCTACATAGTCCAAATACCCTCTAGTTAACATACATAGTCCAAGTGCCCGCTAGATAACCTACAAAGTCTAATTGCCCGCTCAGTAATCTATATAGTCCAAATGCCCGCTGGGAGCCTACATAATCCAAATGCCCGCTACGTAACCTAGATAGTCCAAGGGCCTGCTAGGTAACCTACATAGTCCTAGTGCCCCTAGTTAACCTACATTCTCCAAGTGCCCGCTAGGTAACCTACATAGTCCAAATACCCTCTAGTTAACCTACATAGTCCAAGTGCCCGATAGGGAACCTACATAATCCAAGTGCCCGCTAGGGAACATACATAGTCCAAGTGCCAGTTAGGTAAACTAGATAGTCCAAATGCCCGCCAGGAAACCCACATAGTCCAAGTGCCCGCTAGGGAACTTACATAGTCCAAGGGCCCGCTAGGGAACCTACATAGTCAAAGTACCCTTCGTTAACCTAGATAGTCCAAGTGCCCGCTAGGAAACCTACATAGTCCAAGGGCCCGCTGGGTAACCTAGATAGTCCAAGTGCCCGCTAGGTATCCTAGATAGTCCAAGTGCCCGCTAGGTAACCTAGAGTCCAAGTGCTCACTAGTTAACCTACATAGTCCAAGTGCCCGCTATGTAACCTAGATAGTCAAAGTGCCCGTTAGGTAACCTAGATAGTCCAAGTGCCCGCTAGGTAACTTACATTGACCAAGTTCCCGCTAGGTAACCTAGATAGTCCAAATGCCCCTTACCTAACCTAGATAGTCCAAGTGCCCGCTAGGCAACCTACATAGTCCAAGAGCCCGTTCGTTAACCTAGAAGTCCAAGTGCCCGTTAGGTAACCTAGACAGTAGAAGTGCCCGCTAGGTTACCTGCATATTCCATGTACCCGTTCGTTAACCTAGATAGTCCAAGTGTCCACTAGGTAACCTACAGAGTCCAAGTGCCCCCTAGGTAACCTATAAAGTCCAAATGCCCGCTAGGTAACCTACATAGTCCAAGGGCTCACTTGTTAACTTTGATAGTCCAAGTGCCCGCTAGTTAACCTAGATAGACCAAGTACCCGCTAGGGAACGTACCTTGTCCAAGTGCCCGATAGGGAACCTACATAGTCCAAGTGCCCGCTAGTTAACATAGGTAGTCCAAGTACCCGCTAGGAAACATACATAGTCCAAGTGCCCGCTAGTTAACGTACATAGTCCAAGTGCCTGCTAGGTAACGTAGATAGTCCAAGTCCCCGCTAGGGAACTTACATAATCCAAGGGCCCGCTAGGGAACCTACATAGTCCAAGTGCCTGTTAGCTAACCTAGATAGTCCCAGTGCCCGCTAGGTAACCTAGATAGTCCAACAGCCCGGTAGGTAACCTACATACTCCAAGTTCCCGCTAGGTAACGTAGATAGTTCAAGTGCCAGCTAGGTAACCTAGATAGTCCAAGTGCCCGCTAGATAACCTACAAAGTCTAATTGCCCGCTCAGTAATCTATATAGTCCAAATGCCCGCTGGGAGCCTACATAATACAAATGCCCACTACGTAACCTAGATAGTCCAAGGGCCTGCTAGGTAACCTACATAGTCCTAGTGCCCCTAGTTAACCTACATTCTCCAAGTGCCCGCTAGGTAACCTACATAGTCCAAATACCCTCTAGTTAACATACATAGTCCAAGTGCCCGCTAGATAACCTACAAAGTCTAATTGCCCGCTCAGTAATCTATATAGTCCAAATGCCCGCTGGGAGCCTACATAATCCAAATGCCCGCTACGTAACCTAGATAGTCCAAGGGCCTGCTAGGTAACCTACATAGTCCTAGTGCCCCTAGTTAACCTACATTCTCCAAGTGCCCGCTAGGTAACCTACATAGTCCAAATACCCTCTAGTTAACCTACATAGTCCAAGTGCCCGATAGGGAACCTACATAATCCAAGTGCCCGCTAGGGAACCTACATAGTCCAAGTGCCAGTTAGGTAAACTAGATAGTCCAAATGCCCGCCAGGAAACCCACATAGTCCAAGTGCCCGCTAGGGAACTTACATAGTCCAAGGGCCCGCTAGGGAACCTACATAGTCAAAGTGCCCTTCGTTAACCTAGATAGTCCAAGTGCCCGCTAGGAAACCTACATAGTCCAAGGGCCCGCTGGGTAACTTAGATAGTCCAAGTGCCCGCTAGGTATCCTAGATAGTCCAAGTGCCCGCTAGGTAACCTAGAGTCCAAGTGCTCACTAGTTAACCTACATAGTCCAAGTGCCCGCTATGTAACCTAGATAGTCAAAGTGCCCGTTAGGTAACCTAGATAGTCCAAGTGCCCGCTAGGTAACTTACATTGACCAAGTTCCCGCTAGGTAACCTAGATAGTCCAAATGCCCCTTACCTAACCTAGATAGTCCAAGTGCCCGCTAGGCAACCTACATAGTCCAAGAGCCCGTTCGTTAACCTAGAAGTCCAAGTGCCCGTTAGGTAACCTAGACAGTAGAAGTGCCCGCTAGGTTACCTGCATATTCCATGTACCCGTTCGTTAACCTAGATAGTCCAATTGCCCACTAGGTAACCTACAGAGTCCAAGTGCCCTTTAGGGAAACTAGATAGTCCAAGGGCCCGCTAGTAAACCTACATAGTCCATGGGCCCGCTACTTAACCTACATAGTGCAAGTGTCCGCTTTTTAACCTACATATTCCAAGTGCCCGCTAGTTAACCTACATAATCTAAGTGTGGGTTAGATAACCTAGATAGTCCAAGGGCCCGCTAGTTGAACTACTTAGTCCAAGGCCAGCTAGGTAACCTAGATAGTACAAGTGCCCGCTGGGGAACCTAGATAGTCCAAGTGCCCGCTGGGGAACCTAGATAGTCCAAGTGCCTGTTCGTTAACCTAGATAGTCCAAGTGCCCGCTAGGTAACCTAGACTGTCCAAGTGCCCGCTAGGTTACCTACATAATCCAAGTGCCCTTTCGTTAACCTAGATAGTCAAAGTGCCCGCTAGGAAACCTACATAGCCCCAGGGCCCGCTAGGTAACCTAGATAGACCAAGTGCCCACTAGGTAACCTAGAGTCCAAGTGCTCGCTAGTTAACCTACATACTCCAAGTGCCCGCTATGTAACCTAGGTAGTCAAAGTGCCCGTAAGGCAACCTAGATAGTCCAAGTGCCCGCTAGGTAACTTACATTGTCCAAGTTCCCGCTAGGTAACCTAGATAGTCCAAGTTCCCGTTACCTAACCTAATTAGTCCAAGTGCCCGCTAGGCAACCTACATAGTCCAAGGGCCCGTTCGTTAACCTAGAAGTCCAAGTGCCCACTAGGTAACCTAGACAGTCCAAGTGCCCGCTAGGTTGCCTGCATATTCCAAGTGCCCGTGCGTTAACCTAGATAGTCCAAGTGCCCACTAGGTAACCTATGTAGTCCAAGTGCCCGCTAGGTAACCTATAAAGTCCAAGTGCCCGCTAGGTAACCTAGACTGTCCAAGGGCCCGCTAGTTAACCTACATAGTCCAAGGGCTCACTTGTTAACTTTGATAGTCCAGCTGCCCGCTACTTAACCTAGATCGTCCAAGTGCCCGATAGTTAACCTAGATTGTCCAAGTGCCTGATAGTTAACCTACATAGTCCAAGGGCCCACTAGTTAACCTAGATAGTCCAAGTGTCCTCTAGTTAACCTATATACCAAGTGCCCGCTACGTAACCTAGATAGTCCAAGGGCACGCTAGTTAACCTACATAATCCAAGTGCCCGCTAGGCAACCTAGATAGTCCAAGTGCCTCCTAAGGAACCTGAATAGTCCAATTGCACGCTCGTTAACCTAGATAGTCCAAGTGCCCGCTAGTTAACCTAGATAGTCCAAGTGCCTGCTAGGTTACCTACATAGTCTAAGTGCCCGTCCGTTAACCTAGATAGTCCAAGTGCCCGCTAGGAACCCTACACAGTCCAAGGGCCCACTAGTTAACCTAGATCGTCCATGTGTCCTCTAGTTAACCTACATAGTCCAGGTGCACGCTAGGTAACCTACATAGTGCAAGTGTCCGCCAGATAACCTACATAGTCCAAGTGCCAGTTAGGTAACCTAGATAGTCCAAGTGCCCGCTAGGTAACCTACATAGTGCAAGTGTCCGCTAGTTAACCTACGTAGTCCAAGGGCCCGGTAGTTAACCTACATAGTCCAAGTGCCCGGTAGTTAACTTACATAGTTCAAGTGTCCGTAGGGAACATACATAGTCCAAGTGCCCGCTAGGGAACCTACATAGTCCAAGTGTCCGCTAGGGAATCTACATAGTCCAAGGGCCCGCTAGTTAACGTAGATAGTCCAAGTGCCGCTAGTTAATCTACATAGTCCAAGTGCTCGCTAAGGAACCTACATAGTCCAAGTGCCTGCTAGGGAACCTACATAGTCCAAGTGCCCGCTCTGGAACATACATAGTCCAAGTGCCCGCTAGGGAATCTACATAGTCCAAGTGCCCGCGAGGTAACTTACATAGTGCAAGTGTCCGCTAGTTAACCTACGTAGTCCAAGGGCCCGGTAGTTAACCTACATAGTCCAAGTGCCCGGTAGTTAACTTACATAGTTCAAGTGTCCGTAGGGAACATACATAGTCCAAGTGCCCGCTAGGGAACATACATAGTCCAAGTGCCCGCTAGGGAACCTACGTAGTCCAAGTGCCCGCTAGGGAATCTACATAATCGAAGGGCCCGCTAGTTAACGTAGATAGTCCAAGTGCCGCTAGTTAATCTACACAGTCCAAGTGCTTGCTAAGGAACCTACATAGTCCAAGGGCCTGCTAGGGAACCTACATAGTCCAAGTGCCCGCTCTGGAACATACATAGTCCAAGTGCCCGCTAGGGAATCTACATAGTCCAAGGGCCCGCTAGTTAACGTAGATAGTCCAAGTGCCCGCTAGGTAACCTAGATAGTCCAAGTGCCCGCTAGGTAACCTAGAGTCCAAGTGCTCGCTAATTAACCTACATAGTCCAAGTGCCCGCTATGTAACCTAGATAGTCAAAGTGCCCGTTAGGTAACCTAGATAGTCGAAGTGCCCGCTAGGTAACTTACATTGACCAAGTTCCGGCTATGTAACCTATATAGTCCAAGTGCCCCTTACCTAAGCTAGATAGTCCATGTGCCCGCTAGGCAACCTACATAGTCCAAGAGCCCGTTCGTTAACCTAGAAGTCCAAGTGCCCGCTAGGTAACCTAGACAGTAGAAGGGCCCGCTAGGTTACCTGCATATTCCATGTGCCCGTTCGTTAACCTAGATAGTCCAAGTGCCCACTAGGTTACCTACAGAGTCCAAGTGCCCGCTAGGTAACCTATAAAGTCCAAATGCCCGCTAGGTAACCTACATAGTCCAAGTGCCCTTTAGGGAAACTAGATAGTCCAATGGCCCGCTAGTAAACCTACATAGTCCATGGGCCCGCTAGTTAACCTATATAGTGCAAGTGTCCGCTTTTTAACCTACATATTCCAAGTGCCCTCTAGTTAACCTACATAATCTAAGTGCCCGTTAGATAACCTAGATAGTCCAAGGGCCCGCTAGTTGACCTACTTAGTCCAAGGCCAGCTAGGTAACCTAGATAGTACAAGTGCCCGCTGGGGAACCTAGATAGTCCAAGTGCCTGTTCGTTAACCTAGATAGTCCAAGTGCCCGCTAGGTAACCTAGACTCTCCAAGTGCCCGCTAGGTTACCTACATAGTCCAAGTGCCCTTTCGTTAACCTAGATAGTCAAAGTGCCCGCTAGGAAACCTACATAGCCCAAGGGCCCGCTAGGTAACCTAGATAGACCAAGTGCCCACTAGGTAACCTAGAGTCCAAGTGCTCGCTAGTTAACCTACATACTCCAAGTGCCCGCTATGTAACCTAGATAGTCAAAGTGCCCGTAAGGCAACCTAGATAGTTCAAGTGTCCATTAGGTAACTTACATTGTCCAAGTTCCCGCTAGGTAACCTAGATAGTGCAAGTTCCCGTTACCTATCCTAGATAGTCCAAGTGCCCGCTAGGCAACCTACATAGTCCAAGAGCCCGTTCGTTAACCTAGAAATCCAAGTGCCCGCTAGGTAACCTAGACAGTCCAAGTGCCCGCTAGGTTACCTGCATATTCCAAGTGCCCGTGCGTTAACCTAGATAGTCCAAGTGCCCAATAGGTAACCTACATAGTCCAAGTGCTCGCTAGGTAACCTATATAGTCCAAGTGCCCGCTAGGTAACCTAGATAGTCCAAGGGCCCGCTAGTTAACCTACATAGTCCAAGGCTCACTTGTTAACTTTGATAGTCCAGCTGCCCGCTACTTAACCTAGATCGTCCAAGTGCCCGCCAGTTAACCTAGATTGTCCAAGTGCCTGATAGTTAACCTACATAGTCCAAAGGCCCACTAGTTAACCTAGATAGTCCAAGTGTCCTCTAGTTAACCTATATACCAAGTGCCCGCTACGTAACCTAGATAGTCCAAGGGCACGCTAGTTAACCTACATAGTCCAAGTGCCCGCTAGGCAACCTAGATAGTCCAAGTGCCCGCTAATGTACCTGAATAGTCCAATTGCACGCTAGTTATCCTAGATAGTCCAAGTGCCTGCTAGGTAACCTACATAGTCCAAGTGTCCGCTAGATAACCTACATATTCCAAGTGCCCGCTAGTTAACATAGATAGTCCAAGTGCCCGCTAGGGAATGTACATAGTCCAAGTGCCCGCTAGGTAACCTAGATAGTGCAAGTGCCCGCTAGTTAACCTAGATAGTTCTATTACCCGCTAGGTAACCTAGATCGTCCAAGGGCCCCCTAGTTAGCCTACATAGTCCAAGTGCCCGCTAGGTAACCTAGATAGTCCAAGTGACCGCTAGTTAACCTACATAGTCCAAGTGCCCGCTAAGTAACCTAGATAGTCAAAGTGCCCATTAGGTAACCAAGATAGTCCAAGTGCCCGCTAGGTAACCTAGATAGTCCAAGTGCCCGTTACCTAACCTAGATTGTCCAAGTGGCCGCTAGGCAACATACATAGTCCAAGTGCCCGTTTGTTAACCTAGAAGTCCAAGTGCCCGCTATGTAACCTAGACAGTCCAAGTGCCCGCTAGGTTACCTGCATAGTCCAAGTGCCCGTTCATTAACCTAGATAGTCCAAGTGCCCGCTAGATAACCTATAAAGTCTAATTGCCCACTCAGTAATCTATATAGTCCAAATGCCCGCTGGGAGCCTACATAATCCAAATGCCCGCTACGTAACCTAGATAGTCCAAGGGCCCGCTAGGTAACCTACATAGTCCTATTGCCCCTAGTTAACCTACATTCTCCAAGTGCCCGCTAGGTAACCTACATAGTCCAAATACCCTCTGGTTAACCTACATAGTCCAAGTGCCCGCTAGGGAACCTACATAGTCCAAGTGCCAGTTAGGTAAACTAGATAGCCAAATGCCCGCCAGGAAACCCACATAGTCCAAGTGCCCGCTAGGGAACTTACATAGTCCAAGGGCCCGCTAGGGAACCTACATAGTCTATGTGCCCGTTAGTTAACCTAGATAGTCCAAGTGCCCGCTAGGTAACCTAGATATTCCAACAGCCCGCTAGGTAACCTACATAGTCCAAGAACCCGCTAGGCAACATAGATAGTTCAAGTGCCAGCTAGGTAACCTAGATAGTCCAAATTCCCGCTAGATAACTTACAAAGTCTAAGTGCCCGCTAGGTTATCTATATAGTCCAAATGCCCGCTAGGGAACCTACATAGTCCAAGTGCCCGCTAGGTAACCTAGATAGTCCAAGTGCCCTCTAGTTAACCTAGACCGTCCAAGTGCCCGCTAGTTAACCTACATAATCCATGGGCCCGCTAGTTAACCTACATAGTCCAAGGTCCGCTAGTTAACCTAGATAGTCCAAATGCTCGCTAGTTAACCTACATAGTACAAGGGCCCGCTAGTTGACCTAGATAGTCCAAGTGCTCGCTAGTTAACCTAGATAGTCCAAGTGCCCGCTAGTTAACCTAAGTAGTTCAAATGTCCGATAGGGATCCTACATAGTCCAAGTGCCCGCTAGGTAACCTACATAGTCCAAGTGCCCGTTCGTTAACCTAGATTGTCCAAGTGCCCTCTAGGTAACCTAGACTGTCCAGGTGCCCGCTAGGTTACCTACATATTCCAAGTGCCCGTTCGTTAACCTAGATAGACTAAGTGCCCGCTAGGAAAGCTACATAGTCCAAGGGCCCGCTAGGTAACATAGATAGTCCTAGTGCCCGCTAGGTAACCTAGATAGTCCAAGTGCCCGCTAGGTAACCTAGAGTCCAAGTGCTCGCTAGTTAACCTACATAGTCCAAGTGTCCGCTATGTAACCTAGATAGTCCAAGTGCCCGCTAGGTAACTTACATTGACCAAGTTCCCGCTAGGTAACCTAGATAGTCCAAGTGCCCCTTACCTAACCTAGATAGTCCAAGTGCCCGCTAGGCAACCTACATAGTCCAAGAGCCCGTTCGTTAACCTAGAAGTCCAAGTGCCCGCTAGGTAACCTAGACAGTAGAAGTGCCCGCTATGTTACCTGCATATTCCATGTGCCCGTTCGTTAACCTAGATAGTCCAAGTGCCCACTAGGTAACCTACATAGTCTAAGTGCCTGCTAGGTAACATATAAAGTCCAAGTGCCCGCTAGGTAACCTACATAGTCCAAGTGCTCACTTGTTATCTTTGATAGTCCAAGTGCCTGCTAGTTAACCTACATAGTCCAAGGGCCCACTAGTTAACCTAGATAGTCCAAGTGTCCTCTAGTTAACCTACATAATGCAAGTGCCCGCTAGTTAACCTACATAATCTAAGTGCCCGTTAGCTAACCTAGATAGTCCAAGTGCCTGCTAGGTAACCTAGATAGTCCAAGTGTCCGCTAGTTAACCTACATATTCCAAGTGCCCGCTAGTTAACATAGTTAGTCCAAGTGCCCCTCGGGAACGTACATAGTCCAAGTGCCCGCTAGGTAACCTAGATAGTGCAAGTGTCCGCTAGTTAACCTAGATAGTTCAAGTACCCGCTAGGTAACCTAGGTCTTCCCAGGGCCCCCTAGTTAGCCTACATAGTCCAAGTGCCCGCTAGGTAACCTAGATAGTCCAAGTGCCCGTTCGGTAACCTAGATAGTCCAAGTGCCCTTTAGGGAACCTAGATAGTCCAAGGGCCCGCTAGTAAACCTACATAGTCCATGGGCCCGATAGTTAACATACATAGTGCATGTGTCCGCTAGTTTACCTACATATTCCAAGTGCACCCTAGTTAACCTACATAATCTAAGTGCCCGTTAGCTATCCTAGGTAGTCCAAGTGCCCGCTAGTTGACCTACATAGTCCAAGTGCCAGCTAGGTAACCTAGATAGTACAAGTGCCCGCTAGGGAACCTAGATAGTCCAAATGCCTGTTAGCTAACCTAGATAGTCCATGTGGCGGCTAGGTAACCTACATAGTCCAAGTGCCCGTTCGTTAACCTAGATAATCCAAGTGCCCGTTAGGTAACCTAGACAGTCCAAGTGCCCTCTAGTTAACCTACATAGTCCAAGTGCCAAATAGAGAACCTACATAATCCAAGTGCCCGCTAGGGAACCTACATAGTCCAAGTGCCCGCTAGGCAACCTACATAGTCCAAGTGCCCGTTAGTTAACCTAGATAGTCAAAGTGCCTGCTAGGTAACCTAGATAGTCCAAGTGCCCGCTAGGTAACCTACATAGTCCAAGTTCCCGCTTGGTAACCTAAATAGTCCAAATGCCCGCTAGGGAAACTACATAGGCCAAGTGCCCGCTAGTTAACCTAGATAGTCCAAGTGCCTGCTAGTAAACCTACATAATCCATGGGCCCGCTAGTTAACCTACATAGTGCAAGGACCCGCTAGTTAACCTAGATCGTGGAAGTGTCCGCTAGTTAACCTACATAGTCCAAGTGCCTGCTAGTTAACCTAGATAGTCCAAGTGCCCGCTAGGGATCCTTCATAATCCAAGTGCCGGCTAGGTAACCTACATAGTCCAAGTGCCCGCTAGTTAACCTAGATAGTCCAAGTGCGCGCTAGGGTATGTACATATTCCAAGTGCCTGCTAGGAAACCTAGATAGTCCAAGTGCCCGCTAGTTAACCTACATAGTCCAAGGGCCCGCTAGTTAACCTACATAGTCCAAGGTCCCCTAGTTAACCTAGATAGTCAAAGTGCCCGCTAGGTAACCAAGACAGTCCAAGTGCCTGCTAGGTTACCTACATAGTCCAAGTGCCCGTTCGTTAACCTAGATAGTCCAAGTGCCCGCTAGGTAACATAGATAGTCCTAGTGCCCGCTAGGTAACCTAGATAGTCCAAGTGCCCGCTAGGTAACCTAGAGTCCAAGTGCTCGCTAGTTAACCTACATAGTCCAAGTGTCCGCTATGTAACCTAGATAGTCCAAGTGCCCGCTAGGTAACTTACATTGACCAAGTTCCCGCTAGGTAACCTAGATAGTCCAAGTGCCCCTTACCTAACCTAGATAGTCCAAGTGCCCGCTAGGCAACCTACATAGTCCAAGAGCCCGTTCGTTAACCTAGAAGTCCAAGTGCCCGCTAGGTAACCTAGACAGTAGAAGTGCCCGCTATGTTACCTGCATATTCCATGTGCCCGTTCGTTAACCTAGATAGTCCAAGTGCCCACTAGGTAACCTACATAGTCTAAGTGCCTGCTAGGTAACATATAAAGTCCAAGTGCCCGCTAGGTAACCTACATAGTCCAAGTGCTCACTTGTTAACTTTGATAGTCCAAGCGCCCGCTAGTTAACCTAGATCGTCCAAGTGCCCGCTTGTTAACCTAGATTGTCCAAGTGCCTGCTAGTTAACCTACATAGTCCAAGGGCCCACTAGTTAACCTAGATAGTCCAAGTGTCCTCTAGTTAACCTACATAATGCAAGTGCCCGCTAGTTAACCTACATAATCTAAGTGCCCGTTAGCTAACCTAGATAGTCCAAGGGCGCGCTAGTTGACCTACATATTCCAAGTGCCAGCTAGGTAACCTAGATAGTACAAGTGCCCGCTAGGGAACCTAGATAGTCTAAGTGCCTGTTAGCTAACCTAGATAGTGCAAGTGGCGGCTAGGTAACTTACATAGTCCAAGTGCACATTCGTAAACCTAGATAATCACAGTGCCTGCTAGGTAACCTAGACAGTCCAAGTGCCCGCTAGTAAACCTACATAGTCCAAGTGCCCGCTAGGTAACCTACATAGTCCAAGAGCTCACTTGTTAACTTGGATAGTCCAAGTGCCTGCTAGTTAACCTAGATCGTCCAAATGCCCGCTTGTTAACCTAGATTGTCCAAGTGTCCTCTAGCTAACCTACATAATGCAAGTGCCCACTAGTTAACCTACATAATCTAAGTGCTCGTTCGTTAACCTAGATAGTCCAAGTGCCCACTAGGTAACCTACATAGTCCAAGTGCCCGCTAGGTAACCTATATAGTCCAAGTGCCCACTAGGTAACCTAGATAGTCCAAGGGCCCGCTAGTTAACCTACAAAGTCCAAGGGCTCACTTGTTAACTTTGATAGTCCAGTTGCCCGCTACTTAACCTAGATCGTCCAAGTACCCGCTAGATAACCTAGATTGTCCAAGTGCCTGCTAGTTAACCTACATAGTCAAGGGCCCACTAGTTAACCTAGATAGTCCAAGTGTCCTCTAGTTAACCTATATACCAAGTGCCCGCTACGTAACCTAGATAGTACAAGGGCATGCTAGTTAACCTACATAGTCCAAGTGCCCGCTAGGCAACCTAGATAGTCCAAGAGCCCGCTAAGGAACCTACATAGTCCAAGTGCACCCTACTTAACCTAGATAGTCCAAGTGTCCGCTAGTTAACCTACATATTCCAAGTGCCCGCTAGTTAACATAGATAGTCCAAGTGCCCGCTAGTGAACGTACATAGTGCAAGTGCCCGCTAGGTAACCTAGATAGTGCAAGTGCCCGCTAGTTAACCTAGATAGTTCTAGTACCCGCTAGGTAAACTAGATCGTCCCAGGGCCCCCTAGTTAACCTACATAGTCCAAGTGCCCGCTAGGTAACCTAGATAGTCCAAGTGCCCGCTAGTTAACCTAGATAGTCCAAGTGCCTGCTAGGAAACCTACATAGGCAAGTGTCCGCTAGTTAACCTACATATTCCATGTGCCCGCTAGTTAACATAGATAGTCCAAGTGCCCGCTAGGGAACGTACATAGTCCAAGTGCCCGCTAGGTAACCTAGATAGTGCAAGTGCCCGCTAGTTAACCTAGATAGTTCTAGTACCCGCTAGGTAACCTAGATCGTCCAAGGGCCCCCTAGTTAGCCTACATAGTCCAAGTGCCCGCTAGGTAACCTAGATAGTCCAAGTGACCGCTAGTTTACCTACATAGTCCAAGGGCCCGCTAAGTAACCTTGATAGTCAAAGTGCCCGTTAGGTAACCTAGATAGTCCATGTTCCCGCTAGGTAACCTACATTGTCCAAGTTCCCGCTAGGTAACCTAGATAGTCCAAGTGCCCGTTACCTAACATAGAAAGTCCAAGTGCCCGCTAGGCAACATACATAGTCCATGTGCCCGTTCGTTAACCTAGAAGTCCAAGTGCCCGCTCTGAAACCTAGACAGTCCAAGTGCCCGCTAGGTTACCTGCATAGTACAAGTGCCCACTAGTTAACCTAGAATGTCCAAGTGCCTGTTAGTTAACCTACATAGCCAAGGGCCCACTAGTTAACCTAGATAGTCCAAGTGTCCTCTAGTTAACCTATATACCAAGTGCCCGCTACGTAACCTAGATAGTCGAAGGGCACGCTAGTTAACCTACATAGTCCAAGTGCCCGCTAGGCAACCTAGATAGTCCAAGTGCCCGCTAAGGAACCTACATAGTCCAAGTGCACGCTAGTTAACCTAGATAGTCCAAGTGCCCGCTAGTTAACCTACATATTCCAAGTGCCCGCTAGTTAACATAGATAGTCCAAGTGCCCGCTAGTGAACGTACATAGTGCAAGTGCCCGCTAGGTAACCTAGATAGTGCAAGTGCCCGCTAGCTAACCTAGATAGTTCTAGTACCCGCTAGGTAACCTAGATCGTCCAAGGGCCCCCTAGTTAGCCTACATAGTCCAAGTGCCCGCTAAGTAACCTAGATAGTCCAAGTGCCTCCTAAGTAACCTACATAGTTCAAGTGTCTGCTAGTTAACGTACATATTCCAAGTGCCCGCTAGTTAACATAGATAGTCCAAGTGCCCGCTAGGTAACCTACATTGTCCAAGTTCCTGCTAGGTAACCTAGATAGTCCAAATGCCCGTTACCTAACCTAGATAGTCCAAGTGACCGCTAGGCAACATACATAGTCCAAGTGCCCGTTCGTTAACCTAGAAGTCCAAGTGCCCACTATGTAACCTAGCCAGTCCAAGTGCCCGCTAGGTTACCTTCATAGTCCAAGTGCCCGTTCGTTAACCTAGATAGTCCAAGTGCCCGCTAGGGAACCTATATAGTCCAAGTGCTATCTAGGTAACCTAGATAGTCCAAGGACCCGCTAGTTAACCTACATAATCCAAGGGCTAGCTTGTTAACTTTGATAGTCCAATTGCCCGTTAGCTAACCTAGATAGTCCAAGAGCCCGCTAGGTAACCTAGACTGTCCAAGTGCCCGCTAGGTTACCTACATAGTCTAAGTGCCCGTTCGTTAACCTAGATAGTCCAAGTGCCCGCTAGGAAACCTACATAGTCCAAGGGCCCACTAGTTAACCTAGATCGTCCATGTGTCCTCTAGTTAACCTACATAGTCCAAGTGCACGCTAGGTAACCTACATAGTGCAAGTGTCCGCCAGATAACCTACATAGTCCAAGTGCCAGTTAGGTAACCTAGATAGTCCAAGTGCCCGCTAGGTAACCTACATAGTGCAAGTGTCCGCTAGTTAACCTACGTAGTCCAAGGGCCCGGTAGTTAACTTACATAGTTCAAGTGTCTGTAGGGAACATACATAGTCCAAGTGCCCCCTAGGGAACATTCATAGTCCAAGTGCCCGCTAGGGAACCTACGTAGTCCAAGTGCCCGCTAGGGAATCTACATAGTCCAAGGGCCCGCTAGTTAACATAGATAATCCAAGTGCCGCTAGTTAATCTACATAGTCCAAGTGCTCGCTAAGGAAGCTACATAGTCCAAGTGCCCGCTCTGGAACATACATAGTCCAAGTGCCTGCTAGCGAACCTACATTGTCCAAGTGCCCGCTCTGGAACATACATAGTCCAAGTGCCCGCTAGGGAATCTACATAGTCCAAGAGCCCGCTAGTTAACGTAGATAATCCAAGTACCCGCTAGTTAACCTAGATAGACCAAGTACCCGCTAGGGAACGTAACTTGTCAAATTGCCCGATAGGGAACCTACATAGTCCAAGTGCCCGCTAGTTAACATAGGTAGTCCAAGTACCCGCTAGGAAACGTACTTAGTCCAAGTGCCCGCTAGTTAACGTACATAGTCCAAGTGCCTTCTAGGTAACGTAGATAGTCCAAGTGCCCGCTAGGGAACTTACATAGTCCAAGTGCCCGCTAGGGAATCTACATAGTCCAAGGGCCCGCTAGTTAACGTAGATAATCCAAGTACCCGCTAGTTAACCTAGATAGTCCAAGGGCCCGCTAGGCAACATACATAGTCCAAGTGGCGTTCGTTAACCTAGAAGTCCAAGTGCCCGCTATGTAACCTAGTCAGTCCAAGTGCCCGCTAGGTTACCGGCATAGTCCAAGTGCCCGTTCGTCAACCTAGATAGTCCAAGTGCCCGCTACGGAACCTATATAGTCCAAGTGCTATCTAGGTAACCTAGATAGTCCAAGGACCCGCTAGTTAAGCTACATAATCCAAGGGCTCGCTTGTTAACTTTGATAGTCCAAGTACCCGTTAGCTAACCTAGATAGTCCAAGAGCCCGCTAGGTAACCTAGACTGTCGAAGTGCCCGCTAGGTTACCTACATAGTCTAAGTGCCCGTTCGTTAACCTAGATAGTCCAAGTGCCCGCTAGGAAACCTACATAGTCCAAGGGCCCACTAGTTAACCTAGATCGTACATGTGTCCTCTAGTTAACATACATAGTCCAAGTGCACGCTAGGTAACCTACATAGTGCAAGTGTCCGCCAGATAACCTACATAGTCCAAGTGCCAGTTAGGTTACCTAGATAGTCCAAGTGCCCGCTAGGTAACCTATATAGTGGAAGTGTCCGCTAGTTAACCTACGTAGTCCAAGGGCCCTGTAGTTAACCTACATAGTCCAAGTGCCCGGTAGTTAACTTACATAGTTCAAGTGTCTGTAGGGAACATACATAGTCCAAGTGCCCCTTAGGGAACATTCATAGTCCAAGTGCCCGCTAGGGAACCTACGTAGTCCAAGTGCCCGCTAGGGAATCTACATAGTCCAAGGGCCCGCTAGTTAACATAGATAGTCCAAGTGCCGCTAGTTAATCTACATAGTCCAAGTGCTCGCTAAGGAAGCTACATAGCCTAAGTGCTCGTTCTGGAACCTACATAGTCCAAGTGCCTGCTAGCGAAACTACATAGTCCAAGTGCCCGCTCTGGAACATACATAGTCCAAGTGCCCGCTAGGGAATCTACATAGTCCAAGAGCCCGCTAGTTAACGTAGATAATCCAAGTACCCGCTAGTTAACCTAGATAGACCAAGTACCCGCTAGGGAACGTACCTTGTCCAAGTGCCCGCTAGTTAACGTACATAGTCCAAGTGCCTGCTAGGTAACTTAGATAGTCCAAGTGCCCGCTAGGGAACTTACATAGTCCAAGGGCCCACTAGGGAACCTACATAGTCCAAGTGCCCGTTAGCTAACCTAGATAGTCCCAGTGACCGCTAGGTAACCTAGATAGTCCAACAGCACGGTAGGTAACCTACATCCTCCAAGTACCGCTAGGTAACGTAGATAGTTCAAGTGCCAGTTAGGTAACCTAGATAGTCCAAGTGCCCTCTAGATAACCTACAAAGTATAATTGCCCACTCAATAATCTATATAGTCCAAATGCCCGCTGGGAGCCTACATAATCCAAATGCCCGCTACATAACCTAGGTAGTCCAAGAGCCCGCTAGGTAACTTACATTGTCCAAGTTCCCGCTAGTTAACCTAGATAGTCCAAGTACCCGCTAGGTAACTTACATTGTCCAAGTTCCCGCTATGTAACCTAGATAGTCCAAGTGCCCGTTACCTAACCTAGAGAGTCCAAGTGCCCGCTAGGCAACCTACATAGTCCAAGAGCCCGTTCGTTAACCTAGAAGTTCAAGTGCCCGCTAGGTAACCTAGACAGTCTAAGTGCCCGCTAGGTTACCTGCATATTCCAAGTGCCCGTTCGTTAACCTAGATAGTCCAAGTGCCCACTAGTTAACCTACATAGTCCAAGTGCCAGCTAGGTAACCTATATAGTCCAAGTGCCCGCTAGGTAACCTAGATAGTCCAAGGGCCCGCTAGTTAACCTACATAGTCCAAGGGCTCACTTGTTAACTTTGATAGTCCAACTGCCCACTAGTTAAACTAGATCGTCCAAGTGCCCGCTAGTTAACCTAGATTGTCCAAGTGCCTGCAGTTAACCTACATAGTCCAAGGGCCCACTAGTTAACCTAGATAGTCTAAGTGTCCTCTAGTTAACCTACATAGTCCAAGTGCCCGCTAGCTAACCTATATACCAAGTGTCCGCTATGTAACCTAGATAGTTCAAGGGCACGCTAGTTAACCTACGTAGTCCAAGTGCCCGCTAGTTAACCTAGATAGTCCAAGTGCCTGCTAGGTAACCTACATAGTGCAAGTGTCCACTAGTTAACCTACATATTCCAAGTGCCCGCTAGTTAACATAGATAGTCCAAGTGCCCGCTAGGTAACCTAGATAGTGCAAGTGCCCGCTAGTTAACATAGATAGTCCAAGTGCCCGCTAGGTAACCTAGATAGTGCAAGTGCCCGCTAGTTAACCTAGATAGTTCAAGTACCCGCTAGGTAACCTAGATCGTCCAAGGACCCCCTAGTTAGCCTACATAGTCCAAGTGCCCGCTAGGTAACCTAGATAGTCCAAGTGCCCGTTCGGTAACCTAGATAGTCCAAGTGCCCTTTAGGGAACCTAGATAGTCCAAGGGCCTGCTAGTAAACCTACATAGTCCATGGGCCCGCTAGTTAACCTACATAGTGCAAGTGCCCGCTAGTTAACATACATAATCTAAGTGCCCGTTAGCTAACCGAGATAGTCCAAGGGCCCGTTAGTTGACCTACATATTTCAAGTGTCAGCTAGTTAACCTAGATAGTACAGGTGCGCGCTAGGGAACCTAGATAGTCCAAGTGCCTGTTAGCTAACCTAGGTAGTAAAAGTGGCGGATAGGTAACCTACATAGTCCAAGTGCCCATTCGTTAACCTAGATAATCAAAGTGCCCGCTAGGTAACCTAGACAGTCCAAGTACCCGCTAGTTAACCTACATTGTCCAAGTGCCTGATAGGGAACCTAAATACTCCAAGTGCCCGCTAGGCAACCTACATAGTTCAAGTGCCCGTTAGTTAACCTAGATAGTCAAAGTGCCTGCTAGGTAACCTAGATAGTCCAAGTGCCCGCTAGGTAACCTACATAGTCCAAGTGCCCGCTAGGTAACCTAAATAGTCCAAATGCCCGCTAGGGAAACTACATAGTCCAAGTGCCCGCTAGTTAACCTAGATAGTCCAAGTGCCTGCTAGTAAACCTACATAATCCATGGGCCCGCTAGTTAACCTACATATTTCAAGGGCCCGCTAGTGAACCTAGATCGTGCAAGTGTCCGCTAGTTAACCTACATAGACCAAGTGCCCGCTAGTTAAACTATATACCAAGTGCCCGCTACGTAACCTAGATGGTCCAAGGGCACGCTAGTTAACGTACATAGTACAAGTGCCCGCTAGGGAACCTAGATAGTCCAAGTTCCCGCTCTGGAACATACATAGTCCAAGTGTCCGCTAGGGAATCTACATAGTCCAAGGGCCTGCTAGTTAACCTACATAGTCCAAGTACACGCTAGTTAACCTAGATCGTCCAAGTTCCTGCTAGTTAACCTACATAGTAGACGGGCCCGCTAGTTAACCCACATAGTCCAAGGGCCCGCTAGTTAACCTACATCGTCTAAGGGCCCGCTAGTTAACCTAGATAGTTCAAGTGCCCGCTAGGTAACCTAGACAGTTCAAGTCACCACTAGGTTACCTACATAGTCCAAGTGCCTCTTCGTTAACCTCGTAGTCCAAGTGCCCGTTTGGTAACCTATATAGTACAAATGCCCGCTAGGGACCCTAATAGTCTAAGTGCCCGCTAGTTAACCTAGATAGTCCAAGTGCTCACTAGTTAACCTAGATAGTCCAAGTGCCCGCTAGTTAACCTAGATAGACCAAGTGCCCGCTAGAGACCCTACCTAGTCCAAGTGCCCGATAGGGAACCTACATAGTCCAAGTGCCCGCTAGTTAACATAGGTAGTCCAAGTACCCGCCAGGAAACGTACTTAGTCCAAGTGCCCGCTAGTTAACGTACATAGTCCAAGTGCCTGCTAGGTAAATTAGATAGTCCAAGTGCCCGCTAGGGAACTTACATAGTCCAAGTGCCCACTAGGGAACCTACATAGTCCAAGTGCTCGTTAGCTAACCTAGATAGTCCCAGTGCCCGCTAGGTAACCTAGATAGTCCAACAGCACGGTAGGTAACCTACATCCTCCAAGTACCGCTAGGTAACGTAGATAGTTCAAGTGCCAGTTAGGTAACCTAGATAGTCCAAGTGCCCTCTAGATAACCTACAAAGTCTAATTGCCCACTCAGTAATCTATATAGTCCAAATGCCCGCTGGGAGCCTACATAATCCAAATGCCCGCTACATAACCTAGATAGTCCAAGAGCCCGCTAGGTAACTTACATTGTCCAAGTTCCCGCTAGTTAACCTAGATAGTCCAAGTACCCGCTAGGTAACTTACATTGTCCAAGTTCCCGCTATGTAACCTAGATAGTCCAAGTGCCCGTTACCTAACCTAGAGAGTCCAAGTGCCCGCTAGGCAACCTACATAGTCCAAGAGCCCGTTCGTTAACCTAGAAGTTCAAGTGCCCGCTAGGTAACCTAGACAGGTCTAAGTGCCCGCTTGGTTACCTGCATATTCCAAGTGCCCGTTCGTTAACCTAGATAGTCCAAGTGCCCACTAGTTAACTTACATAGTCCAAGTGCCCGCTAGGTAACCTACATAGTCCAAGTGCCCGCTAGGTAACCTAGATAGTCCAAGGGCCCGCTAGTTAACCTACATAGTCCAAGGGCTCACTTGTTAACTTTGATAGTCCAACTGCCCACTAGTTAAACTAGATCGTCCAAGTGCCCGCTAGTTAACCTAGATTGTCCAAGTGCCTGCAGTTAACCTACATAGTCCAAGGGCCCACTAGTTAACCTAGATAGTCTAAGTGTCCTCTAGTTAACCTACATAGTCCAAGTGCCCGCTAGTTAACCTATATACCAAGTGTCTGCTATGTAACCTAGATAGTTCAAGGGCACGCTAGTTAACCTACATAGTCCAAGTGCCCGCTAGGCAACCTAGATAGTCCAAGTGCCCGCTAGGTAACCTACATAGTGCAAGTGTCCACTAGTTAACCTACATATTCCAAGTGCCCGCTAGTTAACATAGATAGTCCAAGTGCCCGCTAGGTAACCTAGATAGTGCAAGTGCCTGCTAGTTAACATAGATAGTCCAAGTGCCCGCTAGGTAACCTAGATAGTGCAAGTGCCCGCTAGTTAACCTAGATAGTTCAAGTACCCGCTAGGTAACCTAGATCGTCCAAGGACCCCCTAGTTAGCCTACATAGTCCAAGTGCCCGCTAGGTAACCTAGATAGTCCAAGTGCCCGTTCGGTAACCTAGATAGTCCAAGTGCCCTTTAGGGAACCTAGATAGTCCAAGGGCCTGCTAGTAAACCTACATAGTCCATGGGCCCGCTAGTTAACCTACATAGTGCAAGTGCCCGCTAGTTAACATACATAATCTAAGTGCCCGTTAGCTAACCGAGATAGTCCAAGGGCCCGTTAGTTGACCTACATATTCCATGTGTCAGCTAGTTAACCTAGATAGTACAGGTGCGCGCTAGGGAACCTAGATAGTCCAAGTGCCTGTTAGCTAACCTAGGTAGTAAAAGTGGCGGATAGGTAACCTACATAGTCCAAGTGCCCATTCGTTAACCTAGATAATCAAAGTGCCCGCTAGGTAACCTAGACAGTCCAAGTGCCCGCTAGTTAACCTACATTGTCCAATTGCCTGATAGGGAACCTACATACTCCAAATGCCCGCTAGGCAACCTACATAGTTCAAGTGCCCGTTAGTTAACCTAGATAGTCAAAGTGCCTGCTAGGTAACCTAGATAGTCCAAGTGCCCGCTAGGTAACCTACATAGTCCAAGTGCCCGCTAGGTAACCTAAATAGTCCAAATGCCCGCTAGGGAAACTACATAGTCCAAGTGCCCGCTAGTTAACCTAGATAGTCCAAGTGCCTGCTAGTAAACCTACATAGTCCATGGGCCCGCTAGTTAACCTACATATTTCAAGGGCCCGCTAGTCAACCTAGATCGTGCAAGTGTCCGCTAGTTAACCTACATAGTCCAAGTGCCCGCTAGTTAAACTATATACCAAGTGCCCGCTACGTAACCTAGATGGTCCAAGGGCACGCTAGTTAACGTACATAGTACAAGTGCCCGCTAGGGAACCTAGATAGTCCAAGTTCCCGCTCTGGAACATACATAGTCCAAGTGTCCGCTAGGGAATCTACATAGTCCAAGGGCCTGCTAGTTAACCTACATAGTCCAAGTACACGCTAGTTAACCTAGATCGTCCAAGTTCCTGCTAGTTAACCTACATAGTAGACGGGCCCGCTAGTTAACCCACATAGTCCAAGGGCCCGCTAGTTAACCTACATCGTCTAAGGGCCCGCTAGTTAACCTAGATAGTTCAAGTGCCCGCTAGGTAACCTAGACAGTTCAAGTCACCACTAGGTTACCTACATAGTCCAAGTGCCTCTTCGTTAACCTCATAGTCCAAGTGCCCGTTTGGTAACCTATATAGTACAAATGCCCGCTAGGGACCCTAATAGTCCAAATGCCCGCTAGTTAACCTAGATAGTCCAAGTGCTCACTAGTTAACCTAGATAGTCCAAGTGCCCGCTAGTTAACCTAGATAGACCAAGTGCCCGCTAGGGACCCTACCTAGTCCAAGTGCCCGATAGGGAACCTACATAGTCCAAGTGCCCGCTAGTTAACATAGATAGTCCAAGTACCCGCTAGGAAAAGTACATAGTCCAAGTGTCCGCTAGTTAACGTACATAGTCCAAATGCCCACTAGGTAACGTACATAGTCCAAGTGCCCGCTAGGGAACGTACATCGTCCAAGTGCCCGATAGGTAACCTAGATAGTCCAAGTGCCCGCTAGTTAACCTACATAGTCCAAGTGCCTGCTATTTAACCTAGATAGTCCAAGTGCCCATTAGTTAACCTACATAGTCCAAGGTCCCCCTAGGTAACCTAGATAGTCCAAAGGCCCGCTAGGTAACCTACATTGTCCTAGTGCCCCCTAGTTAACCTACATTCTCCAAGTGCCCGATAGGGAACCTACATAGTCCAAATGCCCGCTAGGTATCATACATAGTCCAAATGCCCGCTAGTTAACCTATATAGTCCAAGTGCCGTTACGTAACCTAGATAGCCCAAATGCCCGCTAGGGAACCCACATAATCCAAGTGCCCGCTAGGGATCTTACATAGTCCAAGGGCCCCCTAGGGAACTTATATAGTCCACGGACCCGCTAGGGAACTTACATAGTCCAAGGGCCCGCTAGGGAACCTACATAGTCCAAGTGCCCGTTAGTTAACCTAGATAGTCCAAGTGCCCTCTAGGTAACCTAGATAATCCAACAGCCCGGTAGGTAACCTACATACTCCAAGTACCCGCTAGGTAACGTAGATAGTTCAAGTGCCAGCTAGGTAACCTAGATAGTCCAAGTGCCCGCTAGGTAACCTACAAAGTCTAAGTGCCAGCTAGGTAATCTATATAGTCCAAATGCCCGCTAGGGAGCCTACATAATCCAAATGCCCGCTAGGTAACCTAGATATTCAAGGGCCCGCTAGGTAACCTACATAGTCCTAGTGCCCACTAGTTAACCTACATTCTCCAAGTGCCCGATAGGGAACCTACATAGTCCAAGTGCCAGCTAGGTAACCTACATAATCCAAATGCCCTCTATTTAACCCACATAGTCCAAGTACCCGCTAGGGAACTTACATAGTCCAAGGGCCCGCTAGGGAACCTACATAGTCCAAGTGCCCGTTAGTTAACCTACATAGTCCAAGTGCCTGCTATATAACCTAGATAGTCCAACAGCCCGTTTTACCGTGGAAGACGGGTCACCACAGAGCTGTCTCTTTTGTGTTGAGACAAACTTTGCTGAATTTACCTGCCAGCAGTTGCGTGTCCTCCCTTTCTTTTAAGGTCGATGGAGATGCACGAGTGTAAGGAGAACAGTGAATGGTGGCCGTTCATAAGCCAGGATCATTAGAAACCGCAGAGTAAATTTTAGGAACGTAGACTTAGGACAGTGGAGAAAACTTCACTCAGGGACTTCAGTGAACTCTCCTTCCAATGCTGTTGCCTGACACGCCCAGTGCCTGGGGGCAACCCGGCTCCTGCCCTAGGTAGTTTTGTTGAGCGTGCCTCTCTCAGGTGGTGCCCTTTCTCTCCCAGCAATATTGCTCCGTGAAATTCTGCCCATGATGAAAACTGTTTGCCATGGCTTTGTCCTTTCACCTCATTGGCC